>NW_026294584.1:101696369-102103869 GCF_007827085.1 Peromyscus californicus insignis | reverse complement strand
ACAGCTGTTCTAGTGGCTGTGCAGCATTATTTTATTGCTGTTGTATGTTCCAGGTAACTGATTGGCTGTGTTTTTGTTTGTTTATTTGACCTAAGTATATTTTCTTTGGCAAACTATTTTCTCACATTTTGGGGGGTTTTGTAGGGGGTAGGGATGCTTGGAGGGGTGTTGAAATAGGATCTTACTATGTAGTGCAGCCCGGCCTTGAACCCTTGACCCTCCTCCTCAGGCTACCTAGTGCTAGGTTAGGAGTTTGTACCACTGCACCTGACGCCTTGTGTTCACCATTTTAAAAACTGTGTTGTTTCTCTTATGATTGATTTGTAAGAGTTCTGTATATAGTCTTCATACATGCATGTGGATTTCTACATAATTACTTCTCATAATGACAAAATTCTAAACAAGTTACAACCTATTAAAAGAAAACTTACTGCTCTCGAAGAGGCCCTGAATTCAGTACCCAGCACCCACATTGGGTGGTCCATAACCACCCGCAGCTCCAGCTCCAGGAGACCCCAGCATCCTCTTCTGGACTATGTGGAGACTGCACTCACACTGGCACAAATCTAATACGTATACATGCAATTAAAATCTAAATCTTCTAAACAGTACTCAGTGTTTATGACTTGATGGGACAGTTATTTAATGATATTAAAATGTAAAGTCAGTGAAATCTGTCCTTGATAAAAAAATATCAAGCAGACAATAAAAAGTAATATGATACCAATAAAATGTGACAATAAGCTTGGGGATGTACTCCACATATGACAGTAACACCATCTGCCGGGTAAGACTACAGCTGGTACTTAAATTATATGTTTTTCAAGAAGTTCAGGAAATGTGTTTTAGGGAAAAATGTCACAAAGAAGCAAATGGCAACTATAATCCCAGCACAGGGGAGACAGAAGCAGGCAGATCTCCACGGCAGCCAGGGTACATAGTGAGACCCTGTCGAGAAAACAAAGAAAAGGGGGGCTGGAGAGATGGCTCAGGTGGTAAGAGCACTGGTTGTTCTTCCAGAGGTCCCAAGTTCAATTCCCAGCAACCACATGGTGGCTCACAACCATCTGTAATGAGAACTGGTGCCCTCGTCTGGCCTGCAGGGATACAAGCAGGCAGAACACTGTATACATAATAAATAAATAAATCTTTTTTTTTTTTTTTTAAAGAGTATTAAAAAAGAAAGAAAAAGAAAACAAAGAACAGGGGCTGGGGATGCAGCTCAGCTGGTGAAGCGCCCGTGTAGCAAGCAGGAGGTCCTGAGTTCAGTCCTGGCACCTCATGGAAGCATTTATCTGTTGTAATCCCAGCCTTAGTGAAGTGGAAGCAGGGTGACCAGAAAGAAGTTCAAGGTCATCCCCAACAGCAAGTCTGGGAACAGCCTGGGATGTGTGAAGACCTATGTCTTGTCTTTTCTTTTTTCTCCTCTGTCTCTGTCTCTGTCTCTGTCTCTCTGTGTGTGTCTCTCTGTCTCTGTCTCTGTCTCTCTCTCATTTTCCCCTGAGACAGGGTTTCTCTGTGTGGCCCTGGCTGTGCTGGAACTCAGTCTGTATGTAGACCAGCCTGGTCTGGAACTCAGAAATTCAACTGCCTCTGCCTCAAGAGTTCTGAGATTAAAGCCATATGCTGCAGGGCAAGAACATGTTTCTGAGAGAGAAAGAGAGAAGCGGGGAATAGAAACACACATGAAAGAAAGAAAGAAAAGAAGGAAGGAAGAAAGGAAGGCAGCAGGCAGTGTTCGGGACCATTTCATAAGCTTGCCTGGATGTTGCCATGGTTTTTAATGCTTGTTAATAGTAAAGTTGGTTAATTTTATAACAGACCACCCTAAAGCTTTGAGCCATGGTTCCAGCCTTGCCTTTAACTTCTGGCAGGTTTGCAGAACTCTGGAGTGCTAGTCCCAAGGTTGCAAAGTCCCTTTCTGGGCAGCTGCTTCGCAGGTATGCACTCAAATACGCAGAAGCCCTGGTTCTAAGCTCAGTGACCTTGGAAGATCATCTTAAGGAGGCAGGCATGCCATCACTGCTCAGGAGGAGAGTCTGTGTGCTTCTGTGAACCGGAAATGACCGAGAACACTGGTTCAGGATGGAGGGATAGCCATGGGGCAGCACAGGAGAAGGTAACAACACTGCTTCAAACTGAGGCTAAGGAGAAAGGGGGCAGGAAGAGATACTGGAGTTGAGAACAGAGTCTAAACAAACAGCAGATTTTGAATAAATTATGTTTGTAGGTGCATTTTAGACCCACATAGCCTTATCCTATAAAAACATGTGTATTTTTACTTTTGCATTTCTTATTCTAAAGTAATCCTTGGGGGGCCCCTGAAGACTAGTGAGAGAGTACAGTTACCACTGGGCTGAGTGAGAGAGGAGGATCTAAAAGCTACAAAGACAGTGTACTCACACAAAGGGAGTGTATGGTGGTAACTGGCCGCTGTCAGAGGTGTCCTTGGACCTGGCCCTCTGTTACCTAAGGCAGACATCCTACACTGTGTGTGAGTGTTGATGAATGACCGGTGAACACAGGAAGCATCTGGGTTTTTATTCAGGACCTAATAGGTAACTTTTTAAAAGTCTGGTATTCAAAAATCCAACCAAAGTTTGTTCTCAGAAATGAAGTAAATGGAAATGCAACACTCCAGCTCTCCTGCCCCTGGATCCACACCTGAAGGATTTCAAGGAAGCACAGCACAGAGGTAGCTCACACTCACGGCTACTGCTGCACTGTTCACAATAGTCAAGATGTGGAGCCAGCCGAGGTACCTAACAACGGGGGATGGGCGGAGAAAGTGTGGTATATATACACACTGGAGCAGCAGTCAGCCATGAAGAATGAAACTGTATCACCTGCAGGAGAATGCACAAAACTGAGATGACCACATTAAGCAAAGTAAGTCGAACTTAGAAAACTACAAGTGTTTCGTTTTCTCTCATGTGCAGTCTGGATTTAAAATGAAAAATCAAGGGGCAGGTGAGATGTCAGCAGCTAAAGGTGCTTGCAGCAGGAGCCTGGCCACGGAGTTCAATCCCAGGGACCCACATAAAGGTGAAAGGGGAGAGCCGACTCCACGAAGCTGACCTCTGACCTCTGTGTGTGCTCCCACACACACACCACACACATACTACTAAAAATTAAAATTTAAAAAATAAACAGCAGCTATGAAAGTAAAGAAGATCCAGGTGGGTGGCACATGCCTGTTATCCCAGCCCTTGGGAGGGCGGGGAAGGAGGATGAGGGATTTAAGGTCATCCTCAACTACATAGGAAGTTTGAGGCTAGCTTGGGCTACACGAGATTCCTTTCCAATACTCACAAAGTACCAGCAATAAAAAAAAAAAAAAATCCAAATAGGGGGGTGTGGCAGCATACACCTGCAACCCCAGCACTCAAGAAGCTGAGGCAGGAGGAGTGCCACGAGTTCAGGGTCAGTTTGGGTCCATAGTGGGTTCCAGTCCAACCTGGACACTCTTAAAAATAAACAGTAAAAAGAAAGAGATACATACTGAAATACAGATTAAATGAGGATGCCGGTGGCTCCTTCAGTGTTTTAGGGTGGAAATGAAGCTGGGTGATAAGTCCTTTCGGAGTCTCTCTACTCTCTATGTATTTTGCTTATGTATATTTCTACTGTTGATTTCCCACAATAAGTAAAAACCAAATAGCCATAAGAAAAAGAACTACATTTACAAAGCAAACAGCTAAATACAGAACAAATATTTATACCGGCACGGTGAAGACAGGAATCAAAGTGGCTCAGCTCGGTGGTACAGACTGGGCTCCACCCAGCACTGCAGCATGGGTGTGTGTGTGTGTGTGTGTGTGTGTGTGTGTGTGTGTGTGTGTGTGCACTTATATAAGAGTCACCACAAGAGAAAGACAGCTCAGAAGCATTTCGGGAGGACACCAGCAAAGGACACGACCAGCCTCATACAGCAAAGGGAGTGGCCCTGAGATGCACGTCATTCCAGAAGCTGCTTCTGGCCCCTAGCAAGGAACCCTCCTCTCCACTCCCAATTTACACTGTGCTAGTTGGGGTTGGACACATTCCCCAAGGGCTCATAACCTCTCTGGGAGTGGGGGCAGGGGGGACATCAGCCCTTCCAGGGTGGTCCATTCTTCCCTCTGTAGCTTCCATCTAGTCCCTGTCAGGAACAGCATAGTCTTTGGACTTCCACACTCATGATCCACTGTTCCACACTGTCATTACACAATTTCAATGACTTCCTTTTTCTCTCTCATCTCCAAAAATAGCAAATCACATTGCTTGCCCAGATTTTCCACCTGAGTTTGTTTTTCACTTCTGAGAGGAATCAGCTCAGCTGTGGAGTGCTGTCTCAGCACCAAATGAATACGGGTATTTAACTCCAGGACACTCAGAGGCCATGCGGTCACCACCCTGTCTGAATTCTGTGTGACAGGGAGGGTGTGGCTCACGATGTGAGGGTGGGAAGAGCTGGAATGAGCCTGGGGTTTGCACTTCTTATGTTCCTGAGATTTGGTGTGTGCTTACAGCCTGGTAGAACAAAGTCAAGCTTACCCAGGCTGGCTGGGGACTTAGTCTGCTCAGCTGCCCTGGCAGAGAGATCACAGGCTGTGCCGTTTGTAAACTCATAAATGTATTGTCCACAGTTCTGGCCCAAGATCAAGGCACGGGCGGGCATACTGTGAGGGGTGGGGTTAGTGGGGGTTGATAATGTTCCTCCTGTCTGTTTTACAAGGGCACCCTGATCTGCTGATCTCAGTCACCCCTTCACCTTGGCTCCTGGTTACTTCCTGAAGCCCTGCAACTTCACACTTGGCACTGGGGATTAGCTTTCCACCTGTGAAAATGTTTTGGAGACACAGACCTTAGGTCATAGAAATGGGCAGAGAGTTTCCCAGAAGTAGGTGTCTGGGCAGGGGGACTGTGTAAGTCACACATGGATGACTTGGTTTCTGTAAACCGAGGGGTGTCCGTGGGAGGAGCAGCAGCTGACAGGGCTGACCTCACAGCTCAACCTCAGGAGGCTGCTGAGGTCTATGTGCAAGTGTTGCGATCAGTAAATTCCTAACTTTGTTTTATTTTTTCTTGAGCTGGAGCCTAAGGAGATCCCATAGAACTCAAGTTACAGATGGTTGTGAACACCATGAGGGTGCTGGGAACCGAACCCAGGTCCTCTGCTAGAGCAACAAGTGCTCTTAATGGCTGGGCCATCTCTCCAGGCCCTTTCCTTGAACTTTTGACCCTCCTACCTCTACGTTCTGAGGGTTAGGGCTCAGGTATATGCCACCACTTCTAGTTTATGCTATGTGGGAATAGAATCTAGGGCTTTAGTCATAGTGTTGCACATCTCTAACACTTGGGAGGCAGAGGCGGAAGGATCTCTGTGAGTTCAAGGACAGCCTAGTCTACAGAGTGAGTTCCAGCCAGAGGTAGAGTGAGGCCCTGTCACAATGAAAGAAGGAATCCAGGGTCTTGTGAATGCTAGGTAAGTGTGCTACCAACGAGCCCCACCCCACCCTGAAACTTCATTTTAAAAGGGGCATGCCAGGTACGGCTTTATACCTGTACTCTCAGCACCATGGAGGTGGAGGCAGGAGGATTGCTGTGAGTTTTGAGTCCAAAAACAAGAGGAAAAAAAGAAGGAAGGGAGGGAGGTAAAGAGGAAGGAAGGAAGGAAGGAAGGAAGGAAGGAAGGAAGGAAGGAAGGAAGGACGGACAGAGAAGGAAGAACAATGGAAGACGTCTCTAGGAGTTCATAGTGTCAAGACCTGAACCTTTTAATGCCCATTGCTGCCCTTCACTGACTGCAACCCCAGCTGTTCCAGGGTCCGCCCTCTGGGGTTTGCCCTCCAGGGGCCCGCCCTCCGGGGCCGCCCTCCAGGGCTGCTCTCCCAGATGCGGATGGAACCTCTAGCCAGCTGCTGGTGCTGCCTTCGCTTCCTTCCTCTCCTGTCACCAGGGATTATGGCCGGGATGTAGGCCGAACAGGGAAGATGCAGGCGGGATGCTGTGTCCCCTGGAGTCGCCCAGGGCTGAGCCATGCTGCATGTCCCCACAGAATCTCTCGCCTCCCACCTGGGCTGCATGTTACTACTTGCTCCAAAAATCTGCACCCCTTCTCACACCTTGGATGGGACCTAATTCCTCCCCAGCTCCTCTAGAGATCCTCCCATGTCCCCTCCAGCCTCCTCCTCCCTACAGTCCTCCCTTCTGAAGCCCTGAGGGAACATGAAGGGCCCTTTTCTGAGAACTATGTGCACTGCTTTCCTGAGCTGCTCTGGAGCACGACAAAGGCACCGAAGGAGGGGTGTGCCCGTGGTCAACGGGGCCTGGGGACACTGTGGGATGTGTTGTTCTCAGAGATTTAGCCACCACGAGTGAGGATGCCGAAAACTTAGAGAGATGGTTTAACACGAGGCAACTGTTGTGTGAGCCGACATAAACAGCTGCTCCAAATATAGGGCGCCAACTGCAGACAAAGCTGATTTCCACCAAAGTCCAGCTTGGGGAACCAATGATTGTATTGGGTGAACTTACAGAGCATGAGTGAGAGGCACTCAGAGGAGCCTGGGTGACCCCAAAGCAGCTGCACCACTGAAAAGTCTCACCCCTGCGTGGACAACAATATCTCTAAAGCTGCAGAGATGAGTTCCCTCTTCTTAACCTCCCACACGTTATGTGCCACAGTGCCTCTGAGACCACGAGGCCACATGCAATTAGTGTAAAATTACTGTGGTTAGATGGCAGGTGTGGGGAGAAGTGGCTGGAACCTCAGGTAGGGTCCATGACCCTTCCGTCCCTCTTTCTGTGAGGGACCGTCTACAGACAACAGGCCTGATCTCAGGGGCTGCCTACAGTGATCACAACTGCTCTGATGTACATGGTGGCTGTTCTGCTGGGAGGCTGGCATCTGCAACAGCATCCCAGGGTGTTCTGAATTAACTGCCCCCATGCTTCTACCCCATCCTACACCACACACACACACACACACACACACACACACACACACACACACACAGGCACACACATGCACACATACAGACACATGCACATAGCAAGATCCTGTCTTTAAAAATAAAACAAGCCTGGTGTGGTATATACTTTTAATGCCAGCACCTGAGAGGCCAAGACTGGAGGATCTCTGTGAGTTCAAAGCCAGCCTGGTTTATGGGTTCCAGGACAGCCAGAGCTACATAGTGAGACCCTGTCTCAAAAACCAAACAATACTAACAACAAAATAAAAGAAGAGACAGGTGTGCCCCCCCCAGACTTACAGTGAACGAGGGAGCGGTGGATTAGAATACCATCATTTGAAACCCCTAATGAATTAATAAGATACAGATCACTGATAGCGCTGAGGTCACCGAGAGAACACATGGCGCTTGTCTCCAGGCGAAGGGTGGGCACCACCACCTGGGAAGCACTGCTTTCCAAACATGAATCTTAGATCAGGAAACAGCAGAGGGGGATGAGATCAGGATGCTAAGATACCTCAGTGAAAGGAACCCCAGAGTGGGGAGACTCCCAGGACAAATGACCAGAGCCACCGAAAATAAAGTATCCAGGGAAAACCTGGGCTGGAGAGATGACTCAGCAGTTAAGAGCAGCGGATGTTCTTGCAGTGGACTCGGATTCAATTCACAGAGTCCATCCATGTGTTGGTTCACAACTGCCTGGAACTGTCCAACTCCAGGGGATCTGACACCCTTTCTGGCCTCCAAGGGCACCAGGCATACATTTGGTACATAGAGACAGACACGCAGGCAAAACATCCATATACAGAAAAAAAAATCTCAAAAAGAGAAAGAGAGAAAGAGAGAAGAAAGGAACTTATGCCACGCAGAGATTCATTCCAGTGTTGCCCCCGTGTCGCCAAACCCCAGAGACCACCAAGGAGCCGGTTTTCGATGCAAGCACATAAGGGTCTTTTTATTGTCAGGTTAGAACCTGGGCGAATCTGGGCCACCACCCAGCAGATGGAGGGAAATGCAGTGGCAGCAGCAGCAGCAGCGAGACCAGGGGTAGGAGTTTCTAAAGGGAAAAACCACAAGCCGGGAATTACATGCCTTGGCATCTTGGGATTGGGTAGAAGGGATAGGGGGCAAGATGATTTTTTTGAAACTATTGATCTAGACTTTCGGCGCGAAACCACATTTGAAACTATTGGGTTAGACTTTTGGCGGGGAACCACAACCTGCTCAGCAGGATTATCTGGATATCTTCAAGGGCCATAAACCTCCGACAGAACGTCTGCAGGACCATCTGGATCTTATTGAACTTTACTGCCTTGTTTCTTAATTGACTGTTTCTAGGGTATCTGTTTGAGTTGTCATGGCACATTCCTGAGGGTCTTCCTGGAACTGAGTACAGCCTCTGGTCACCAGGTGGTCTATGATGGTGGCCCTTCCCTAAGATGGAGTCTGTAAAGTCAAGTCTAGGCCTTCATGTTGCCTCCACACAGCAGGACACAGGACGTGGGGGAGGAGGAGTGGAGGACAATGATACAATCAGAAAGAAAAAAAAAAGACACACCCTCTTGTTAATCTTTTTTAACCTTTTCCGGCAGGAGGACTGAAACAGGGTCTCCCTGTGAAGCCCTGGCTAGCCCTGAACTTGCAGTGATTCTCCTGCCTCTGCAACACAAGTGCTGAAGTTACAGGTCTGGCTAAAGGCTGGCTCTGGCTTTGTTTTACACCTGGCCTGGGGGAGGGGCGTGAAGGAGGGCCTCTGCTTGCACCTAGAAAACAAAGAAGTCGGGGACCTGGAGGAGGGTCTTCGGGGTTACCTGCCCCATCTGCTGTCGGAACCTTCTCACTGTTCCCACAGGCTGTTGTCCATATTTAGCAGGAACTTCTTTCAGCCCATTCCTTTGTCTCAGCCCTTCCTGTTCCCTGCTTTCTCTGTTTTCCCCTGTTTCTCCTTCCCTCTTTCCCTTCCTTTTTTCTTCTTTTTAGACAGGGTCTCACTCTAACGCCCAAGCTGGCCTGAAACTCATGATTCATGATATAGTCCAGGCTGGTCTCCAACCCACCAGCCACGTTGTTTCCTTCTCACACTGGCAGAAATCTGTTGCCCTGCTTCCTTCCCTCACCACAGTCTTACCATGTTTGAGAGCCTGTGGTCTTCAGCTCTGGCCTCAGAAGCCCGATACTGTCCCGGGTTCCTCACATTCATGACTTTGGGGCCCTGTCATCCCTGCTGTCCAATCCAGTCTCAGAACAGTTTTACTGTGAGTCACGTGCTCTGGAATAAAAATGATTCAATCTGGGTGTGGTTTGACAGCTTCACAGAACAGCTGTACCTATTACTACTTTTCTTGTTACCATGGTGGGAACCTGGACACATAAACTTGCAAGAGCCAATGAATACATTTCGAAATTTTTCCAGAGTGTGAGATGGAGCATAGTTCAAAGACGAACATGCTTGCCTAGCTTGTGCAAGGCCCTGGAGTGGATGTCCAGCATCCACATGCATCTGCTGTTCAATTACAAAACCTGGGAACTGGAGAGATGGCCCAGAGGTAAAGAGTGCTTGCTCTTCCAGGGGACCTGAGAAGTTCCCATTACTTCTGTTGCTCACAACCACCTGTAACTCCATCCTCAGGGGATATGGTACCCTCTTGTGGTCTCCTCAGGCACTGCACACAGGTGACATAGCACACACACACACACACACACACACACACAAAATTAAGTCATAAAAAAATTACAACATCATACTTTCTTAGGATTTCAATTACTGATGAAGAGACACCACGACCACAGCAACTTTTATAAAGAAAAATATTTAATTGGGGTGGCTTACAGTTTCAGAGGTTTAGTTCTTTATTGACACAACAGGAAACATGGTGGCATGTGGTCAGGCATGGTGCTGGAGAAGGAGCTGAGAGTTCTACATCTTGATACACAGACAACAGGAAGTGAACTGTGACACTGGGCATAGCTTGAGCATAGGAGACCTCAAAGCCCACCCCCACATTGACACACTTCCTCCAACAATGCCACACCTCCTAATAGTGTTACTTCCTTTACAGGCCATTTTCTTTCAAATCATCACCCTACATTTTGGGCCATCAAGATTGCTTGCTATGAACGCCTGGAAAACTGAGTTTGATTCCTGGAACTCACATAAAAGCATTCTGTGCCATTCCCATGCCCACACACATCATGCCCTCACACACATTAATAAAAACTAAGAAACCCTGCATTTCTACAATTCGATACCATCTAGAAGAAAGCAAAACTTAAAACTCATTCTTTTCAGCTGGGCAGTGATGGCTCACACCTTTAATCCCAGCACTTGAGAGGCAGAGGCAGGTGGATTTCTGTGAGTTCCAGGACAGCCTGGTCTACAAAGTGAGTTCCAGGACAGCCAGGGCTGTTACACAGAGAAAGCCTGTCTTGAAAAACCAAAAAACCAAAACAAAAACTCCAAAAAACCAAAAACCCCAAAACCAAAACTCATTTCTTTCTAATAATTTTAGTATATTTTATTGTCTTTTCTCTTGTGGTTATTTACATTATTATATTTGTATGCAGGAAACATCACAGAATACTATTGTTCATCTCTTCCAAACTATTCATTAAATGGCATCCAATAGATAGCCTTGGCTATTGTGGTAATATTTAGACCAGAGAAATCGACAAAAGTGTAACCAACCCCATCTCAACCATTGTCAAACACTACCACAACACTGCAACATCCAAAATCTTAGGGGTTTTGCTGTTGTTGATGTTGCCATTCAGCTCCTACTAAAACAGGTATAGCCCATTCTTGCTTGTGTATTCTAGGTCTCCTAACCATCCCGTTTACATTTCATTCATTTGAAATCTAATTACTGATTTTTTAAAATGTATTTTATGTGTATGAGTGTTTTGCATGTACATATGTATATGTAGTACTTGCATTTGGGATGCCCATGTAGATCAGAAGAGAGCATCAGATTCCCTAGAACTGGAGTGTGGATGGTTGTGAGCCATCATGTATATGCTGGGAACTAAATCCAGCTCCTGTGCAAGAACAGCAAGTGTTTTTAGCTGCTGAGACATTCCCCCAACCCACAGATTTTTAGTCTTCTAACGTTCATCCTGCCTCCAACTCCAGCTCATACAAACCTGATGAGCATGCCTTGTGTATATTTATTTTCCAAGTATTGCCGAGGGTCTAGTGAAGGCTGGAGTCCTGAGTGGGCCTCAACACTGTAGACATCCTGATAGCACCTGTCACTTGCTGTGTAATAATCCTCTTGTACACTGTAAAGATTTGTCACTCAAATTAGTTTAATAAAACGCTGATTGGCCAGTAGCCAGGTAGGAAGTGTAGGTGGGCCGACCAAACTATGGATGATAGACAGGAGAAGGGTAGAGTCAGGAGATGCTAGCCAGCCAGCCACCATGTAAAAAATGTTGTAACAAGCCATGAGCCACGTGACAAAGCATACACAGAAATATGGATTAATTTAAGTGTAAGAGTTAGCTAGTAACAAGCCTGAGGTAATGGCCAAGCATTTATAATTTATATTAAGTCTCTGAGTGATTATTTGAGAGCAGCTGGGGCACACAGGAAAACTTCCCTTTTCAGTCACTAGCTTGGCTGATTGCTACCTCATTTATAGCACCAGAATCTAGTTCCCATTTCTCCATCTTGCCCTAAACAAAGTCATGAAAACTTCATGAAATGCTTGACTGATGGCAGCGTGGTTTGGATGTCCCCAAGCTCCTGTGTTGGTGACCTAGTCAAGGAAGAGAGGAGAAACCTGAGCCCTTGCTTTCTTAGGGACTTCACCAGGGTCATATTACTTTGCTGTCTTGTAATACGACCCTGGTGAAGTCCCTAAGAACTTTACAGAGCTAGCCCATTCTAGTCTTGCCTCTGAGAGCTGAGGTTACAGACAATTATAGTTTTCTGTCCCTGCCATTTTTTTCTTCTGAAAATCATAATAATGTAATCAGTTTTCTGTTATATCTCCGATTCTTCATAATGTCCTAAATATCAATGACAACTGTTTGGTAACCCCAGACTACATCTTCTTTACTGCTAAGACATTATTTCTCCACGCAGGGAGTCTTGAACTCAATTGGAACAGTTCTGATTTCTCACTTTCTGGCTTCCATTTTCCCTGACCAGTATATGTTCCCTTTCTCTGCTCCTCCTCATTCAGGGAGGAGAAATGTCTTGTCCTGAAAACCAGAAATAAAAAGAATTAAGAGCTTCTACATGTCCACCATTGACAATTCTGAGCTTTGGGTGCTCCCCTTTGCTTGATATTATTCCTCACACTAGAATGGAGCATCAGAGGACACCCACAACATAGCTTCAGCCTTCAGTGACAACTGTGTCCCAGATGGACTTCCTCCAAGGCCGATATGGCAATCCAACAGTAGATGTTAAATGAGAGATCCCCAACTTGATTACATTTAGATTTACCATGGAAACACACCTCTGGGTGTGTCTGTGAGGATGTTTCCAAAACAACTTTACTAGGAGGGAAGACATACCCCTAATGTGGGAGGCACCATCCTGTGGGCTGGGGTCCAGGGCCGAATAAGGAGGAGCTAGCAAACTAAAACAGCATTCACCTCTCTCTGCTTCCTGACTGTGGATGAAGCATGACCAGCCACCCTCACCATGATGATTGCACTCTCAAACTATGAGTCAAAACCCCCCTCCTTCTTCAAATTGCTTTTATCAGGTATTTTATCACAGTACCAAGAAAAATAACTAATATGCTGACCTTCCAGGTGTTATGATACCATAGCCTTGTGTGAATTTGTTACAAACACATTACCTCCTAACATATAGCATGGTATAGTATTTCTATGATGATTGAATTTTTAATTAGTTCTGAAGGTTTTTTTTTCATGTTGAAACTTTGAAAGAAAAATTGTACATACTTATGAGATCTCACAATCAATCAAGGGGTGTGGGTGTGGAGAAGTCCGTGTATTTGGGAGCTTTTCCTTTTCATTTCTCCTGGCTGATCTCTAAATTAAAGGTGATTTCTTTATATGGTCGCCTCTTGGCATCTGGAACCCTTTTAATTAGGGACTCTTCAAGTTGCCTTGTGCACAACTTCCAAGGAAAATGCTTATGATGTGAACAGGTTCCAGCCCTTAACTTGAAGATATGAACCCATATTTCCCCCCTCTGCTCTGCCACAACTGTGGAATCTTGGACAAATCTCCTTATCTCTTTTATTCCTACTCAAATATTCTAAGTTCCTTTCAATTCCCAAAGAACTGAGCAGTGTAGACTCAGCCATCCAGTCTGTGGTTTTTGGCTGTCTCCATCCACTCTCTGAAGCAGACGTGTGAGTGTGCAGGTCTTAGGTTGGGTGGGGTAGCTGAACTTGGGGGCGGGGGTGGTCTCAGTAAGGAGAGGAGTGGGAGGAAGAATGTTCATAGAATTCCTCTCAGGTTTCCCACAAGAAGTAATTTCAAAACAAAACAAAGCCAACCTATCTAAACAAGATAATGGCAAAGGAGAAAAATCCAGGTTTTTGGCCAAATCCAAACCATTCTTCCTGTCCCTACAAAGCTATCCGAAGTGAGATCTTATTAGCAGCCCTTCATTTCCAGTAAACATCATTCAGAACAAAAACGGGAAGCTCCTGGGTTCAAGCCCTGGAAAGAGTCCCAGAGGCAGGAAGATGGTGGGATGACATCACGCAGACAGCTAGCCAGAGGAAGGCTACATGCGGAACAGCCCAACTACAAGTTCTCATCGGGAAGATTCATGAAGAGTTTAGCAGCCCATGTCGCTCAGAAAATATATTTCTTTAAAAAATTCCTTTTAATTTTTTTTTTATGTGTTTGGCAGTTTTGCCTGCATGTATGACTGTGTATTACATGTGTGCCTGGTGCCCTTGGAGGCCAGGAGAGGGCATCAGATACCCTGGAACTGGAGTTACAGAGGGTTGTGAGCCACCATGCAGGTGCAGTTAAACAGTGGTCCTCTGGAAGAGCAACCAGTGCTCTTAGCTGCTCAGCTATCTCTCCGGCCCCAGGAAATTTCTTTCTTTCTTTCTTTCTTTCTCTCTTTTTTCTCTCTTCTCTTTCTTTCTTTTCTTTTTTCTTTCTTTCTTTCTTTCTTTCTTTCTTTCTTTCTTTCTTTCTTTCTTTTTCTTTCTTTCTTTCTTTCTTTCTTTCTTTCTTTCTTTCTTTCTTTCTTTCTTCTCTCTCTCTCCCTCTCTCTCTCTCTCTCTCTCTCTCTCTCTCTCTCTCTCTCTCTTTCTTTCTTTCTTTTTTTTCAAGACAGAGTTTCTCTGTGTAGCTTTGGAGCCTGTCCTGGATCTCGCTCTGTAGACCAGGCTGGCCTCAAACTTACAGAGATCTGCCTGCCTCTGCCTCCTGAGTGCTGGTGTGTGCCACCACCTCCCAGCTTGAAAATATATTTCTTAATAAATGTGTGGACAGTTAACCCACATGTAGAAGTGTTTTGGTTTTGTTTTGTTTAAGATTTATTTATTTTATTTATTTTTTGAGAAAGGGTTTCTCTGTGTAGTCCTGGCTGTCCTAGAACTAGCTCTGTAGATCAGGCAGGCCTCGAACTCACAGAGAACTGTCTGCCTCTGCCTCCCCAAACAAAACAAAGCCAACCTATCCAAACAAAATAATGACAAAGGAGAAAGTCCAGGTTTTCAGCCAAATTCAGAAAGGACTAAAGGCGTGTGCCACCACCACCACCACCACCACCACCACCACCACCACCTGTGAAGATTTATTTTATGTGTATGTGTGTGTAGCTATAGTTTTCTCCAATCCTGCCTGGCCCACAGTCAGGACAAATCTCTCTCACCCGCCAGTCCCGCAGCTGCTCAGACCCAACCAAGTAAACACACAGAGACTTATATTACTTATAAACTGTATGGCCATGGCAGGCTTCTTGCTATCTAGTTCTTATATCTTAAATTAACTCATTTCTATTAATCTATAAGTTGCCACATGGCTTGTGGCTTACCAGTATCTTTACATGTTGGTACTCATGGCAGCAGCTGGCAGTGTCTCTCTCTCAGCCTTCCTGTTCCCAGAATTCTCTTCTCTGCTTGTCCCGCCTATACTTCCTGCCTGGCTACTGGCCAATCAGCATTTTATTTATACAGAGCAATATTCACAGCATGTGTGTATGTGTTTGTGTGTGTGCATGTGCACGTGTGTATTTGGGTTCCCTTGAAGGTCAGAAGAGGGTGTTGCATCCTCTGAGCTGGAATTACAGGCAGTTGTGAGCTGCCTGATGTGTTGCTGGGAAGTCCACCCAGTTCCTCTACAGGAGCAGTAAGCGCCCTTTACCAGGGAACTGGCTCTCCAGCCTTGATTTTTTTTTTTTCTTTCAGTGTTTCATGAGGTTCAGAGTTGTCTAGAACTTTTGTAGCAAGGAGACCTTTAACTCCTGATCTTCCTGCTTCCACCTCACCACCGCTGGCATACAGGCCTGCATCACTGTGCCTGGCTAGAACTACACATTTTAACCTTCTCTACTTTTTACTCTAATGGTAAGAAAGACCATTAGACAGTCAAAATGCCTTACTTAGCATAGTGGTGCAACTTATGAAATGAAAATTTAAAAACTGTCAGTAATGTGATCAAGTTGGACAATAAATTATTATTATTGTTGTTATAATTTTACTTTTTGGAATCAGGATCTCAATGTGTTGTCCAATCAAGTGATCCTCATGCCTCAGTTTTCCTAACATCTGGGATTTCAAATGTGCTACTGCACTCAGCATAGATTTTTCCCTCAACTTTAAATTTTTTTTTTAGTTAGCATACAAAGTGATTGATTTAATTACATTTTTCATATTTATCATTATACTTCACTCTTATCTGTCCCCACACCTTTCTTTCCCCTCCTCAACAAATTTTGGGAAGTACTGGGGAGTGAACTCAGGACCTTGTGCATGCAAGGCAATCACTTTAGTCAGTTATACTCAAGCCTTCTTTAACATTTTATTTTGAAACAGGTCTGGCTAATTGCCAAACCAACCTTGAGTTCACTCTGTGACCCAGACTGGTCTTGAACTTGCCATCGCCTGCCTCAGCCAAGATTACAGTGGTTGGGATTATAGGCCAGGGCCACTATATTCAACAGCAGATTATTTTGTTTGCTTTGAGACAGGTTCTCTCTATGTAGACCATGCTGGCCTTGAACTCACAGCTATCTGCTTGCTATCACGCCTGACTCGATTATTTCTGTTGTGAGAGAATGGCAGAGGATGGAAACTAAACTCATGAGTTAATCATTTACAGGAGAAAAGGCTGCGAGCATAGTAAATTTTACTGTTCCTAGAAAAATCAGATATTATAAAAACTTATCCTCAGCCCAACCAATTTGAATTCTCCCCTACCCCTAGAACTTCATGTAGCCCAGGCTGGCCGTGAACTCACTATGTAGGTAAAGAATGAACTTGGACTCCTAATCTCCTGCCTCTTCCTTCTCCCAGTGCTAGGATTACAAGTGTGTGTCACTATGCCTGATTGCAATTTGAATCTTGAAAGTGTATTTTTTTTAACCTCCCTGGTAACAAATCAGAAATCACTGTCCAAAGTCTGGCTATGATACAGTCATGCTCCTATGCTTTCTGTGCATGTTCCTTTGTCAGTTTGCTCAGGAATGCTGGTTGCTGGCCCATGCCAACTCATAATTCGCCCTTTTGGTCACAGTCTGTTCCCACTGATTACACTCAAAGGGTAAACATAGAAGTTCTGAGATGGCCTATTGCCAGCTGCTCACGCAGCTTTCTAAACAGTTTCATATGGTGGAGGGATGGGTTAGCATTCCATTTGAAAAGGTAGAGTACACAGCAGGTTCTTTGGGAGGAGTCTCCAGCCTGAAATTAAGATTGGACACTCAGACTTCTGAATACCAGTGCCTGGCCTCTTGCAAAGGTGCCATGCTTTCAGGGCCCAGGAGCTAGAGTGCTGCCAGAGGTGGAGGATTCTGCAGACACTGGCACAGGCCACCTCCCTGAGCAGCTATTTTCCTGTCCTCCCAGAGGCCCACTCCGTGCTGATAATGGCTGACTTCAACTCAACAGACACCTGCTCTGTGCCAGGCACAGGGTTTGCCCAGGAAGCCAGGGGTGGGAAAGCATGGTGGGAAGCCTTCATTCCAGTGTGCACTGGCTTCACTTGGGGACTGTATTGGACAAAATAACAAATGGGCAGGTAGCCCAGGCCTACCTTCACATCTCTGGTTCCTAGTCTGCAGGCAGACAATTCCCAGAAGTGCTTCCCAGCCAAGGCCCATAGGTCCTTTGGCTTCTACCTACACTCTACTTACCCATACTCGCATATCATCCACACACACAATAAACAGCAAATGTAAAAATTACAATATTAATATTTTAATCTTGTTTTATTTTTAAATTTCATTTAGTCCCCAACCCTTTTTGATAAGACTATGTAGGCGAAGCTGGCCTAGAACTTGAGGCCCTCCTGTCTCAGCCTCCTGAGTACAGGTGGGATCACAGGCACTGGTGGGATCACAAGCCTGCACTGCTACACCTGAAGACCTTGTCTTTAAAAGTGTTGCCAGAGGGCTGGAAGACGGTTCAGTGAGTAAGAGTACTTGTGTGTGGCGCAGGGACCAGGTCTGAACCCTGTGCTCCTGTGGAAGACCGGGTGTTGCTGCTGTCAGTCTAGCGCCGACACCAAATGGAGCTGTCGCTTTGTAAAGGACCTGGTCTTAGGGCAATAAGGCGGAGTGTGGTAGAGGCTAAGCAAATTCTTGCTTGGGCCTCTACATACATGCACATGCGCATGCATACACATTCTCTCTCTCTCTCTCTCTCTCTCTCTCTCTCTCTCTCTCTCTCTCTCTCTCTGTGATGGCTAGCGGTTGATCTCTGACATCCATACGCGCACGTACATGTGTGTGCACACACATTCAGACACATGTACACACATCTACAAATTAAAAACAAAAGGAAATGGGGCTCAAGAGATAGCTCAGAGGCTGAGAGCATTTGCTGCTCTTGAAGAGGGCCTGGGCTAGATTTCTAGTGTCCTAATAGTGGTTCACAACCATCTGTAACTCCTGGTCCTCTCCTGGTCTCCTGAGCATGAGACCTACATGTGGTGCACATATACATGCAGGCAAAACAAGAAAAGAAATCCAAAGAAAAAAGAAAGACATTAGGGCTGGAGAGATGATATCTCAGTGGTTAGAGCTTGTGCGGCTATTCCAGAGACCAGAATTGAATCCTAGCACCCATGTCAAGCCGTTCACTCCGATGTGTAACTCCAGTCCCAGAAGATTCAATGCTTTTAGCCTCCGAGGGAACCCACACTCATGTGCAAACACATACACTATACATGATTAAAAATTTAAAAAAATAATCTTAACAAAAATGCATTTCTGGCACATTTTGTTCATTTTTTGAGTGGGTCTTAGTATGTCATTTTGACAAGTTTTGTCAACCAATGCCATATGTCAATGAAGAAGATTTTTTAAATACTTAGAAACCTAAACTCACAGGAAATTAAAATTTCAAATTTACATGCACGTCCCTGTTTTATTACAAAGAATTATGTTGATGCAGGCAACGAAAGAATTTGTAACATAAAATTATATTGCTTTAGGAGACAGTCTTGGCAGGACTGAAATACATGTTCCAATATGAAATTATAGAAGGACTTGGTATCTTAATTTCAAATAATGTTGTAACATTTATTTGTTTTGTGTTGTGTGGAGCTTATAGGACAACTTGTGGGAATTGATTCCTTCCTTCGCCCATACAGGGCCTAGGGATGGAGCTCAGGCTACATCAGGCTTGGCAGAAAGCACCCATACCCACTGGGATTTTAAAACGGATGATGGATTTGAAAACCTGTCAGATGTGGTTTCTGTTTGTTTTGTTTCTTGAGACAAGGTCTCCTGTAGCCCAGGTTGGCCTCAAACTCACTGTTTACATAATTGAGGATAACCATGAGCTACTGATTCTCCTGCCTCCGCCTCCCAAGTGCTGGGATTACAGTCCCAAGTAATCACGCCAGGCTCATGTGTGTTGTATTGGATCCTCACAGAATACATTTGAAACAATGATGTAAGTTTTATAACAATACTTTAACCTATAGGAAATTATATTTTGTGCAATTACTTAGACTTGTGGTGGGAATTTCTATATGTGAGCTTCAAAATGCATGAGATTATGAAATTAGTTTAGTGACATATAGTAACATCTGACAGGCACTGTAATAATTCACATATAATGTGTGATATTTCACAGTTGGTTTTAGCAGAGGCACCAAGGAAAGACTAAATTTCTACCATGGTCTAATTTCTGTCTTTTTGTTCTGCAGTTCTACCAGCAAAAAGGACAGTTTGGGAAAGATACTTGGAGGAAGGCCCCAAATACTGAAGTTTGTAAAGAACTGAGATTGGGGCTGCATTCTGCAAGCCAACTGTCATAAGCATGTGTCACTTTGTTTTTTTGTTTTGTTTTGTTTTGAGACAGGGTTTCTCTGTGTAGTTTTGGTACCTGTCCTGGATCTCGCTCTGTAGACCAGGCTGGCCTCGAACTCACAGAGATCTGCCTGGCTCTGCCTCCCGAGTGCTGGGATTAAAGGCGTGTGTCACCACTGCCCAGCCTATCACTTTGTTTTTTAAGATTTATTTTTATTTTATTTTTTAAAGATACACTTTTTTAAAATTTCATGTGCATTATTGTTTGCCTGCAAGTGTGTTTGTGTACAACATGGGTGCCTGATGCTCACAGAGGCCAGGAGAGGGCATCATATCCCTTGAACAGGGAGCTGCAGGTGGCAGTGGGCCACCTGACAAGGGTACTAGGAACTGAACTCAGGTCCTCTGCAAAAGCAGTATTATGCTCTCTTAACTTCTAAGCCATCTTCCCATCTCCTGCATGTATCATATTTTAAGACTATCCATAAAGTCACAGCTCAGAGACTTTCATTTGGCCCTCCAAAATATTCCAAAATAGTAGAGAGATGGCCACTGGCAGACAGCTCAGCTTGGGCCAGGAAGCAAGATGTGAGACACAATTAGTAGTTGGATTCTAGCTGCAGCTTAAGAAACAGTGGTGGGATGGGTTAGGAGGAATTGCTGGGCTCTCCTAAGAAATGAGGCCTGGGGTTCCACAGTCAGGTTATACCACACCTAAGAGAAGAGATGAAGGAGGTCTCTTGGTGGACGTGTACACAGCACTCCACCACTAGTGCCGGGATGAGGACAGCACAGCTTTTGGTGTGCCTGTATACAGTTTGTGGTGGTGATATTTTATTTGTGCTTTAATAAATAAAGTTTGCAGGGCCGGAGATCAGAGAAAATAGCGAGCCATTTTAAGTAAACAAAGAAGTCAGGCAGCAGTAGTACACATCCTTAATCCTATCCTTTAGCAGGAAGGATCTCTGTGTGTTCAAGGCCACACTAGGGAACAGCGCCAAGCGTGATGACTCATGCTTTTAATCCCAGTACCAACCATAGAGACCTGGAGGTCTGTACAGACAGACAGACAGTGACAGAGCTGTGTAGGAAGAGGAACCGAGGTAGCTGGGCTAAGAGAGCCAATGAGAGGGCAGAACAGCAAGGCAATAAAGGCATGGGTAGACACTCGAATTTGGAAGCTGCAGAGTTGGTGAGGTGAGGTTGGCTGGTGGCTTTCCCTATTTCCCTGATCTAAGGCTTTCACCCCTATATTTGGCTCCGTGTTTTTTATTTAATAAGACCATTTTAGAAATTCGTGTACAACAGTTAATGTTTGCTGTCATGGCAGAATGATTAACAGTTCCTCTTGTCACTTTTTTAATTAAAAAAATTGCCAGGCGGTGGTGGCGTAGCCGGGCGTTGGTGGCACACGCCTTTAATCCCAGCACTCGGGAGGCAGAGCCAGGCGGATCTCTGTGAGTTCGAGGCCAGCCTGGACTACCAAGTGAGTTCCAGGAAAGGCGCAAAGCTACACAGAGAAACCCTGTCTCGAAAAAAACCAAAAAAAAAAAAAAAAAATTATTTCTCCCTGGAGAAATGACTCAGAGATTAAAAGCAGTTGCTACTCATGCAGAGGACCTGGGTTCAATTCCAAGCATCCATACGGTGGTTCACAACCATCTGTAACTCCAGTTCCAGGGTATCCAATGTCCTCTTCTGACCTCCGAGGCAGGAGACACACACGTGGTGCACAAACCCATATGCAGGCAAAACACATATCTAAAGAAAAAAACATTTCTACACACATTATGTAAGATGTGTGCATGTGGAAGGAGCACAATTGTGAGGAGTCACTCAGCCCTGAGCTGACAGCCAGTCAGGTGCTTTGTGATCCTTTGCAGGACTTTGCCAGGGTCCTGGGTTTGATCTCTATGTGGTCGAGGCAAAACTCCCTGACATTCCCTAGATACAGATCACAGGCCCAAGGTTAAAATGTGTCCTGTGGCCACAAGGACTCATAAAGAAGAGAACTCATCTCAAGTCTATACGACTCCAGGGGACAGGGACAGCCCATCACTGCCCACTGCTTCAGGAACTCCAACCTACATTTTATGTTGGTTATAACAAGCATGTCTTAGTTCAATGTCTTAGGTGCCCAGCCAAAATAATCAATACAAGAGTTTGTTTTCTTTTTTTCTGTTTTCCCTTCCAGTCCCTTCTCTTCCTTTTTTTTTTCATCATAAATGGGTGAGTCCCCATTTAAGACTAACTAGACATCCCTTAGCTTCTCCCAACACATTTGTTTAAAAAAAAACAACTTATTTTGCTCAGAAAAACATTAAGATTCATAGTATGGCTGTCTAATGATATGTAGACCACCACTACAATAAAAATTCGACAAGGGGCATAGAGGGATGCCAGTGGTTAAGCGCACTGGCTGCTTTTGCAGAGGACCTGAGTTTGGTACTCAGCACCCATAGGTGGCTCGTACCCATCTGTGACTCCAGTTTCAAGGGTCTGATGCTCTCTTCTGGCCTCCACAGGCATTGCACACACAGCACATACACATACACACAGGCAAAACATTCACACACATAAAATAAAAAAATAAGTCTTGGAAAAATACTACACAAAACAACAAACATCTCCCAGGTGTTTGAAAAGATGCTACAGCAGCCAAAGCCGAAGGAAAACACAGACCCAAAGAAGCTACTGTTTTGAATGAGAGTTACAGAGGACAATTCTTTTGTTGTTGTTTTGGTTTGGGGTCTCACTGTGGAGCTCTGGCTGACTGGAAATCACTCTGTAGACCAGGCTGGCCTCAAATTCACAGAGATCCACCTGCTTCTCCCTCTCAAGCAGTGGGATCAAGGGTGTGCACTACCATGACTGGCCCCTGGAGGCATTTCTGAACCTGAGTCATCTCTCCAGCTCAAGGTTTATTTGAATTTTTAATCATGTGCATGCCTGCATGTTTATGTGTTTGTAATAAAAATTAAAGAACAGTTGTTATGGAACCACCTCCTTCAAATGAGACACTTGCTCCTGGAAGGAGCAGAGCAGCTCATGTGACGGCCAGGCTCAGGAAGCTCTGCTTATAATAGCTGCTTCAGAAAACAATTGAGAAATAAAGAAACCAACACAAAAGTAATGCTAGCACTTGGAGATGGAGGCAGGGGAGTCAGGAATTCAAGGCCAGCCTTAGGTATGGAGTGAGTTCGTGGCTATTTTGCGTACACTGTCTAAAAAGGACCAAAACTTAACCCCAAAGTCATGAAGGTGTTCAACCTTGCTCAGGACCCGAAGGAGGACAATCTCAACCTAACCAAATGGGAAGAACTTTTCGGCACATTGCAAAACACATCTCTCACCTCAAAAGGAATCAGACGTGGTTTATTCCACATGGGAGTGACTATGGTCTGGGAACACACATTTGAGTTCCATGAACTCTTGGAAATAACAGAGCTGATTGTCATAAAACAAGGTGCTTTTCAAATACATCGTGGGAACATCGGCTAGGCTAGCTACAGCAAGGCTGGGAGGGGTTGCACTCTCTGCTGCAGGCTTTGGATGTTATCTGATGACATTTTTAGCTTGTCATCAGGGTTGCTGGAAGCTAGTGGTCTGCTGGGTAAATACATCCCAATGGGTTTCTCACAAGTAGTTTAGGTCAGATAAGAAGATGGACAGTGAATGGCTCCTGAGGGGGCTAAAGGTAGCCCCTGAGAATTTGTCTCTGGATCTGCAACACTCCAACTCTGACCAATCAGGAAGCTCTCATCAGTCAATATCAGTCAATAAGCCCTGGAGAATCTTAGAAATAGGTGTATTGTTTTTTTGTTTTTTTCTGGGAACTTCAGTTCCCAGCAGGAACTATATTTTGTCAATTATAATAATCGACAAAATGTCTAGGTCTAACACATGTGAGGCACTTAATAAATATTTGTTAGCCAAATCAGCAAGCTGAAGCAACCTTGGTAACTTTCCTGTGGAATGTTGGTTCTCTAGTTGTTGAGCAACCTTACCTTTAGATACAGATATTTCATTTACCAAGACACTGCCTTAGGAAACAATCAAGGCAACAATCAAACGGACATCCATTCTAATCATATATATAAGACAGCAACATATTCAAATAAAACAAATATATTGCATAGTGAAAGAATGATTATTAAGCGTCCACTAAAGTATTGTTTTTAGAGAGTATTGAGTGACATGGAAAACACAAACGTACAAAATACATAAATATGAAACAGTAGACTATACACAAAACAATGGCTTAAAAGTGTGCTTCTATGGTTGTGGGAGATGGCTTAGTGGAGAAAGTGCTTTCTGCAAGTCCCAGGACAGCAGTTCAGATCCTCAGAACCTTTGTGGAAACTATGAGAGTGCAGTGGCCCGCCTGTAATCTCAGCAAGCAGGTGGAGATAGGGGATCTTCAGAGCAGGCTGGCTGGCCAGCCCAGCCCATACGGCCAGCTTTGCGTGCAGTGAGATATCGGCCTCAGTATGTAAGGTGGAAAGTGAGAGAGGACAACACTCACATCAATTTTGAAACCATATATGTGCATGTGCACCTGTTAACATGTTAACATGCAAACCCCTACACACACCATATACATACAAATATATATGTCTGTATGGCTGTATGTATATAGAACAAATGGTAAAAGGAAATTGAATAAGAAATCTGTTTTCTTTTTTGTACTTTTTTCAGTAAATATGTAGCTCTTTTTCTAACCAGAGGATGAAATAAAACCAATTTAAGGTTTTTTTTTTTGGTTTGTTTTTAAGTTGGAACTGGTTTTCACTGGTTCTTTCTGCCAAACAGTAGTTCTTTTTTTTATTTTTATTTTTTTATTTTTTCCTGAGACAAGGTTTCTCTGTGTAGCTTTTCGCCTTTCCTGGAACTCACTTTGTAGCCCAGGCGGGCCTCGAACTCACAGATCCGCCTGCCTCTGCCTCCCCAGTGCTGGGATTAAAGGCGTGCGCCACCACCGCCTGGTCAAACAGTAGTTCTTAAACCAGAACATCCACTGGAATTTTCTGGGTGTCTGAAGACATCGCCTCTATCTAGCCCTCTAGCTTTGCAGGTCTGGGTGGAGCTCAACAGTTTGCATTTCTAACAAGTTCCACTGGGCTGTGAGATGGCAACACAAGATGGAACAACACAGAAATAGCAGCACAGAACCCGATGTGGGTTTTGAGGTCAGTCTGGTTCTGATTCTGGCTCTGCCTTTGTGGGTTTGTGAGGCAACCATTGACTTATCTTACCCCCATAGGCCTCCGCTTCCACATGGATAAAATGAAGTTATAGACTACTGCTAAGGTTACGAGGTAGAACCTCAACACTTGGCTGGGGCCTTTGACGGTGGTCCTTTCATTTTTTTCTGAAGTTGCTCTTCCCCTTTTTCCATGTGTGCTGGTTAGTTTCTATGTCAAACTGCCACAAGCTAGAGTCATTTCCGAAGAGGGAATCTCAACTGAGGAAATGTCCCCACCCAATTGGCTGTGGTGCATTGTTTTGACTGATATAGCTTTGAGGGTTCAGCTCACTGTGGGTGGTGTCAGCCCCCGGGCTGGTGGTCCTGAGTAAGCCATGGGAGCAAGCCAGTAACTTCTTCATGGCTTCTGTACCAGGTCCTGCCTCCAGGTTCCTGCCCTGACTTCCCTGGATGATGAACTATAAATTGTCAACGAAATAAACCCTTTCTTCCCTATGTGGTCATGGTGCTTTATCAAAGTCATAGAAAAATAACTAATACAGACGTTGATATTAGGATAGTGGGGCATTGCTGCGACAGGTATGACCATGTTTGGAAAGACTTTGGAACTCTAGGCTGGGAAAGTTGAGTGTTCAGAGCTTAATGAACTGTCGTGGGAACTAAACCCATAAACCCGAGCTCTGTGCAGATGATAGGGGCCTGGCTTGTGAAGTTTCAGAGGAAAGCTGGGGAGTCTCTTAAAAAGACTTTACTGGGGCCATGTGATATTTTGAATTAATAACTGCAGCTGCTGGTGGTGCACACCTTTAATCCTAGAGCTCAGGCGGCAGAGGCAGGAGGATCTCTGAGTTGGAGGTTTACAGAGTGAGTTCCAGGACAGTCAGGACTACACAGAGAAATCCTATCTTGAAAAAACAAACAAACAAAAAAAGAACTGCTAAAGTGAATAAAAACTTTGTTTTGCTGGACAATATATACTGGTCAGATGGGGCTGAAGAATCAGCTGTGAACAGGAAGAGACAAAATCTTCTGGGAGGAGTTTCCTCAGGGTCAGTACACAGAGGGGCCTGAGGCTGCATCCCATACTGGCAGCTGAACTTGGTAGTGTAGAATCACCTGTTGGTTTTGTTTTTGAAGGCATGATGGGGTTCTGGAGAGCGCTAAGGCTTGGAGCTGTGTGAAAGGGCTGGAGTTCCTGGAGAGGCCACTGATGAAGGTGCGGTCTCCGTTGCAGTTGAAGGTCCAGGATTGGAGGGGTCATGGAGAGAAGGCAAAGCCTGGCACCATGTGGCCAGGTTAGAGTCCCTGAAGAGCGTCCAGGAGAAGCTATTGGTGAAGGAACAGGACACTGGGCAGTGTTCCTCCACAGCCTCTGCGTCATTTCTGGCCTCCAGGTTCCTGCCCTGACTACCGTCAGTGACTGTGAGACCTGATAGTTGTAAGCTGAAATAAACCCTTTCCTCTCCCAGTTGCTTTTGGCCATGCTGTTTTTTCACAGCAGGAGAAACCTAAGACAAGGTGCATCATACCATTTCTATAACAGGGTCTGCATGACTGATTAAGCAACACCACAGGGCACATAATTTTCCCCAAACTTAAGAAGACAAACATGCCCATGGGCTACTTTTCACATCTTCAGTATTCACACAAAAAGGTAGATAATAGTGTAACAGAATCTACTTGGATACAGTCAACAGTATCAGTTTTCCAGGCACTGCAACCTTGGGATTGAACAAGATACTATGCTAAGTGCTTAGAGAGTAACTGACATATAGTTGCATAGTAAATGTCAGTTTCCTTTAATGGAACATACCAAGTGTCTCCCAGACCCATTTCAAGTTCACCTGATCTACAGCATGTCCATCTTTCCACCTCAGATTGCTCTTTTGTGGTAGCTAAAGGAAATTATTCAGTTCACTTAAGTACTGCTAAGAACACACTCTCCATAAAAGATTGTGTTGGGTGTCCAAGGAGGTAAACAGAAGGCACTTCACTGCAGTGGTCCATAGATGAAGAACTGACCAGGGACCCAAGGCGTGGTGGGACATGTTACAGAAAGTGTATGTTTGCAGATTAGAGTGGTTCATTTGAGATGACGTCGTTCTCAAGAACTAGTGAGCTCTGGCTCTGTGGTTGATGGGTATCAAATCCAAGTGTTCTATGGTCAGAGCTATGGAGAGCCACATCCATTCCTACCTATGCTCAAGCCTTTTAGTCAGTTTCTTCCTAAGCAGACAGTTTAGCTTTGAGCTCAGAAGCCAAACTGTTTGGTCTTGAATCCTGGTGTTGCCACTACTCTCAGTGTGATTCTGGGCATTATCATCTTTGTGCTTTCAGTTCTTCATCTTTAAAGTGATCTTAATAATAGTACTCTAGTTCATAGGTTGTTGTGAGGACTAAATAATCCAATAGATGTGAAACTAGAAAAACTGTAGTTATAATTGCTATTAATATTAGTCTCTAAAAGAATGCAAAGCAATAAATCTAGTCTCGTAGTCATTTTATTTATTCATTTATTTTTAAACCTCCCCTCTCAGATTGTGATCAAGCTATACATTTTCCAAAAAAAAAAAAAAAAAAAAAAAAAAAAAGCCAGGTGTCTTAGCACCTCTCTATGAGTTTGAGGTCAGCCTAGTCTATAGAGTAAGTTCCAAGCCAGCCAAAGCTACCCAGTGAGTCTGTCTCTCTCTTTCTGTTTCTCTCTCTCTCTCTCTCTCTCACACACACACACACACTAACTAACTAACTAACTAACTAACTAACTAACTAACTAACTAAGAAACCCACAGGAATGATTGTTGCTAGTCCCTTTCTGTTACAACAGTGGTTCAGTGGTTTATCATCCAGGCAAGAACCTAATAAATGCGTGTTAGTTGCCTTACTGCCACTGGAAAGCTTTGAAGGTCTCAAGTGAGCCTTGAGATTTGTGCATACCTGGTCTGGAGCTGGAAAGTGGAGGAAAATAAAACCTGATAGGAAAACAGGGCCTGATAGAGTAACTAACAGATTCTTTAATTCTGTCAAAGTTAATGGATGCTAAGAAAGCTGAGGGTCTATAAGCCAAATAAGATTTCCCATCTATTTTAAGATACATGCCAAGCTTCTTTAGACAGAAATCAAGCCTTTTAAGGAAGGTGAGGAGAACACACCTCGTGGGCTGCGTTAAGGGGATGCTCAGCAGGTGCTGAGTCTCACCCTGAAGGTGGCTTCAGGATTGTGTGAACTGAGGTGGCAATACTGGCTCTCTCCGGAAGGAAAGATGCTATCTCTCTCCGTGGAGTTAGATATCTATGGCACCACATGAAACAAGAAACCACAACAGCCACCCCAGCCCAGCCCAGCTCAATATTCAGATTAAACAAGAGCCGTCTTTTCTTTTCTTTTTTTTTTTCTTCTTTCCTGGGGGCACCCTTCTAGATCTTCCTCAGGTGCCTGAAGCAAAAATTCTATGATGAATTGCAAGTCAAGAGGGCAGTTGCATCATTAAGAAGTGGGAAGAGCAAGTGGAGGAGAAAAATTTATACTCAAAGAAGAGAAAAAATATGTATTTCTTGGGGGAGGGGTCAGGGGAGTTAGGGATTAGGCACATCAGTATCGCCTATACAAGGCACTCTAGGAACAGAAAAGGTCTCAGTTCCCTTCCAAATCCTTAGCATTTGCAGTTTCCAATCACCCAGCCCTGTACCCTATCCTCACCCAGGCTATACCAAGTAATATACCAAGTAAACCCAGCATCTTCTAAGTGAAAGTCTCTAAGAGAAAGCAGTAGGTGTGTCTAAAGTTCCCGCATGAACGTGTCTGGTGAGAACCAGGCAGGTCTGGGTACAAGGAGAGCCATGGATTGGGGTGGAGCCTTAAGGTGGACAGTACCTTGGTCCCTAGATTCCCCCCCACCCCCCCCCCAGCACTGGGCCTCCTGCAGTTCCTTTTCCGACACTCGGGCTTCCCAGGAGTTCTCATTGTGGTCGGGGGAGGGAAGACACTTGTTTTGCTTCCTTCAGCACTGGGGTTCCGCTAGGCTCCCTGCCGGCACCATATTCCCCCCCACCCCCCACCCCCTGCCTTCGGTACCTCTGCTCTCATGACGTCGGGGAACTCCCAAGCACAACTGGGGGCGAGGCAGTTAAGCCGCGTCCTTCAGGTGTCAATCCGGACCCGTTTGAAACCACAATTCCCAGAGTGCCTCGGTCCACGAGGCCAAGCCAGATAAAATAGCTCCAGAGAGTGGGACATGCAGCTCGGAAACTAGTCTCCAGCGTCTTTACCGGATGTGTTTAAATACTCGAAGCCCCACTTCTGCACCACCCCACTCCCACCTCCAGGCTGCGGAGACCGCGTCCGAAGGTGCGCCCGCTCCCGGGGCATTTTGGGAATTGTAGTCCAGATGCCGGGTTGCACCGAACTACCTTTCCCAGGGTGCTCAGCGGCCGGGCGATAGCAACGTTCTCTTCCAAGTGTCTCGGTCCGGAGCCCCCCTCCTCTGGTCCCCGTCTTGCCACTGACTTCTTTCGGTCTGTGGCAACAGCTGGAGTCCCAGAGGCGGCCCTGAGCGGGGACCGCGCTGCCCTGAGAGGCACTTCCGGTGTCAGGTCACTTCCGGGTGGGTGGTCGGAGCGGACGGGCGCGCGCGCGGGGGAGGGGCGGCCTCAGCGCGGCGCTCGGGGATCAGCTGGCGGGCGGGCGCCTAAGCGGCCCCGGCTCTGCGGCAGCGCCGCCTCCTCCGCGTCGCAGGCCGGCGGCCGTGGCCATGTCGCGGGGCTGGTAGCTGGGCTCGGCGCCGGGCTGCCGCTAGTGGGTGTCCGGGGTCCGGGGCCCGGGGAGGGGGTCCGGGCTGGGGGCCGGTGCGTTTCCAGGGCTTTCCTGAAGAAAATGCACGCAGCGTTTCCTCTGGATGACGGCCTTTGCTTCCCCTAGGACCCGGCAGTTGGGCTCTGGAGTGTGTTACTGATTCATCCTCTCTCTGCCTCTGTCATCACAGGTTTAAACTTAAACGATCGCTCCCCGAGGAGGAGGGGACCCATCGCGCGATTGACAGTCTATTCCTGCAGGCGCCGTCCCTCAGCCCCCACCCCACGGGCCGGATTCCCGTGGCTCCGCTCCGAGCTGAAACCCGAGAAGAAATCCTTAGATCTCTTTTCTTTACAACAAATACGAACCGAGAAACCATCGGCATTTTGCCTTGGCGTTTCCTATTGGGAAGATGAAGAAGTTTTTCGACTCCAGGCGGGAGCAGGGCAGCTCTGGCCTGGGCTCAGGCTCCAGCGGAGGAGGGGGCAGCAGCTCAGGCCTGGGCAGTGGCTACATCGGAAGGGTCTTTGGCATCGGGCGGCAGCAGGTCACCGTGGACGAGGTGCTGGCGGAAGGTACGTGGGAAGCCAGTGCGCGGTGAATTAAATTCATGTGCTGATGTGGCAAGACTCTGGTTTCTAGTTGTATGAATGGGTTTTGACCAACTGACCCTCCCTTCCCCCTGCACTTTGCCTGCGAGTCATTGTCCTTGAGAGATTTAAAACTCAGACTGGGAATTGACAGGGCTTGGGGGGCAGTATTGCCCAAATTGTTTACCTCAGTGGCCTTTTATTTTAGTTGGGGGGAGGGTGGTGGAGTGGAGAAACCTCCTCCTTTGACTGAATTATGCGGATCAGATGGGAAAACGTATGTGTGAAGTCTAGATGACATCAAATGCAGGGTGGTGGGCTTGCCATTTCCCTGAAACTTTAAATTCTGATGCCGAGGCTGAAGGGTGGGGATTGGAAGAGATCATAAAAAGAGAGAGGGGTTTCTTCTGCCCAACTTTCCCATTTCTATAAGTGAGTATCCAAAGAGGATTTTTCTGGTGATGGGAATGCATTTTTTTGGTCGTTTGACTAGGTTTGTTTCTTCACCCAGCTGTAAGCAGGTCCCCAGGATGTAGCCAAGATAAAATCATCAGAAGTGAATGAGATGGTTTTGAACTCGGTCGCTTAGGCTTCCTTTCTCCTGTTTTAGTTTCTATTTAAGAATTACTTAAGAGTGGCTCTGGTTTAGTTTTCTCTCAGTTGGAGAGGGTGCTGTTTAGATCTGCTGGTCGATTCTCTCGGTGTGTGTTCATTTGTGTATCTGTACTCATGCCCCAGGCTTTAGGGAAATCTTTCAGTGTTCCTCTGCTCACCTTAACCTCGACCTTCATAATTATGCCAGACTGATACTTTTCACAGCTCATTTCCTGCTTAGAGTGCTTTTATTTTTAATAAAAGCAGCGATTTCCTTGGCATGAAGCAATTCAAACTAATTGGATAGGGCCAGCCTACTGTAGGTTGTATTACAGACTGCCAGGGGTTGGGTGTGGGGGAGGCCTCGGTGAAGGCAACATGGTGGTAGGGGATAGTTTATTAGCTAGGGAAGAGAGGATGAAAGCTAAGAGGCCCCTTTGAAAAGGAGGCTTTTGCAAGCTGAGTTGAAGCAAGGATCCCTACCTGGGCCTAGGAAATGCCTGTCATGGTGAGTGTTGTAGGGTGGTGGATGGGTGGGTGGGAAGAGGGAGAAGCTGTGTTTGACTCAGTTTGTGTAAGCACTGGATTCGGTGGGGCCCGGTTTCTGAGGATAGGATTGAAGCCTGTACTTAAAAAGCACGATTTTAAAGAGATATCTGAGAATGAATTTCCTTTTGCAGTTACTGCTGTTTTCATCCTTAGTACTGCTCCAGTTGGACTTAGTCTGGACCTGAGTCACCATCCTTTCTGAACCTTTCTTTGAGAACTGGTGCAGGGTGGGAGATGCTTCTGTGTCTGCTGCCAGATCTGTACCTTGGAATCTGAGCTGACTCTTTTATCCTGTAGCCAAAGTCCTTGACTGCAGTGGGTGGAGTGTGAGAGAGAGAGAGCAGGAGGATGAGGGGCCCAGAGCTCTTTCCTCTTCTCTAAATGGCCTCTGCTGGCCTCAGAGCCCAGGAACATTTTTTTTCAGCTAGGATGTTGTCTCATCATGTGTGACCCTAAGTATTGCCTATTCTGAGTGATGGGAAAGAGAAAACACAAAATTGGTCTTTGTTTTCTAGGCTGCCCTGGAATTCATCCTGAGAACTGCTCATTGTGCATTATGATATTTTAAAAAGTAGAACTTAGGGCTCAAAACTGTGCATTCATTCATTCATTTATTCACCCAACAGTTACAGAGTGCCTGGGCTCTGGGGACATGATGTTAAACTAGATACTAGAGTTCAGAGATGTTTTAGGAGATGGAAAATGGACAATTAGTGATATGATTAGTGTCACCATGCAAATAAGCTGGGTGCAATAGCTGCAAATCTTGTCCTTAGGGCCCCTGAATGTTAGGGAGCCAAGAACTGTTTTATGGAATGAGCCATTATGGTGACAGCATGGGCTGAGGCTATGCGTGAGAGTAGCATTTAAAATTTGGTCTGGCAAATTCTTTGGCTATGATTGAGCTTGAATTGTGTGTGGCCTTTGAAGTATGTGGATATGTAGGAGTCAGTATTTATGTGGCACCTACTGAGTTTAAAGACACTACTAAGTTTTGAAGGGGTGAGGGGTCTAAACTCTAAAGTATGACGCCTGCCTTTATTTTAATTAGCCAGTAAATTTCCTTGAGGTGCTGTGGATCATGCTGACCTTGTACATGTACCCCTGATGTCTGTCTGCCTTTAGGGAACTACTAGTCAATATAGGAAGAAAGGAAATACATTGCAGGTATCGTAGTGTGCTTTGGGCACTGATTGTATAGTTAGACAGATTTAGGTTCAATGTTTGAATCTGCTTTTGTTTTTAAATATTTTTACATTGCGTGTGCACATGTGTGTGTGTGTGTGTGTGTGTGTGTGTTTGTGTGTGTATGTATATGTGTGCGCACAACAGCATGCATGTGGAGAACAGAGGACAACTTGCAAGAATTGGTTCTTCCACCATGTGGGTCCTGAGGATCAAACTTAGGTCATTCAGCAGATGCCTTTAGTCTTTGAGCCATCTCACTATTTCCTGGATCTGTTTTTAAAAAAACATTTATTTATTAGTATTACTTATATATATAAATATGTTATATTTATATATAATTATTATTAGTGTGTGTGCATGTGTGTGTGTGTATATGTGTGTGTGTGTGTGTGTGTGTGTGTGTGTGTGTGTGTGTGTGGTGTGTGTGTATTAGTGTATAGAAGTCAGAGGACAGTATTGTTATGTTAGTTTTCTCCTTCTACCGTTTCCTGGCTTCTGGGGCTAGAACTCACATTGTCAGACTTTTGTGACAAGTGTCTTTACTTGTTCAGCCATTTTGCTGGCCCCCTGGATTCTTTGTTTTTTTTGTTTTTTTGTTTTTTTTCAACCAGTTATACAACTTGGGTCAAGCTATTCCATAGGAGAACTTATTAGAAATGAAGCTCTCACACCTCACTCTGTAGATTGTGGGTATGAGACTTTACCAAGTTCCAGGGAGATTCTGATGTAAGCTAAAATCTGAGTTCCACTGCCCTGTGAGGTGGTATTGAGGCTTTAGTGTGATAGTAGATAAAAAGATAGTATATAAAATAAATGGTAGCTATTATGTAGCCAGCAACAGTGTGTCTATAGTTAAAGATGAGTGGAGAGCAGGGTGAAAACTGGCCGAAACGATCCAAAGCGGGGTCAGATGTTCTTTGCGGTATCGTTTGGGTAGCGGTGCCTCTTCCCTAGCCCCTCTTCTCTGAGTCCTCAGTTCTGACCTGTCCACTAACCCCAGCCAGAGTTGCTCAGGGATACTGAGTTATATGCCACGTGCCCCAAGCAGTGGCCAGGAGTATAGGTGGTGACAGTGGCAGTTTTCAAACACAGACCTGATTGCCACCACATCCTGTTGACAATTTCCTTTTCCCTAGTGTGGGGATTAGTGTGTGCTTCACAGAGGGGACTGGCAGGACTCAAGAATCAGGTGCTAGACAAGAGGGAGTACTGGGCTGCCATCTTCAGCGGCTGTCTTGCTAAACTGCTCTCTAACCAGTCCCTCAGGCACTTGGTTGTCTGGAGGAAGGTGAGCCTCTCAGCCATGAAGTAGAGGGATATGACCATCTCTAGGCCGAGTGCTTTCTTAGTGAGGATGCCTGAATGAGATGATAAACCATGTCTGAGTTAATAGACATGTGATAGCAAGGGAAGATTTGGCTTAAGCTTCTAGAATGAGCTCATTGGGAAAATTAGAGCAGTGCTTAGAAGCAGTACTTTTGTCATACTTCTTGGCTCAATAAAGCCTTATATCTAAAGTTTAAACAGTAAGTAAATATTGAATACTTGCTATGCCTAAGGCCGCATTCCAGAGCTCTATCAGTTCTGCAGAAGGTGAACTAGCAGGCCCCACAGAACGTTCTCACCTGCACAAAAAGAATCCAGGTCTGGGGCTGGTGAGAACTAAGACTATCAGAAAGCTTCCCTAATTCCCCCTAGCTGCAGAGCAAGAAAGAAAGGCTTGAAAACTGTGTGCAACCCCTCCTCTCCAGCCCACATATAGCACACAGTTCTAAATGTCTTGGTAGTACATGTGTGCATTCATCTGGTGAGCCATGTATTTGTGTTTTTCTGCAGCAGGCACTGCATTAGGTTCCAAAAAAAAGCTTGATGGGTCAGGGATTGAGACCAATAAATAACAAGTCGTCCTGGAATGAGTGTCCTGTTCAGCGATGATAGGGAGAAAGGGGTGGTTTGAACAGGAATGGCAGTTCCCCAGCAAGTGTACCAACCGTGTTACCCAAGGCCTCCGAGCCGGAAGGAATGGTGTGTGCAGACATGTGGAGTGGTGAAATGGAAGATGAATCTAGGAATACTGACCAGTGTGATGTCACTGTTTTGGTACCAGTTTCCCTTCCAGGCTCAAGGAAAGGAAGCCCATGGTGTGTGTGTTTGGAGGTGGGATAGAATGGGATTCTTGTATACTTGCTCCCCAATATGTATTTGGATGTGTTTGCTGCTCACTTTCTTCAGTGGCTCTGTGCTCTTTGAAGAACTACTAAGCAGCTATAAGCTATGCACTTGCTCCCTTACCGTGCCCTTGCCCTGTGCTAAAGCACAGAAGGGTGTCTCAGAAGTGTCTTAAGAGGCAAGAAGTTAAGCAGAAGCAGGCAGGTGTGTGTGTGTGTGTGTGTGTCCAGTGTTAGAGAAGAATGCACAGGGCAGTTAAGATGTTTGATTAGGGCAGGTGAGAAAGGGAAGAAATGGTTCATGGGGACCATTGAGCACCAAGCAGAGAGATTAGTTAGATCCTTCTGAGTCCCTCTCTTGACGCAGATACCACTTTGATCCCTCCTACTTCAGATGACTTTGCCTGCTGGGAAGTCTGGGTTTTTTACAGGCAATGCAGATTTTCAGGGGGTGGTTTGTGAATGGTGTCTTCCTGGTTTGGGGCATGATGACAGTTATAGCTTTGCTAAATATAGCCAAATCAAGAATTCAGAAATGAAGTCCAGAGTACGCAGTTGCTATGGTCAGAGCTCTCCTTTGGTCTTTCTGACAAAATCCAGCTCGTTTAATGGGAGATGAAGTGAGAACACATGGGTTTCAAGTGGGAGCGTGTGTGGGGAGCATCTACTGTACTTCAATAGCTAAGATGGGGGTGGCTTAAGAAACATTAAAACAATTGAAGTGTATTTTAACTTGTAATATCTGAAAGTTGACCCTTTAGAGAAAGGACCAGGACCAACGTCCACCTATGTGTGGTACTCTTAGAAGAACAAGTGCCTTCTGAGCCTGCTTACGAGGTAATCTAGCCAGTGAAGTCGGAAGCACTCACTGCAGTCTACTTTTCTGAGTCCTCTGTGAACTGATTCTGGTGTGACCTGGAGATGGAGCTTGTTCACCCACTGCTTAGCCAGTGAGTGTTGTGCAGATGTTCATGTGCCAGGCGTCGGCCTTTAGGAACTCACAGTAACCGAGATCTTGAGACATGGGAGAAATCACAGGACCTGTTGAAATGGAGCCTGGAAAAGGGGGAAGGCCTCAGGCCTGGCAGAGTAGCTATCTTGTGTGGAGTAAGTAGCCAGGGAAAGCCAAACAGTGACATTTAAGGTATGTCTTGAAAAATGAGAAATTACTGCCAGATGGACAGGATCAGGAAAACATTCTAGGGAGAGGGGATAACATGGCCAAAGCTGTACGTTCTGAGATTGAGGTAGTAATTTAATTGTGGCCTATGCCTGTGCTGTCCACTAAAGTAGCTTCAACTGGAGATAGCTGTTTAAATTATCCAAAATTAAACAAAATAACAATAACAGTTTAAGACTTCAGACACACTAGCTAAATGCTAGTTGCTGAAAAGCCACCTGTGACTAATGCTTACAGTTTTAGACAGAGCAATAAGTCTAGTTTCTCTTCATAGAAAACCCTGTTGGGTGGTGTAGGTGTAGGTCAGTGGTCTCTAAAGCTGAGGAGAGATTAGCACTATTATGTTAACAGCATGCCAGTCGCTCCTGTGTGACTTGTGTATAAGTCATGCTCATGTCCTGCTGTCATTCTAATATCTGAAAGGATGGCATATACTTAAGTTGAGATTCATCATGAGCGCGGTGTATACACAGCCAGTTCTAAATGATGGCAAGCTTTTGGTGAACTTCTTTTATAAGCCATGTTTGTTCCATTTTTGTAATGTACCCGATGAAGAGTACATCAGAGGGAAGTGACAGTGCCTCTGTGCTCCTGTTCACTCATGCTTGTGCTGTCTTTAATCCAAGGTTTCTTTCCAGAAGTCTTGGTAAGCCTCTTGGTTTTATAGGGTTATCAATTCATTTAAAACAAAGTGATTAGTAAATCCACTTACCAAAACCCACATGAAACATAGTATTTCCTAGATAGGATGGGTGAAAGCTGCCTCCACTAGCCTTTTGGTGTGAGACACTAGAGTGAATGGGAACACTGGTTTCAGGCATTAGTCATTACATATTAATAAAGATAGAAATCTTAGTTTTTCTGGTTTTTGTTTGCTTTTTTGTTTGTTTGTTTGTTTTAGACAGTCTCTTGTAGTCAAGGCTGCCTGTGAGCTTGTTAAGTAGCTCAGGATGACCTAGGATCATCCTGCTCACTTTCTTAGTCCTAGGGTCATAGAGAGTTGTACTACCATGTCCAGGGCTTTTTGTTTGTTTTTCTTCCATTTTGGATTGAGGTAAAAGCAGACTGGGTGTTATCTCACATCTTTAACCCAGCACTGGGAGGCAGAGACAGGCAGATCACTGTGAGTTTTAAATCAGCCTGGTCTACACAGTGAGCTCTAGGCAACCAGAACTGCATAATGAGATCCTGTCTCAAATAACAAAACAAAACAAAACAAAAATAAAAAAAAGTATACCCAGTCACTTCTGCCCACATAACTATTTGAGTGCACAGTTGGACAGTGTTAGCTGCCTTCATAGATTGTAGCCATCATACCATCTTCCTTCTTAATACTTTCATCTTGTAAAACTGAAATTGTATACCTACTAACCTATCTCCCTTTCTCTCTACTCTCTGGTACTCTACTTTCTGTTTCTTATTACTTTTAATTATACTTTTAAGTGCTTCTAAAGGAATCATAGACTGTTTGCCTTTTTGTGACTGGCTTATTCATTTCGCGTAATGTCTTCAAGGTTCATCCATGTTATAGTTTATTCTTTATTTTTTAAGGCTCAATACTATTCTGTTGTGCATACATTTTACATTTTACTTGCTTATTTGTTTGTTGATGGGCAAGTGAGTTGCTTTCACCTTTTAGCTATAGTGAATAGTATTATGAACATGGATGTGGAAATTTTTCTCTAAAACTGCATTGAATTATTTTGGGGTGTACACATAGAATTGCTGGGTCATATGGAAATTTTTTAAAAACATTTTTTATTTTAGTGTGGGGTTGTGCATGCATCACACTGCACATATGGAAGTCAGAGTAGGAGTTTTTCTTTTTCTATCACATGGCATCCAGGGACTGAACTCAGGTTGTCAGTGTTGGTGGCAAGCATCTTTACCTGCTGAGCCATCCTTTTGGGCCTCCAGTGATTCTTTTATCAGTTCTTTGAGAGATTGTCATGTTCTGTCAACCTTGCATGCTATCAACAATGCACAAGGATCTTAGTTATTCCTTTGATAGTTTTTATCTGAAATATTTATTTTTATTTTATTTATGTATATATGTGTGTGTTTGAACCTATGCCATGTGTAGGGTACTCATGGAAACCAGAAGAGTGCACTAATCCCTTGGAGCTATAGTTATTAGGCAGTTGTGAGCCATCTGGCATGGGTGCTGGGAACTACTGAGCCCTCTCTCCAGCCCCAGTGTTTTGTTTTTCCTTTTTTAAGTCAAAGTCTCATGTAGCCCAGCCTGGCCTTGAAGTTAGCTGGGAATAACCTTTATTCCTAATCCTATTTCCTCAACTCCCTCATGCTCAGCTTATAGGCATGTGCCACCTCACCTGGTAATTATTATTATTTTTGTTTTATTTATTTAGTTATTTAGTTTTAGTTTTTTGAGACATAGTCTCAGGTGTGGCTCTTGTTGGCCTGGAACTTGCTATATAGAACAGGCTGGCCTCAAACTTATAGGTGGACTCAAAGAGATCTGCCTATCTCTGCCTCCCAGAGCTGGAATTAAAGGCATGCACCACTATGTCCATCTATATTACTGTTATTTTAGACACAGGGTAGTTCAAGTTGACATTAAACTTTACCTAGTCTCTGGAGCTGGGAGGATAGGCCTGTGCCACCATGTGCACCGAGGTCGGGCTCTATCATCTTTTTGGAATGGTAGCTGGCTTAATGGGTGTTAAATAGTGTCTCATCGTAGTTTTGATTTGCATTTCCCAAATGATTAGTCATGTTGAGCATTTTCATGTGCTTATTATCTATTTGTGTATCTTTTTGAAGAAATGTCTATTTAAGTCCTTTGCTCATTTTTGAATCAATTGTTTACTTATTTGTTGAGGCTTAGAAATTCTCTGCATTCTGGATATTAATCTTTTCAAGAGGAGGATTTGCAAATACTTTCTGAAGTTTTGGGTTGCCATTTCTTGAAAATCTTACTTTCTATGACGAGAATAAATATAAATAAAGGTCTACCTTTCCTTTCTGTACCTCAGTGGATTGTCTTATTGTCTTGGATGCACTATTTGAAGAGCACTGATCTAGAACCATGGTCCTCAGTCTTTTTTGTTCCTCAGGAGATGGAAAGTACTTGCCTCCACTTTGAGAGATAAGATTAGAGCATATCAAACTTGCTGACCTCAAGGTGTTAACTAAAACAAGGTTCCTCAAAGGATGGATTCCAGTAAAAGACTTGGACAAGCAGCCTTTATAATGTTTCATTGTGCACTGATCTCCCTTTCAACCCTTTCAGAACGTAGAGACTATGCCATATACCCCAGGACTGCAGGGGATAGTGTTGAGTGGTATAGTCTCTTGTTTCTTGGGCGTTAATTGTGTTGTCTCTAGTAGGAAGGCCGAGCTGAGTCTTTATGACTTCTCTGTTAGGTGTGGCAGCTCAGATGTAGCTGAGATGCTCAGTAAGCCTTGCTGGCTCTTTTTTTTTTTTTGAGACAGGACAGGGTGTCTCTGTGTTGCTTTGGCACCTCTCCTGGAACTCACTCTGTAGCCCAGGCTGGCCTTGAACTCACAGAGATCTGCCTGCCTTTGCCTCCTGAGTGCTGGGATTAAAGGCGTGTGCCACCACCACCTGGCGCCTTGCTGGTTCTTACAGTAACAGTGTACTGCATTCTCTTATTCATTCTTACAACATCCGGGGAGGTAAGAAGAACAGTTAGTTCTGTGCAGTGAGAATGCAGTAGCCGGAATGGTTAAATGACTCTCCCAAAGCTACACTGACAAAAGAACTTGACCCAGGTCTGCAAGCTGCAAATGCAGGATCCTTCCAGAAAATTCTCCCTTGTATTGATGTCTTTTTCTGTTTTTCTAAGACAGTGTCTCACTATGTAGCCTAGGCTGGCCTTGAACTCACAGAGATCTGCCTCTGCTTCTTGAGTGCTGAGATTAGAGGTGTGGCCATCATACCTGGCCCTATCATTTTTCATAATAATCATATTTATTTATTTATTTATTTATTTAGGTCAGCACTGGGGGTGGCGCCAGAGGGCCTGTATACCCCAGGCTAGGCACGTTCTCCACCAATGAACATATACCCTTGGCCCCTTCCATAACACTCTAGAGCCCTTGTCAAATAAATCTCTTTGTGAGCTTTTTAAGCCTGGGAATACTTGCACAGTATTTTAGGGTTACTCATTGACTAAGTCTCTTTGGGTTGCAGAAACAATTCCATAAACTAGGTAGCTTGCAAGTAAGTTGGTTTATTTCTCAGTTCTGAAAGCCAGAGGTGTACAACTGGAGAGCCAGCATAATGGGGTTCTGGCCAGGACTCTCTTCTGGGCGTAGACTGCCTGCTTTTCTATGTTTTCTCATAGGGAGGAATGGTCAGGATGGCTTTCTGGCACCTCTTTAAAGGGCACTCATCTCATTCCTGAGGGCCTTTCCCTCAAGAGTAATCACCTTTTTATACTACCATCCTGGTGACTAGAACCCAGCATACAGACTTTGGAGGAACACATTCAAACCACAGCATTGAGAAGAGAAGACTTGGGAGAAATTTAAAGCTCTAAATCTATATTAGTGAGTGTTAGGATACTAGTATCACTAATTTCAGCAAGCACCTGCCAAGACTGGTCATCTTACTTTCTTGGGATTACTGGTTTATTCCTATAAGAGCTTCTTAGTTTATGTAAGAATTAAGGGTTTTAAAAGAATAAGAAAAGTTACTGTTTTTTTTTTTTTTTTAAAGATTTATTTATTTATTATGTATACAGTGTTCTGCCTACATGCATGCTTGCAGGCCAGAAGAGGGCACCAGATCTCATTACGGATGGTTGTGAGCCACCATGTGGTTGCTGGGAATTGAACTCAGGACCTCTGGAAGAACAGGCAGTGCTCTTAACCGCTGAGCCATCTCTCCAGCCCCAAAGTTACTGGTTTATTGATTCTAAGAAAGTGAATTTTAAAAAGTATACCTTTGCCTGACGTCACATGCACACTGGATGCTCTGAGCCATACTGGCTCTTTTGTTACCACACTGGTCACCACATCATGTTGTGCTACCTTGGTAGTTATGAGATTCTGGGCTTGGTAATTCTTTGTTGAGGGTAGGGTTGGTCTTGTGTATTTTGGGGTTTTCTATTGGAGAGTGAACCGGGGAGAGTCCTAGGCAAGTACTCTATCATGGAGCTATATCCTACTAGATGGCAGAGATACACATACCTGCCCTATTGTGACAAACAGGAGTCATTTTGAATTAGGTCTCCACACTGCCAAAGGGCAAGTTGCAGAGCTAAAATGAAGTTGAAAATGGAATTTTGGGCCAGCATGACGGCTCAGCAGATAAAGATGTTCTCTGCTAATCCTGACAACCTGAGTTCAATCCCCAGACTCACATGGTGGCAGGAGATGACAGACTTGTGCAGGTTGTCCTCTGACCTCCACATGCTGTGAGTTGGTCAGCCTGCCCATACACATACACAGAAAATAATAATAGTTTTAAAAATGATTTTAAAAACCTTGGAGTTTCCTGTGAGGTCAGTCATGGTTGGGTCAGCTTGAACTGTCATTTTCTTCCTTAGGTTGAATTAACATTGGCAGACAGACAATGGATGGCAGTACCAACTGAAACACTACTTACAGCTTCTGAAAAGTTGAGAGATTATTGGGCTCAGAGCTGATGGCATTCCTGTATTGTTGAGAGGGCTGAGCATGGCATTGATGCCAGATTGTCATCTGGAATTACAGTGATCTAAAATATCAATGTTTTCATCTAGGCCTTGAGTCCTGGAAAGTAGTCCACTGCTGTGCTATTTGTTTTTTATCAAGGTCATTGGTAGCCATTGCACTGGGACTGTTAGTGTGAAGGAAAGATTCTGGTACTCTGTAAATATGAGGTGTAGGTGGTGACTAGTTACACTTATGAGGACAGGGAGAAGATAGGAATCAGGTGCTGTGGATTGTGCAGGTGGAGGTGGCTGCTCTCTAGCTCTTGCTGATTCAACTTTTTCTCTGCTTTGGCTAATCTGGCCAGTGCCAGAGTGTTGCTTCTATCACAAGTCTTTAAACTTGTTTAGTTTCCCCTAGATGTAACCTAACCCTGTTCCTTAGGCCTTTGTCCCTTTCTCCTTAGCATTCTGGAAACTTCGATGTGGGATGGAGTGGGACTGGGTTGGTGGGGCTGTACTGAAAGAGATGATTCTATTAGGCCTTTTGACTGGAAAAATCTTGGCTTGACCAGAGAGTATATGTAGCTCAGCAATGATGGGGAAAACTTGATTTCTGATGCTGTGTGTTCCCTGCCCTACTGGAGTAGAGGGGTGCCTCTAGGTTTTTCCTTTGCCCCTTCTTTGGCTAGCACCACGGGGATTGGGGTTACAAACACAGACACTAGAGGTAGGCAGCTCTTCTTGATTGATCTGTCCCTGAGATGTGGGCCAACTCCTAAGATGCACTTTCCTCACTCTGAAAATGCAAAACCTGGGTTTTTGTGAGATTAGCTGAAAGGACATATGCAGAGCATTTTGCATAGGCCTGGCATGTAGCCGATAGCAGTCTCTCTTAATATTTGGTTGTATAAGGTTTGTTTTCCTGAGGGAATATTTGTTTTACTGTGTATTGATATAACCTGGCCGAGCTGGAGTTTGATACATATCCATAAGCCCCTGGGTGAGGACAGGGAGGAGAGATAAGCACTGTGATTTGACATCCTCTCTTCTTGAGAGCCTTCTCTGTGTCAGGCAAGTTGTCACCAGCCTGGCTTCCTTGTTTCCCTTTACCGTAAACTGAACCAGAGCTTGGGCTTCTGTCTTGTGTGGCTGGGTAAATAAACCATGGCATTAGTAGAGGTAGAGCGGAGCTAGAGAGATGGCTAAGTACAGATTGCTCTTGCAGATGATGGGGCTCAGTTCCTAGCACTCACTGCCCAGACTGCCCCCCCATATATACAATTCATTTGTAGTTTCCCTGGGAAGAAGACAGATGCTGAGTCATGATGGAATTTGTTGTTGTTGCTATTGGTTAAAAGTAATAAAAATCATTTAAAAAAGTAAAAATAATGTTCAGAGGGAAGACAATGACTTTTCTTTGGGATGTTGTCTCGTTTTGTTTTGTTTTGGCTTTGTTTGAGACACTGTCTCCAGCCTGATCTGTAACTTACTTGTAGCCCAAGCTGCCCCTGAACTCATGCCAACCCTCCTGCCTCAGTTTCCTAAGCTCTGCTGCTTAGGGATTACAAATGTGAGCTGTTATAACTGGCTAGTTGGGGACCTTTTAGTAGGAAGGCCAACAATACTCCAGCGCGGATGTAGTTCAGGATGCTGCCAGAGAACTGGCTTGAGAAGAGCTTGAGTGCCATTGGCAGACAACCACAGGATAGGGATGGAGCCTTACAGGGAGGCTGACTGCAGAGTGAGCACGTGCTGAGGGCAGATACCCTAGAATCCAGTAGGACAGATGGAGGAAGAGGAGGACAACTGGCATTCAACTCCAACTCCTCCATGGCCTGCAGACCTCTCTCTGATCTAGCTCTGCCGTTGTCTGTCTGTCTATTCATTTCTGTTTCTGTCTCTGTCTCTGTCTCTCTCTGTCTCTGTCTCACTCTTTCTCTGTCTTTCTCTCTCTGTCTCTCTCTCTCTCACATCTACCTATCTGAATTTTTCTAGCCCAGGCTAGTTTTCAAACTGTCAGTCCTTCTCCTCAGCTAAGTGCTAGGATTGCAGGTATACAACACCACACCCAGGTTCACCGGTGTTCTTGTTAGTCATACTGATTCATCATTAACTTTTTTTGTTTTGTTTATTTTTTTGAGACAAGGTGTCATTGGGTAGTACTGGCTAGACTGGGATTTTCTATGTAGACCAGACTGGCCTCAAATTCATAGAGATCCATCTACCTCTGCATCCTGAGTGCTGGGATTAAAGATGTGTGCAACTACATCCTGCTCTTCTTTCTCTTTTTTGAGCATATTGTGTTGTTTCCTCTTCAGTCACAGGCCTGACTGGCCCTTTGCATGGGGCACTCTTCTTCCTGATCTTCCCCTGGCTGGCTCCTGTCACTCAGCTCACTGTAGTGTCTCCTCAGAATGGCCTTCCTGGACACAGACCAGCTGAGGCTTGTTTTGCCTCTATATCAGCTAATGTTCTTGCTTTTTATTTACCTCCTCCCACTAGAATTTCAGCTGCCTGAAGCAGGAATCTGCCTTGTTTATTGCTGTGTCTCTTGTGCCTGTTGTAGTGCCTGGTACATCTGCAAGCCCAGTGAAAACAGCCCAGTGAGGGGGTGAGCATGTGAAGGAAGCAGCAGAGTGAGGGAGGGTAAGAAGTGCCCCGAGAGGGTAGGTGAGAGAGCTAAGGCCAAGTCAAAGGGAGGAGGGAGGGCAGATGAGCTCTGACCGGATGGCTGTGTAGTCAGTCCTGGGGTTGGATCGAGAGAGTGTTGTTCAAGCTGTTGAAATGGAGTGTGGAGTGAGTCCAGGTGCCATTGACATGATGACTCCATCCGTGGGAGAAACGCAGATGCCAGTCACGATGGAGCTTTTGATTACTGTTACTGGTTAACAATATTTATTGATAACAATAGGTTATGTTTGTAATTTGAAGGAATTTGAGTAATTAATCAGAAAGGAAGGAGTGGAGGCAGGAAAGGAAGAGAGAAGGAAACATTCAGCTATATAAAAAAGATAACGTGCATATATTTGTAACCTTTTCAGAGGCTAGTTTGTAATTTGTGTTAACATTTGCAAATATTTTGATTGAGCTGTTTTATTTTTAAAGATATATTTTACTTTTTTTTTTAACTGTGTGTGTGTTTGCACATGTGCACTCACACACACTCTTATCATCAGGGTCAGGTTTTTCTGGTCCCTTGGTGTTAATCAGTTTCTGGTATTTTAGTATTTGGACTGGCTTTTTGTGAAGTAGGTCACGTATTCCTGTCTCTAGAGTATGTGCCACAGAGGCAGCATGTTGTAGGTGAGAAGTGCTTTTTACTTGAGCCTGTCTGGCAACAACCGTGCCCTGTGCTTTAGGGAGACTGCATCTTGACTCCGCATTCGTGTGCATTAGTGCAGGTTGTATGAGGGCGGAGTTAACGCCCAGCCAGCGCTCACACCTGAACAAGTCTTGGTATTCTTAAGCGCACTGTTACTAGAATGCTGCTGCTCTGCCTTGGAGATGGGGCTGGCTGTTTGCTTGATGTAAGACAGTTTGCTCCTGAGTGATACGGTTCTGCCTTGCTGTCCCTTTTGAAGTTTGTGATGTTTTCTGGTTTGGTTCTTTTGAGACTCTCAACTGTTACTTCTTGATGTTGTTGTGTGCCCTTCTCAGTTAGCAGCACTCCTCGACCTCACTGGTTTTAGTCTGCTGTGGACTTAGACACTGGATAACTAACTTGTTAGACTTGGGATGGTCTGAGGGTCTGGCTTGTGATGAAAGAACATGTGAGAGGGAAGTGCATGAGTGTGGAAAAGTTGAGTGGCAGGCAGCACTTGGAGCCTTACTTACCCTGCTGTTGCTGTTTTCCTTTGGCTCAGTGCCCTTCCCTTCTTCTCTTGTAGCCTGCCCTTACAGACTCTTCATGCATTTGATGTAAAGCAGTGCTCTAGGCACTGGTACAATGTTGTTTTAGATATTTCCTCCCCACCCCTCTCTTTTCTTGAGCAGCAGGGTTTGAACCAAGGGTTGTACATTTAAATGTGTACTCTACCATTGAGCAATATCCCCAGCTACTTCTCTACTCAGTCTCTATTTATTAAAGCAACAGCTACCACCCAGCGTTCGGTGCCTGGTTGCATCCAGGGGCTTTCAAGTGGTATTCGGGGTTTGGAAGACTTGAAACAACAAAGCGAGTGTAGTTTCAAATGCCGAGCATGGTGGTGCACACCTTTACACCAAGCATGTGGGTGGCCAAGGCAGAAAGGTCATGAGCTTGAGGCTAACTCACACCACATAGAGGCTTTGTCTGAAAAACAAATACATCTTTGGTTGATATGGAAGAAAGCAACCAAGAAGTCTTCAAAATTTCTTTTGGTGTACAAATTAATCCTTAATAATGGTAGAAGGAGTAAATAGATAGCCAGGCAAAGAGAGGAACTGTTAGTCATGTTCCTTTCGATTGCTCTTTGGTATGTCCCCTGGTCAGCCGCGTCATCTGAGCCTATTGTTTGTTGGATTGCAATTTACTTAACTGATCTCCTATTCTTAGACATTTAAATTATTTTATAGTTACTATACAGCTATGGGACTTTTCTTTAGATTTTATTATTACTATTTCCTTAAGATAGAGTCTTGACTGTATTCACAGGCAGGCCTTGAACTCACTATTCTGCCCTAGTTTCTAGAGTACTGGGATTAATTATATAGGTGTGTTACCTCCACCCCTGGCAGGATTTTTTCCCCAATTTTTATTATTTGTTTATTGTTTGTGCATGTGTGCTTTGTGTACATACCACAGCACAAAGGATAACTTGAGAGACTTGGTTCTATCCTCTTCTCTCCTAGCTTTCTGTGGGTCATTGGGATTGAACTCTGGTCTTGGAAGCAAGTGTCTTAATGGCTGGAACCAGGAGTATATTTTTTTTTAAGGCTTTGAGCATTTGCTCTGTTACTTCCTGAGAACAACATTCTGAATGTTAAATGGCTGCCTCCAAAGATGGGCATATTTTAGTTTTCAACAAACTCCAAGGCATTATCCAGGAAGGCTAACCTGTGTAGCACCTGTCTTGTCTTTCCTGGAGACTGGATGTATTGCCTTCCTTTCTTTCCACGCTTCTCTCTCCTTTGTCATTTGCTTCTCTCATGTTGAAACTTTTATGGTCCTTTGTTCACATTCTTGTTAGGAAGTTTATCCCTTACTGATTGATAGAAATTATTTCCATGTATAAGGTATTAATCCTTGGTTGGATGCATGGCAAGTTGTTTTTTCTATTTTGTTATTTCCATTTTGCTAATGGTGTGTTTTTGTGAATACTTTAAATTTTCATGCTGCCAAACTTGTCTCTTTTTTCCTTAATGGTCTCTCTGAGGGTAACAGTTGGAAAGGCCCAAGGAAAGGCAGGGCCTAGTTTCCTGAGAGCTGTGGTCTGGAGGCTGTCTTTGAGAACACTAGAAGCCATTCTGAGCAAGTGGTATAGTTGAGCAGCATTGTCCTTAGAGAGTCAAGGGAGCCTGAGGGAGCTATGTGATGGGAGTGCATTCAGAAAGCAGTTGCTGTAAGTCGAATTGCAAGAGTGGAAACAGGACCAGTGAGGAGTGTCCATGAGAACATTTTGGAGTCATACTCAGGACTTGATTGGATTTAGAGAGTTAAGGAGAGCCATTCCAGGTCTCTAGTTAATTCAGGCGACACTGCTGAATGTAGGTGGCATGTAGGAAGGGAAAAAAGACCAAAGCTTTGGGTCATGATCTGTTTATGGTATGTCTGCTTGTGTTATCTGCCTATTGATTGCCTGTTACAAACCACCCTAAGCCTTGTAGCCTAAATCTACAGAGTTTTTTTTCTCTTTCTTTCTTTTGTTGTTGTTGTTTTTGGTAGTGGTTTTGATTTTTTTTTTTAATTTATATTTTATGTATAAGTGCTCTGCATGTATACTCGTAGGCCAGAAGAGGGCATCATACCCTATTGTAGATGGTTTTGAGCCTGTGGTTGCTAGGACTTGAACTCAGGACCTCTGGAAGAACAGCCAGTGCTCTTAACCACTGAGCCATCTCTCCAGCCCTCGATTTTTTTTTTTTTTTTTTTTTTTTGGAAACAGGGTCTCACTACATAGTCCACACCAGTCTTGAATTCACAGTTCTTCTGAGTGTTGGGATTGAAGCCATGCCCCAGCACACCTTCAACTGCAGTTTATTATTTCTCAAGTTGACTGACTGATCAGTTGGACTTTTGCTCTGATTTTTAACCCCATTACTCTTGATGCCTATAAAATTGTCTTTACTTTTACCATCCTACCCTATTGTAGACCTGAATTCAGAACATCCCAGCATGGACCAGATTATGTTTCTAGCACCATGCTTCATCCTTAGCAGAACACAGCAGAAGCAGGAAACCCTTCGCTGACATTTTTCATAGCCTAAGGGATGCCCTGCAGTGAAAGTTGGTGAAGGGTACATACACACACCCTTTTTCCCTTTTCTTTTTGGTGCAAGGTCTCACTTTGTTTCTCTGGCTGGCCTGAAACTCACTATGTAGACCAGGCTGTCCTCAAATTCAGTAATCCGCCCACTTCTACCTCCCAGATACAGGATTTAAGGTGTGCGTCACCAAGCCTGGTGACTTTTTACTTTATTGAAGTGGGCTAAGGGCTTTGAGTAAATCAGTTTTAGGGAAGAAAATTTAGGGAAGTTAAACATCATGGGATTGGCTTGTTTGAAGCTGTCTATAAGATATAGTTTGAAAGCACAGACTAGTCAAGAGTCAGAAGAGAAGTAAGCTGAGCATGAAATTTAAGTGGAACAATATTTAAAGTTTACCAGGAAGTTGGTATTGGTGGCACATGCCTTTTATCCCAGCACTGGGAGGCAGAGGCAGGTGGATCTCTTGAGTTGGTCTACCGAACAAGGGCAAACACCAGGACAACCAGGGTAACAAAGAAATCCTGTCTTGAAAAACCAAATAAATAAAGTTTAGCACAAGATACCCCAGAAGGACAGAACAGAGAAGTAGGAGGGAGATCAGCGTCTGGCAGTGTGTTACAGACATACTACCCTAGAGTTAGATGTTTGGACTACACACAGGAAAAGTCCTCAGGATAGTGCAGTCGTATAGAATTGGCCTTCCCAAATCTGTTTCAGAGTGATGGAAGTGCAGTCATGAATAGAGTGGGCATTGAGCTGGAGCACTACATCTAGACTGTTTCTTCTAGAAGTTTGGATAGGGAAAAGAGGGAGAGTTCACAATAGCTGAGATTGGGAGATCCTTGAGCATATTAGTGGGTCAATGGGAGGGCTCCAGGAGAGAAGCAGGAAAAAGAGTTGGTGTACTCAAATGAAGAAGAAGGCAGTTTCTGGTGGAATAAGGTTTCTGTGAGAAAGGAAGAGATGGTTGTTTTCATTCACTACCCCTTTTTTGAGACAGGGTCTCATGTAGCTTAGGCTGATCTTGGACTATGTAGCCAAGCTTGGCTTTTGAACCCCTGATCCTTCCATTTCTGTTTCCCAAGTGCTGGGATAATAGGCCAGGTCAGACTTCCCCTTCCGCCTTCCTTCCCTCTCTCCCTCCCTCCCCCCTGCTTTATTTCTTTCCTTCTTTCCTTCATATGTGTGTTCATGTGGGCACATATGTATGTGTGCTTGCACAGGTGCACACATGGAAGCCAGAGGTCAGCACTGAGTGTTGGTCCTTGGGAGCCACCCACTTGGTTTTCTTTTTTGAAGCACAAGGACAGTTTTATTAAGAGTTTAAAAGAAAAAAATCCACTTTGTAACAAGTTGTAAAGCCTCAGTTGATGCCTGGAGGAAGAAAATGGAGGAGAAAAGGGAAAAAGCCACATTGTCTAAGCTGGCTTGGAGGTCAGACACATGGCTGACAAGCAGCTATATGGTTGGGAGAGAAGCTTCAGAGAAAGGATAAGGTAGTCTAAAATATAGGGGAAGCCCAAAGTGTTAAGGAGAGCATGCTTAGAGAAGAGATAGAAAGAGGTAACAGAAGAATTCAGAAAAGCAAGCAGTTACCACCCCGTGTGGCTGGGCTCTGTAAACGTCTGCCATTTACCTTCTTTATTTTGTTTTGTTTTTGAGACAGGGTCTCACTGTGTCACCCTGGCTGGACTGGAATTTGCCATGTAGACCAGGCTGGCCTTAGAGATCCTCCTGCCTTTGCCTCCTGAGTGCTAGAATTAAAAGCATGCGCCACCAAGCCCAACCATTTGGTTTGTTTTGGAAACAGGGCTCCTACAGGGCCTAGAGCTTGCTGATTAGGCTAGGCTGTCCAGTAAGGCTCAGGAATCTGCCTGTTTCTGCCTCTCCATTGCTGGGATCACAAGTATGTCACTGTGCCTGACTTTTAAAAGTAGGTTTTGAGTATCAAACCCAGATCTTCTTGCAAGCACTTTGCTATCTCTCCAACCTTCTTTCTTTTTTTGAGACAGACTAGCCTCAAAAAAAAAAAAAAAAAAAAAAGATGAAAAAGATAAAAGCATCATCTACCTCAGCTGCTGTGGTGCTGAGATCATAGGAGCTGTTTTAGTCAGTATTCTGTCACACTGAAGACACCATGGCCATGGCAACTCTTATGAGGGAAGCTTTTCATTTGGGGCTGGCTTACAGTTTAGAGATTTAGTCCATTATTGTCATGGCAGGAAGCATGGCTGCACACGGGCAGGCATGGTGCTGGAGAGGTAGCTCAGAGTTCTATATCTGGATCGGCAGGCAGCAGGAGGAGCAAGTGATCTACTGGGCCTGGCTTAAGCTTCTGAAATCTTAAGGCCCAACCCAGTGACACACCCCAACATGGCCACACCTCTTAATAGTGCCACTCCCTGGTGACCAAGCATTCAGATCTACAAGTCTACGGGGGCCATTCTTGTTCAAACCACAACAGGCATATACTCCCAAGTCTGGCTTCCTGGTGACTATTTGATTTTTATTTTGAAATCTACTTTTTATTATGTGTGTGTTTGGGTGTGTATGTCACAGTGTACATGTGAGGATCAGAGGACAGCTATCAGGAGCCAGTTATCCCCTCCTTCCCTGTGGGTATGGCGGGGGGGGGGGGGGGGGGGGGTGAGCAGAGGCTGTCAGGCTTGGTGCAGGTGTTTCCACCTTTGTCTATTACCTCTCTACAGACCTCATTTGGGGCCTTCTATCTGTAATACAGGAGTGGATTGATTGATTGATTGACTGTGACAAAATAGAAGAGTCTGTGTGTAGAGAACTGGATGAGTCTGAATCAGGCCCAAGTAAAAGTATGAGAGACTGGAAAGTTTAGATTTGGTAGGATTTATATTGACAAGGTCTAGGGTGTGACCATGATATATGTGGTGGAAAGGACCAAAGGTCATTGTAGTTAAAACATTAGGAAATTATAATGCAGCATAGGAACAAATAGCCCTTATAGATTTGAAACCACTCAGAATGGTGATGAGTTTTGGTGAAGTAGAAGTGAAGATGCCAAAGGCTTCAGTAGCTGTTGCGGAATGAGTAAGAGGATGGAGGCCAGAGAATCCAGGTCCCATGAACTCAAAGGAGTAGGAATTTTTACAGGAGGTGGAGGAGTGTGATGGCTGAATTAACAAGGAAAACAAAATCACTCCTGTTCAGAGGTGTGGCATCAGTTAACTTCCTGTCCCGAGGTGCTGGTGCATGTCAGAAGTGACTTCCTGTCCTGAGGTGCTGAGGGGTATGAGAGATGACCTCCTGTCCTGAGGTGTTGAGGGATGTGAGAGGTGACTTCCTGTCCTGAGGTGCTGAGGGGTATGAGAGGTGACCTCCTGTCCTGAGGTGTTGAGGGGTGTCTAAGGGTGTTTACTATAGGCCCTGTGGGCTGGTGCATGAGCAGGCCTGAGGAGATAGGTGATTTTTTTTTTTTTTTTTGGTTTATTACTAAGCTCAGTTGTTTTTATTGCTATGTAGATATCATTTGTGGTATTCAACAACTTTGTGTTTATTAGAAGGAATTAATTTTTTCCTTCTACTTACATAATTTATGTTAACTATCAGGTATTTTGTATGTGTATATATACATACATATTTGTCCTAGTTCTGGCTAGCCTGCAACATACTATATAGATAAGGCTGGTCTCCAACTTGCAGAGATCTTGCCTGCTTCTGTCCCTTTAGTGTTGGGATTAGAGATGTGTGCCACCATGTCTAGCTGGCTGGCTTGTTTGTTTACTTTTTCTTTGGGTTTGGGTTTGAAAAGATGATTTTGGGGGCTGGGAAGATGACTGAATTGGTAAAGTGTTTGCCACATAAGCATAAAGACCTGAGGTTGGATCCTCAGGACACATGTTAAAAGCCAGGTGTGTGGTGGACTGTGCTTGTAATCCCAGCACTAAGGAGTTGGGGAGAGGATTCATGCATGGGTCTTGGTGGCCAGCCAGTCTAGCCAAGTTGATGAATTCCAGGCTCAATAGGAGGTCCAGGAGAGCATGTGCACACACACCCTCCTGCCTAAAGCCCCAAAAGATTTTGCATAGATCCTGTAGAAGCCTCTTTAGCACTTTTTAAAATTTGCTTTATGTGTGTGTGTGTGTGTGTGTGTGTGTGTGTGTGTGTGTGTGCGCGCGTGCGTGCTTTATTTTTGGAAGTTTCTATTCACCTTTACCTTCCCAGGCCTAGTTGGTGGTCAGATCATTAGTAGCTTTTGGCTATCTTGTCCACTTATGGAAGCCCTTTACCTCAGGAGTTGGTGACTGATGGAGGACCACATCCCTGCATCTCTGTTCTCTGGTCTCTAGATTAAGGGGAAGGTTTAGCGTTGGTAATTGGTAGTCAAAAAAAAGCTCAGTTTGTGAATTAAAAATGCTATTCTGCCTGGTCTTTCCAGTTCATGAACCAAAATGGTTAGCAAAGAAGTCTCCATCAAAGGCTGCCTCTTCCAATTCCCTTCTTTAATGTAGTCACCCCTTGATATTTTGGGCAGGGCCCCTGTGGACACAAACCCAGTCATGCAGAAGTCTGAAAAAAATGACATAATGTTTACATATAACTTAGCACATCCTCTCATATACTTTTTATTTTTTGAGACAAGTCCTGTTATATAGGTCAGATTTGCCTTGCATACATTCAAAATCTTCTTGCTCCAGCCTCCTGAGTGTTGGATAGGTATGCGCCATCTGCCTGTCCTGTCCATCAAATCTTTTCTGTTATAATATAGCCTGCACATGTTCAGTACAGACACAGTTTCCTATTCCATCCGTGCTGGTTGACTCTTGAGAATGTGCAGTGGTTGGATGTGGAGGGCCAGCAGTACTTTCATCCTCCTCACTCCAAACACGTGCAGTAGAGGGTGCCACTGTTGGGCCGCCTGTTGACTTCTGTGTCTGAGCAGTGGCCTCAGCTGTTTTTACTCTCTCACACTCATGAGTTCTCAGTGCACACCTCTTTAGTGTTTATTTTACCAATTTACTTAATCTCTTTGCTTTCAAGCTGTGCTTGCCTTTTTTTCTCTGCTTTCACTAAGTAGGTAGGTGCCTAGGAAGTAAACGTTGAATTAATACATCAAACTCGGATTGCAAACAGCCGAAATCACATAAGGGAGGAAACTGGTGACGGTCAAAAAGCCAGGTTCAAATGGAGTCGAGTCTGTTTCTTCTCTTACTGTTTGGTGCTTTCTAAAAGACTAATGGTGAAGACAGTAGTCCTGAGGTGATTGCATTCCCCAAAGTTAGAAGTAAGGAAATTCCTTACCAATTCAGGTTCATCCCCAGGAACTTTCAACCCTTTGGCTTGTTTGGGATGATGGTCTGGAGTTTGTTATTGAGTCGAGGGAGGAAGGCCTAAACACAGGGAAGCTCTGCTTTATTTGTGGAATGGATAGATTTGCTTTTTTCCTTGATCTGTACCTTAAAGACATGTTTTCTATTCCATAAGTGCTGATGGAGCCATGGCGCCATGCTCTGGGGACAGAGTGAGGGTGTTGGGCCATCTGTGGCTGCCAGGCAGAGGAAGCAGGAAGGACAATGTTCAGGGCACTTGTGGGTGGTTTGGGGGAGCTTGGGATTAGAAGAAAGGACATTTGTAACCAGGTGTCAGAGGTTCACACAGATGGGTCATTTGTGGCCCATAGGGTTGGCAGGAAGCAGTGAGTCATGCTGGCAGATTGACAAGGGATTGAAAAAGAAGAAATTCTTAGTAATTACTAGGACCTCTTTTTTTTCTTTAGAACAGAGGGTCTCAATAAGGGGGCTGTTTTGACCCCAGGGACATTTGGCAATGTGTAGAGATGTTTTTTGTTGTCACAAACTGGGGATGTGTGTGGAGAGGTGGGGGGTGGAGTGTATGTTGCCAACATAAAATGGGCAGGGGCCAGAGCCACTTCTAAACATCCTGTGGTACCTAGGTCAGCCCCCACAAGGGAGTCTGTAGCTCAAAGGCAGCCACGCTTGGCCCTGGGCCCCACTAGCCCTACCCTAGTGATTACTAAAATTGTTAGTGAAATGATTGCACATGCAAAGCATATTTTGGATTTCATGGGTAATGGCAAAATTGAGTTTATGACTCTTAAAAATTGAAGCTGGGCATGGTAGATAGCATGTACTTGTAATTCCAGCCTTTGGGAAGATGGAGGCAGGAGGGTCATTAATTAAGGGAGGCCCAGCTGTGTGAGACCCTGTCTCAAAAAGAAAGAAAGAAAAAGGCAAAGCTGGACCATGACTCATGACACTAGATCTTGAATTTGAGATCAGTGTGGCTATAAAGCAAGATCTTGCCTTACCTTTCAACCCCCCACCCCGAAAAGAAAAGAAAAACAAGGCAAAACTTAGTTATCTGTCTTAAAGCCAACAGTTTAATGGTGTTTAGTACGTTAATAGCTACTACCTTGACCCAATTCTGGAAACTTTGTTGTTTTTTTGATAATAGCATGCTACTAGATATGAAACAGTATCTCTATTTACCTATTTAATTTTAGTTTTTGAACTAAATGTCATGTAGCCCAGGCTGCCCTTCAACTACTAATCTTCCTTGTCTTTGCCTGGCAAGTGCTTTGATTGAGATATACAGCAGCATTACTTGCTCATATTAATTTTTCTTTAATTTAAAAAAAGATTATTTATTTGTGTGTATGTGCTTGTATGTATATGTATCTTTGTGAGTGTATGTGTGTGTGTGTGTGTGTATGTATGTGTGTGTGTGTGTATGTGTGTGTATTCCTGTGGAAGCCAGAAGAGGGTGTTGGATCCTTCAGAGTTCAGAGTTAAAGGTGTTTGCTGAGTGCACTGAGTGCGTGACTAGTGCTGGATTGTGGTCCTTACAATTTGGGGATATTTACTTTCCTTGTGGGTTAATATAGTTCTCTTCTTATAAGAGCAAATTCAGAGTTTAAAAGAAATGCGGGAGGCGGGGTGGGGAGAGAGAGAGAGAGAGAGAGAGAGAGAGACAGAGAGACAGAGAGACAGAGAGAGAGAGACAGAGAGAGACAGAGAGAGAGACAGGACTCAGGAGGGAAAGTAGGCCAGTGTGGTTGCTTTTATCCCTTCCAGGTATGTGGGCCACTAGAAACCCCCTGTTTCAGGTTCCCATGGAAACTCACTTTTGATTCTTAAAAGACCTTCCATTGTTTATTTCTTTATCCTTACCTACATAGATGAGATAATGGAAGGGAAATTACACAACCTTCCCCCATCTTCCATGTTTCCTGCAAACTGTGAGCTTGTGTGTGATGATGTGCAGGTGCCCAGAAAAACTGAAGTGTTGTGTTTTCTTTGGGGTCTTCTCTGAGTCCTTGAGAGGTAGGCTGTGCTGAGGTCAGTGTCTACACTGAAAGCACCCAACCAGTGAGCATGAGAGTTCTTTAGAAGACAGTGTAAGTGGAGAGTTCCCTGGAGGAAGTTTGTTTGTTTGAGACAGGCTCTTACTATGTAGTTCTGACTAGCCTGGAACTCCTGTGTGTAGACCAGGCTAGCCTGGAACTCAGAGATCAGCCTGCTTCAGTCTCCCAAGTGCTGGGATTAAAGGCGTGTGTCACCATGTCCAGCAATGAGGAAGAGTTTTGATGGCATGTGAGGAAGAAGTGCTTTTCTTTGTGATTGGGGTCCTGTTTGTTTCTTAGAGCTGCAGTGTCAACAAAAGTTTTATTTTCTCATCACTCTAGAAGCCAGAAGTCTAAAGTCAAGGTGCTGTCAGGGCTGTACTCTCCAAGGCTATAGAGGATTGCTCCTTGCCTTTCCCTGTTCCTGGTTGACTCATGAGTTCCTTGGGTTGGGATTATGTCACTCTAATCTCTGCCTCTAGTTTCTCTTCTCTGTATCTTTTACTGGGTGTCTCTTTTCAGGATATTTATTAGATGTAGGGTCTGTTTGCATGATCTCATCTTGAACCTGTCTTATGTTTTTATTGCTTTGAAAAAATAACATGATCAACATGATCAAAAGCAATTTAGGGAGGAAATGGTTTATTTCATCTTACAGTTCACCATCACAGTTTACTGTTGAAAGAAGTCAGGGCAGGAACTCAAGGTAGCAACCTGGAGGCAAGAACTGAAGCAGAGGCCATGGAGGAGTGCTACTTACTGGCTAGTTCTTCATGGCTTGCTCAACCTGCCCAGGGTTGGCACCAGCCACAGTGGTCTGGGCCCACTCACATCAATCGTTAATAAAACTAAAAATATGCTTGACAGATTTGCCTCTGATATGCTAGTCTTATGAATGCATTTCCCAATTGAGGTCCTTCTTCCCAAACAACTCTAGCTTGTGTCAATTTGACATAAAACTACCTAACACAGATCCTTAATTATACTTTCAAAGATACTTTTCCAAATGAGTTCACATTTGTAGGTATCTTGAGCTAGGACATGGACATATCTTTAGGGGGGCCACTGTATTCAACTCATTGCAGTGATGAGGTGCCATGGAGAGTGGCATGATTGAGCCCTGGTCATCTGGGCTATCTGCATTATTCTGGCACCTTTCTGGAGGCTCTCAGCTTGAAATGCCAGCTCCACAGGGAAGGACTGCAATGGCCCCATATCAGTGGTAGTTTTCCAGGTCCCACATTACTTATGGGACCCATGCCCTGTCACTCTACTTCTGACTTCCTTTTGTGAACCTTTTGCTATCCTGTTTCTCCTGTCCTTGCTTGTAAATATAAGGACCATGTTCTTTCCAGTGCTTTGCTTTCTTTTGATATTTTTCTCTTCCCTATTCAGTAAGGATGCTAAATGAAACAAAAGCATTCATTTTGATAATTTTTAATATTTATTAAGTTAAATTCTGTGTTGTTTCCCCTCTGAGCTAATTTTGCCAATGACGGTGCTCACATAATTTCTAATACTACACGTATGGGGTGTTTTTCTTTGCTAGCAAACAATTTTCCAACTCTGGTTGCCAATTGAATGTCCTATAATTCAATTTCATCTGGACTGTATCTGTAGTAAGCTTCAGACCCAGGAGACTATACCTACTTCATACCATGGGCAAGTCCCAGGCTTCCACTACTTTTTTTTACTACCTGGCTATAAGTGAGGGGTTTCCATAGTTCCTTTCTCATGGCCAGCAATTGGTAGAATAGCTTGTTGTAACACTCAGGAAAGCACTTTATTTGAATTTCCTGGTTTTTAATAAAAGATATGAATGAACATCCAAAGAAAGATGTACATGAGGCAAGGATGGAGCTTCTGTGTTCTCTCTGGGCACAGTGCTCCCAGCATAGGGCTTTCTGACTAAAAACCCAGGGAAAATTTAATTTTCTTATTTTATGTGTGGATGTTTTGCCTACTTGTGTGTCTGTGCACCGTGTGTGTGCCTGGTGTCCTTGGAGGCTAGAAGAGTGTGTCAGATCCCCTGGAAGGGAAGTTATAGATGTTTCTTAGCCACCATGTGGGTGCTGGAAATCAAATCTGGGTCCTCTGGAGGAGCAGCCAGTATTCTTAACTGCTGAACCAACTCTCCAGTCCCATTACCCAAGAAAATTTTATACAAATCAAATGCAATATTTACTGATGATAAATCATAGAGAAATTTATATTAATTTTTTGGTTCATATTTAAGATGAAAACAAATTTACATAGCTGTGAGATGTTTGTTGTTTATTTTATATAAGAATTAAGTCTTGGATGAGTATTTGAATCTGCAGTATATAGAGCATCTTCAGCATTTTAAACAGATGATTGGTACTTTGATTTTACAATTATCAATGCTGTGAATGTACTTTGCATAAGCAAGAGCATACTACAAAATGGCAGAAATATATTGTCTTAGGTTTTTATTGCTGTGAAGAGACTTCATGGCCACAGCAACTCTTATAAAGGAAAAATTAATTGGGGCTGGCTTACAGTTCAGAGGTTTAGTTCATTATTGTCATGGTGGGCAGCATGGTGGTATACAGGCAGACATGGTGCTGAGATAGCCGAGATAGGAGACAGAGGTAGCTGAGAGTTCTAAATCTGGATCCACAGGCAGCAGGAACAGACCATGAACTACTAGCCTGGCTTGAGCATCTGAGACCTCAAATCCTGCTTCTTCCAACAAAGCCACACCAACTCTAGCAAGGCCACTCCTCCTAATAAGTGCCACTCCCTATGAGCCTATGGGGCCATTTTCATTTAAACTATCACATTCTGTTCCCTGGCTCCCATAAGCTTATAGCTACATCATAATGGAACATACATTTAGTTCAACTTCCAAAGTCCCCATAGTCATAACAGTGGTCTCAACATTGTTTAAAAGTCCCAAAGTTCAGTCTCTTCTGAGACTCATGCAATCTCTTAACTGTCATCCCCCTGTAAAATCAAAATGAAAAACAGATCACATACTTCCAACATACAATGACACAGGATATACATTACCATTCCAAAAGGTAGCATAGTGAGGAAATACTGGACCAAAGCAAGACCAAAATCCATCTAGGCAAACTCCAAACACTGCATCTCCATGTCTGATATCAAAGCAATCTTCAGATCTCCAACTCCTTTCAGTTTGTTACTAGAACACACTTCTTTCTCTTGGGCTGGTTCTACTTTCTGTTAGCAGCTATCCTTGGCAGGTATCCCATGGCTCTGGCATCTCGAACATTTTGGGGTCTCCAAGGCAATCGCTTCACCTTCACAGCTTCACACAATGGCCTCTCTAGACCCCCGTGCAGAGACACCCCTGACACATGCCTGGCCTCAGTGGCTTTCCTTAGTCACAGAGGGAGATTCTATAACCCTTTTTTTTTGAGACAGGGTTTCTCTGTGTAGCTTTGTGCCTTTCCTGGAACTCACTCTGTAGCCCAGGCTGACCTTGAACTCACAGAGATCCGCCTGGCTCTGCCTCCCGAGTGCTGGGATTAAAGGCGTGTGCCCCCACTGCCCGGCTATAACCCCTTTCTTGTATCCTTGACTCTAAATCCAGAACCATGTGGCCAAAGCTATGAAGTTCTGCTACCTGCTGGGGCTGGAACATGGTCCTCTTGTTCAATTACATCTTTACCAACTTTCTGTTTTTGATGGTGTCCTTTGCTGCCTATGCTTGGCTGTCCTGAAACTTCATCTGTAGACCAGGCTGGTCTCAAACTCAGAGATCTGCTTGCCTGTGTCTCCTGAGTGCTGGGATTAAAGGTGTGTACCACCATGCTTGGGCCTAAGCTTTCCTTTAACACCTTTTCCCAAGTTGGAAGCTTAGCTGGGTGGAATCTTGCCCTGAGGTCTTTAGTCCCTTTGTTCCATTTAATATCAGGGTTTTCTTTAATCTGTTTATCTCCTTGAACACAGGACTTAGCTCTATTCCACTTCTTGGTGCTCTTTTTCTCCTCAGTCTGTACATTTTGTATTTTTCCTTGCTCATTTTCTCCTCAGTCTGTACATTTTATATTTTTCCGTGCTCAGCTTGCTTCTTTTCATTATGAATCTGCATAAGAGTGAACACTAATAACCACACAACAGAGTTCATACTAGGCTGTTTTGAGATTTCCTCTGCCAACACAATTAATCCAAAAACTTCAATTTAGCCTCAGGTAGAATTTTTGAAGAAGGACAAAAAGCAGCCACATTCTTTGCCAAAAATATCACAAGAATAGTCTCTAGGCCACATACTAAAATTCTTCTCCTCTGAAGCCTCTTGAACCAGACCCCTATAGTTCAAATTACTCTCAGCATATTCCTGTCTTCCATGTTCCTACTAGGATGACTCATTAAGCCCCACTTACATCATTCAACTGCTTTTCTAATCCACAGTCCCAAAGGTCACAATTCTCCAAACAAAAACATGGTCTGGCCTATCATAGCAATAGTCCAGTTCCTAGTACCAACTTTTGTCTTAGTGTGGGGGACTAGCCCCCACCTTTTTCCCCAGGGTACACTTGAGGAGTGAGGGATAAGAGATTTAGATAGAAGGATAGAGGAGAGAGAAACAGAAACACAGGATAGCTTCGGGAGGGCCTGGATCCTTATCCACCGGCCTAGAACTTTATTCAAAAGGACTTTTTATAACAATGCCAAGGGGCAAGGCAAAAGACCTCCCCCTTGCTAAATACCGCCAAGTGTAGACCCTTCCAAACACCTGGTACCAAGGCCCGTGGTCCAGTAATTCTCTTATGCAGTCCTGCTGGTAAAGTAAGCTCAGATCTCACTAGGAATCCTCTGTGGGCTCCCAGATCTTAGTTAGGGTTTTATTGTTATAAAGAAACATCATGACCATGGCAACTCTTATAAAGGAAAACATTTAATTGGGGCTGGCTTATTGTTCAGAGGTTTAGTACATTATCATCATGGTGGGAAGCATGGTGACGTGCAGACAGACATAGTGTTGTAGAGATAGCTGAGAGTTCTACATCTAGATTGCAGGAGCAGACTGTGAGCCACTAGTCTGGCTTTAGAATCTGAGACCTCAAAGCCCACACCCAGTGGCACACTTCCTCCAACAAAGCCATATCTACTCCAGGAAGGCCACATCTCCCTAATATTGCCACTCCCTATGAACCTATGGGGCCATTTTCATTCAGACTAATTCGTGTGTGTGTGTGTGTGTGTGTGTGTGTGTGTGTGTGTGTGTGTGTGTGTGTGTGTGTATGGTATATATATATATGGCACACAAACATATATACATATATGATTTTAAAAATATTGTGTGTATGTGCGTGCATACCTGTGCACATGCATGTCATATGTGCCTGTGGAGACAGAAGAGGGTGTTGGATCCCTCTCGAACTGCAGTTACAGGTGTAAGTATGTCTAGAGCTATTTTAGAAATTGTTCTAAACCAAAATTCAATTACAATTTCAAGTCAGCAATGCAAAAAATTTTTTTTAATAATTTTTAATTTATGTGTACTTATGGTTTACCTGCTTGTCTGTATGTTCACTATGTGTGTACATTGTCTGCAGGGGCCAGAGTGTTTCAGAGGCCAGAAGAGGGTATTGGATCCCCTAGAACTGAGTTACAAGCCATTGAGAACTGCTTAATGTGGGTGTTAGGAACTTTACAAGACCAGCAAGTACTCTTAACCACTAAGCCATCTTTCCAGCCCTTCAAAGAGCAGTTTTGAAAATCAAATATTCTAACATAATACAAAATGTAGCTATACTAACTTGATACATTTTGAGGAATGACAGTGGGACCATCTTTATTGTTTTCTGTAATTAAACCATTATGTTACCATAAGAGCAAAAAAGATGTTTCAGTTAGCATGTGTTGGCATTATGTAATGGTAATGTATAAAGTGTAAAGTGCATGATACAACATGAATGAATGGTGACAGAAATACCTCGAATTCATTGCATGTTTGATTTTGAGTTAATTTGTGGTCCTTTGCTAGTAAAAAGTGTTATCCTCATAGTCATTATCATGGTAATAGCTGACTGGTAGTGCTTCTGTGCTATGTGCCTTGATTGGAGTCATCCCTTTTATCTCAATATTCCTATGAGGATAGTTCTTGTAACCTGATTTCTGAGAGGTTAGCAAATGTACTGAGACCACATTGTTGTCTTGTCAGTAGGTGATGGGTTGTTCATTCTAAGTGATAAGCTTTTTTTTTTTTTTTTTTTGGGTTTTTCAAGACAGGGTTTCTCTGTGTAGCTTTGCGCCTTTCCTGGAACTCACTTGGTAGCCCAGGCTGGCCTCGAACTCACAGAGATCCGCCTGTCTCTGCCTCCCGAGTGCTGGGATTAAAGGCGTGCGCCACCACCGCCCGGCGTGACAAGCTTTTTAAACAAATAATGTGGCACCATGGCTCCACCAAGGTGGCTCAGCAGGTTAAAGGTACTTTTTTTTTTTAAAAAAAAATAAGCAGGGTTTTTTAATTGGAGCAGTAGCTGAGAATTTACATCTTGATCCAAAAGCACAAGGCAAAGAGAGCTAACTGGGAATGGTGAGAGTCTTCTCTTTTTATTTTATTTTTTTACAGTATTCTCAGAGTCCACTGTAATTTTCAGTGGTAGTCTGACAAACACTTAAGAAAGTGGTGGACGCTGAAATCAAACAGTAAGGTCAAAGGGGTCACACTGGGGACATGTCATAAGTTCTCTGAAGCTGAGATTCCTTGGCAGCACTTGATAGTAATCGTGGTGGTTATCTACTGAGATCACTGAGAATTCTATGATATCCATTAAAAAAATGGCTGAGTAATCCTCTGGTGGGTAAATGCACCATGTTTTCTTTATCCATTCTTCTGCAGCCAGACATTATGCAGAGAGAAAGTCCTTGGAACACAGGCCTAAATGGGATGTCTTCATCCAATCCCTCCCCTCAAACCTCAGGGAACCCTGTGTGCCGTTACATGCTGCTCCCTGAACTGCAGGCTGGCGTCTGCTCTTAAAGGTGCTTTCTACCAAGTCTCATGACCTGATTTTGATCCCCATTGACCACCACTGGTTTCCATACTGTTTTCATTATCTGCAGCTGAAGCTCTGAAACCTCTGTCCTTTTCCTCCCTGTCCATGGCAGCTAACATTTTACTTTTGTCTCTATGAACTTGAGTACTCTTAGTACTTCATATAAGTGGGATCATACAATTTTCACCTTTTGTGGCAGATTTATTTCATTTATCATACTGTTTTTTGTTTTTGTTTTTTTTTTTTTTTTGGTTTTTCGAGACAGGGTTTCTCTGTGTAGCTTTGCGCCTTTCCTGGAACTCACTTGGTAGCCCAGGCTGGCCTCGAACTCACAGAGATCCGCCTGGCTCTGCCTCCCGAGTGCTGGGATTAAAGGCGTGCGCCACCACCGCCCGGCTTCATTTATCATACTGTTTTTAAGGTTTATTCATGTGTCTACATTTTCTTCTTTATTAATGCTGAATAATATCCTGTATGTACCATATTTTCTACCTAGTCAGCTGTTGACATGTGCTTAGATTGTGTTTACCTTTTGGCTAGTGTGAATAATGCTGCTGTGAAAGTAGATGTGTAAATACTTTGCCTAAACTCTTTCAGTTGCTTTGGTTATATAACCCGATGGGAAATTGCTGGATCATATGGTAATTCTGTGCTCAGTATTTTGAGGAATTGGCAAATCATGTTCCATAGCAGCTGCACCATTTTATGTTCCTATCAGCAGTGCACAGGCTCTCCAGTTATTCTGCATCACTGCCAATGCTTGCTGTTTTATCTTATTTTAGTTTTTTCTTTTTTTAGATGGGGTCTCTGTCTAACTCAGGCTGACATTGAATTGGCCATGTATCCCAGAGTATCCTCAATCTAGAAATCTCTTGCATATTCACAGGTGTGCACCTCCACAGCTGGCTATGGCTTGGTTTTTGTGTGTTAATTTTGTAGTTGGTAATTTCGATGAATTTGTTAGCTATTTATTTTATCTAATAGGTAATTTTTATATTTTATGTACATTTTTGTATTTCTTGCAATAACTATGTTCCACAAATAGAACTAGGAAGTCTTTCCTTTTTTTAAAGATATATTTATTTTTATTGTATATGCATGGAATATGCATACTATGTGCCCACAGAGGCCAGAAGAGGGCATCAGCTCTCCTGGAAACTGGAGTTACAGATGGTTGTGAGCTGCCATGTGGGTGCTGGGAATTGAACCTGGGTCCTCTCTGCAAGATCATCCAGTGCTCTTAACTGCTGAGCTTTCTCTTGAACCTGGTGCTCCTTATTATTTATTTCCTGTTATCTCTTTTGTGTTTATATCAACTTCTTCACATTGTAATCATAGAAGAGATTAGGCTCTGGTTGTAGAATGTCTGTGTTGAACATTGGCTTCTGTATATACTGTTGTGTCCATGGGTAAGTTACCTAACTACCCTGTTTCCAGTTCCTTCTCCTTCCTTGAAGGAATTCTTTTATATTTATTTACTAACAAACAGGTTTTTGTTGTTGTTGAGCCTAAGTTTTTAATTTTGTTCTCTTTATCTTACACTTCTATCTTAGTTACTCTTCTATTGCTATGAGGAGACACCATGACCAAGGCAACTTAATTAAGGAAAACATTTAATTGAGGGCTTGCTTACAGTTTCAGAGGGTGAGTTCATGACCATCATGGTGGGGAGCATGGCAGCAGCAGGCATGGCACTGGAGCAGTAGCTGAGAGCTTGTGTCTTATCTGAAAGTTGGAAGCAGACAGTAAGACTGGGCCTGACCTGGGCTTTTGAAACCTCAAAGCTCAACTCCATTGACCCAACTCTGCCGACAAGGCCACACCTCCTTATCCTTCCTAAACAGTTCTTTGGGCTGGAGACCAAGTATTCAAATATATGAGCCTATGGGGGTGCCGTGCTCATTCACACCACCACAACTGTTAAAATCGATCTCCAGTTCATTTTTGCCTCTCTAGTTCTGGAGGAATTAAGTTCGATTTTACTGCTTTGATTATAGTCCTCAGTTTGCTATCTTTGCCGTTTAAGTCATCATTCAGTGTTTTAATTTTAGATTTATCCTTTCCTAGTTTAGAATCACTTTTTTTTTTTTTTAAAATAAAAGACAGGATCTCACTCAGTAACTTAGATGGTCTGGAATTCACTATGTAGTCCAGGCTGGCTTCAAATGCATGGCAATCCTCTTTTCTCAGCATCCTAGCTGTTAAGAATGCAGATATGAAGCTACCATGCTTAGATTTACATAGACAATTGTGACTCTGACTAATTTATATTTAAGTCAGGGAATAAGGGGAAACTTCAGCTTGGCGGTGTTTACATTGGACTGCACATGCCAAGACTCAGCCCTTCAAAGACAATTCTGCCAGCTGGTCTGGATAATATTCACTCATAACACTGAGGGAGGTCCTCATAGTCTTGTGGTGTGGACTTTGGTCCTCTTGGGGCAATTTGGTGTCTGCTGTCTTAACCCTCTTTCATATTCTGCTGGGCTACCTGCATTTATTGCTAGGTACGTTGCTTCTCCTTTGAAAGCCTGCTGGGCCTCCTTGGTCCTGCTCCATTTTAACCAGATGTAAGACATTCCTCAAAGTTATAGGCAGGTGAACTAGCATATTTTCTGGTTTTCAGCTAAATACAGGTTTGCTCTATTTTGTGTTCCCTTTGTTTACTTTAAAAGGAACTGCAGCTGGGGTGGTGGTGCATGCCTATAATCCCAGCACTTGGAGGCTGGAGGAGCCAGAGTCCAGCCTGGGACTCCTGACACATTTTAAAAAAAATAAAAAGGAATCTTACCTAAATGTCCTCTAAGATAATTCTCTTAAACCATTCCTCCTGATGTGACTGTGTCTTGTCCCTGTTTCTGTGACTGTTTCTTCTCCCTGTTTCTGCATGTGATTGTTCACAGCAAGCAGAGTGGTCAAGGATAGTCGGTAATGTCAGTCACTGGCCTGATTAACCAGATGGAGACAGAATTCCTCCTGCATCACTCATTTTGTTTTGTTTTGAGACAGATTCTCACTATGTAGCCTTGGCTGGCCTGGAACTCAATATGTAGATTAGGCCTGACTCTAGAGATCTTCCTGCCTCTGTTTCCTGAGTGCTGAGATTAATTGCATATGCCCCCATGCCCAGACTGTATCACTCTTGATTCAAGGTGAAAATCTCTTTTTTTTTTTTTTGAGATATAAAAAAATTACTGAGTTAAAAATTAGTAAATGAGTTGGTTTAGTGTAAGTGTAATCTAGATATATTTCTATGTCTGTTAGGATTTGTGTCCTAGTAGTTTGCAATAGTCATTATCTGTTTGACAAATTATTTTATTCATTTGGGCACTTTTCAGAGTTAGAGATGAGTCATCAGATAATCATAGGAAATGAAAATGTTATCAGTAACCAAGCAGATTTCTTCATGTGCCGTAGAAAGCCTTGCATGCTTCCTGCTCGCAACACAACCTTGTGTCTCTCTGAGGTTGTTTTCTCCTCTCCACCGGCTTCAGTCTTTCAGTAGTCCTTGAGTGTGCCAGGTGTGCCCCTGCCTTCTCTGCCCTCTGCCTTGGGTAGACTTCCTCCTGCTAGCCCCTTTAACACTTCTGGTCACATATCACCTTTCTGGGAGTCCTTCCCTCAACATTGGTTTGAACTTGTTTGCCCTTTGCCCTTCTGTATCACTGCCTTTCCTGCTTTGTTTTTCTATACAGATCTTGTCACATTCCAGTCTGTACCGAAATGTATATATGCGTTATGGCCCATCTCCTTGTTTGTATGCCAGATCCATAAGGGCAGAGACTTTTGTCCATTTTGCTTACTATTATGTCCTTGGTATTTAGAGAATTACCTGATATGTGATAGTGACTGAGTGTCTTGGTTTGGTTTCTGTTGCTGTGATAAAACACTGATCAAAAAGCAACTTGGGGAGGGGAGGGTTTATTTGTACACATTTTGATTACAGTTGATTATTGAGGGAAGTCAGAGCAGGACCTAGAGCTGGAGTTGCAGGGACCATGGAAGAAAGCTGTTTACTGGTTCACTCCTCATGCCTGCTCAGCTTGCTTTCTTATACTACTCAGGACCACCTGTCTAGGTGTATCACTACATAGTAGTGGCATTGCCCAGAGAGGGAATATTGGCCACAGTGGGGTAGGCCCTCCCACATCAATCATTAATCAAGAAAATACTCCAGAGACATGCTCACAGGATAGTATGATGGATGCAGGCCTTCAATTATTGAGATTCCCTTTTTCCTGATATGTTTAGGTTTATATCAAATGGACAAAAACTAAGCAGTACACTGAGTAAGCATTTGATGAATGATCAGGTAGTGGTGGCCTCTAATGTCACTCAGCAGTGTCAGGGACACGAGTGATGCATATCTGTTGTAGATGACTGAACTTAAAGTATTTTCAAAGTTCTCAGGCTTATTCATTCACTCATTTATTCAAGAAGTTTCCCTCCGTGTCTTCAGTGGGCCAGATGCTGAGGTCCCGGGTTGTAGGCCCTGTCTTTGAATCTCCAGTGTTCTGTGCAGTTAGTGACATAGCACACAGGAAGGATTCATGACAAGCCGCTGAGTCAAATTACTGTGACGTGTAAAGACAGAAGCACAATTTTTTGTTCAGTCAGGACCTGGTTCAGTGGGGAAGAAGTGGGCATGTGATAGCTCTGTGGTGAGTGCTGCAGAGAAGGGCTGTGAGAGAGGGGTTAGGGAGAGTGCAAACTCAAGTGCTGTTACCCAGCTTTTACATGGGTTCTGGGGATTAGAACTCATGCTTTTACAGAGCCATCTCCTTAGCCCCATATGTGTTCATTTAAACATATTTGGGAAGTTACAAAGCATTGTGCCTGCCCTTGAGGAATTTGTTATGAAACAGAGGAGTTTGGTATGTTTAGGGTAATTATCATTTTGTGATTAGTAAAATAGATGTTAAGTGGTTTGAGAGCAAGGAAAAGGGTACCCATGGGTCAGGGTATAGAAGGCTTCTGGTGATACCCTGATTAGGCTGACCGTGGAGACGTTTGTATCCAGATACTGGGCTTCTGGAAGAGTCCAGGTCAGAGCTGGGGATGAGATTTGTGGTAGTGGGGATAGTTCGGGATTATCTTGTAGTAGCATTACTGCAAGGTACTGAATGTTGTGTTTGGATTTGGAAACAACTGGAAATGACTGAAATTATTAGCGTGACTGAAGGCATTATGGCTCTATTAATGAAAATGGAGGGTAGAGGAAGGGAAAGGCTTGTGCCAGAACACATTTGTTACAAAGAGTCTGGCAGGGAGAGGCTGGTATGCAGTTGCAGTGTGGAGCTTGGGAAAGAGCAGAACCTAGCAGACTCCACACTTACTCTCCCTCTTCAGTGTTATTTGAGACAGGGTCTCTTATGTAGACCAGGCTGGCCTTGAACTCAGAGATTTATGTCTGCCTCTGAGTGCTGGGATTAAAAATGTGGGCCATGATGCCCGGCCCTCAGTGGGTTTTCATGTCTCTGTTTCAGCCTGAAATGTTTCTCCTCTGTTGCTGGATCCTAACAGCTCCCTCGGGGGAGGAGGTGAGAAGGCAAAGCGTCAACAACACAGGCACCAGGAGTCAGTTGAAGGCAAACAACAGACTCATTTATTCAATAATGGGGAAGGCCTTATATATTCTCCTCCCAGCACCCAAACTGTGTCCCAATCTGGTGGCATTGTGTGGTCATCCCTCATTGGCTGGGCATGATCAGGAACTCTGACAGCCTCTGTTGCTAGGCCTTCAGACTGATTCCAGGTTGGCTCATAAGGAAGTACATTATGTGCATGCCTTGGCAACTGGTTTGAACCAATTTCCTTGACTCTGTAGGTGTGTCCTCCTACACTCTTCCTTCTAGAAAGCTCCCTTATACATCAGCTCATGTGCTCTTGTTATTTATTTCAAGATTAAGGGTGATGGTTGGAACTTGGTAGTGAGTTAATTTTGTTGATGGATGCTGTTGTGGGGCAAGAAAAGAAGAGGGTGATTCAGTCATCTGCTTCTAGAGGTAGTGTGCCCCGGAGAAGGGGAGGAACCAATGTAGCAAAGAACCATGGAAGCAGTGAGTGAAGCTTGGCTGCTGAGCCACAACAAAGCTGTCTGTCTACCAGAACTAGAAGGACCAGTAAAAAAATGGTCCTTGGTCTTAGGGGCAACACAAGATGTGTTTATTCTGAGACTGCCCTTAGAATATATTTCCTATGTACAGTTGCCTTGTGTTGAATGCTGCTTTGCTAGCCTATTAATTTTTAATATTTCACTCATGGTGCAGTGGCTAGCATTGAAGTGCAGCAAAAGAGGTTTTGTTTTTATGAAATTGGTCAGAGTAACAGGGGAATCAGGGTACTGTCACCTTGAGTTCTGATGGTTCTAAAAGGATGAGATCACTCTCTTAGCTTCCCCAGCTTCTGGAGGAGTATGTATGTTCTTGTGCCCTTTGGTTTTGAAAAATGCCTTCTTATCTGGCTACAGAAGGAAACAGCCTTAGTGAACAAAGCTCCCAGTTCCATCTGTGATTGATCTGTCTCTGCCAAATTCTGAAAAGTGCTGCTAACCTTTGAACTGCCAGAGATGAAATACTGTACACTAAATAATATGTAGAGTTCAGAGCTGTTGATGATAGTTTTAGTCTGAATTCTTCTACAATGTCTCTCTAGTCCATTAGTTTTTCCATTAAAAAATGGTTTATGGTCTCCCTCAAACCTTTGGTCGAGTGCTGCTACCAGAGAGCTGACAAGGGCACTGCTATGAGACACCATGCCTTTCTTTGGCATGCAGAAAAGGCCAGGCATTGGCCTAGATCCTCCTTTAATAATCCAAAGTGATATATAGCCCTTCAAGATTCCCTTGTGATACCATGCTTTGAAAAAGAATGAATAGAATGTGCACATGGAATTGGTACTATCCGGGTCAAAAGGAGTGCAATATAAAATATGAAGATTCTGAAGAATGTTTTCTCCGGTACAAAATAATGACATGTGTGGGTGACATAAAGTGGCAGTGGGATAAGCTAATCACAGAGGGGAAGTACATCCCTCCAACTCACCACTTAGGCAAGAGGGAACCCAGGCCCTGGACAGAGCAGCTGGAGGCTGCTTTTCATGCTCTGTTTCCACTGGAAAGGATGTTTAGTGAAAGCTTCTTCATCAAAGTGTGTAAAAAAAGAATTACTCCATCTTTTAAAAAAAAATTTATTTCTAATTCTGTGTATGTCTGTGTGTCTGTGTGAGTATGTACACATGAGTGTGAGTGCTCCAGGAGGCCAGAGTCATCAGATCCTCTGGAATTAGCATTACAGGCAGTTGTGAGCTATCTGATGTGGGTGCTGGAAATTGAACTCACATTCTTTGCAAGAGCACTACATGTGCTTAACTGTTGAGCCATCTCTTCAGCCCAGTGATTTCCTCATCTTTGAAAATTTATATATGAATATTATCTGCATAGTCTTTTATTGATTCATTTTTTATGCAGAGCCCTAGATAGCTGAAAATGGTAGTATTTTTGGGTAGGACCTATATGTGACAAGAAGATACTTACACACAAATGTGCTGCCTTTTGTGTTGGTGGCTTGCTACACAGAAAGGTAGAAGATAAGAAAAGGAACCTGTGTGTACTGGAATTTATCAGTGGGATAAATTACATTGTACTTTGTGAGGTCCCTCAGTTCTAACAGAGTAGCTGGTGGAGACAGAGCCACCTTTACTTGCAGCATGGACTTTATTCTCTCCCCTGTCTCTTGCTTATGGCTTGTCTCAAACTGTATTTTAAACTTAAGAGTTTTATGCTGGGTTTTGTGTGTTTTGTTTGCCTTTGAGACAGGGTCTCTTTGTATATCTCTGACTATCCTGGAATTGACTATGTAGACCAGGCTGGCCTCAAACTCACAGAGATCCACCTTCATCTGAGGCCTCCAAGTGCTGAGATTAAAGGTGCACACCACCACACCCTGATGCTGAGGCTTGAACTGAGGATCTTTTGCATACTTAAGCATGGATCTGCTTCTGAGCAGGTAACTATATTTTCTCAGCTGATTGACTTACAGTCAGCTCCCACAAATTGGGAAGGTTCCACATTGTTGCAGACTGTCCAGGAAACTATTCTACTCAATTTTGCATTATTTGAAACAGCCTATTTGAAATAATAATCATAATTACTTTTATAATCAGAAGTATTAATGTTACCATTGAAAAATTAAAGATTTAAAATCAAAATAAGAATGGAAATATGGAAAATACATTTTTGTTGAGTTTGTCTTTTTTGACTTTCCATAACTAGAAAATTATTTCTGTGAGTTTTTGATATTCATCTGTTCATCATCTATCTTTGCCTTCCTGAACCAACTTGATTTTGCTATGCAAAATTATTCTTTTAATATACCACCGGATTCAATTTGTGAGCATCATGACCTGCGTCAGTTCCTGGAATTCACGTGGTGGAAAGAGACTGACGATTCTTGCAAGTTGTCTTCTGACTGCTACATGCACACACACAAATCAATGACAGGGATATCTTCCATGTTTTTTGTTTTGAAATGATAAATGTCACCTTTTTCCTTTAAGCTTATTTCATGCAGGACACAGGAGTGAGAACCCAGGTCTGCTCAGCCATATAGTCACTGCTTGTCATGACAGTGTACCTCCTTGACAAGGAAGGTAGGCTAAGAACCGAGTCTGTGGCCAAGAGGACCCCAGGAGCGCTTTTCCTTTGTCTTGTCCTTTCATTTTAAATCAACCCTTGTATTTTGGAATAATTTTATAACAGTTCAAATATAATGCAAAGATCTTATTCAAAATGATTAATATAGTATGTATGATATGTCAAAAATGTTAAAAAAATACAAATTCCCATATATTTTATCCTCCAAGTACCAAAGGGCTAATATTTGGCTATATTTGCTTTCTATTAGTCTGTAGTTATTATATACTTATTTGTCTGTTTGTTTATTTATCTGTCTATCTACCTACCTATTTATTGCTGAACTGTTTGAAAGTAAAAATCCCTTTATCCTAAAATACTTCAGCATTTCCCTAAACATACTAAATCCAGTTGTTAAAATCAGGAAATTAACTTCACATAAAATTTAATTATTCTAACATATCAGTTGTCTCATTAGTACCTATTATAGTAAATGAAAAAACATTCCCCTGATCAGGGATATAATCAGGATCAAATGTTTAGTTGTCTTTTAAATCCCTTTTAGTCTGGAGTAGCTCCTTAATCATGCTTTGTCTTTCGTGACCTGACATTTTCACCGAGTGCTGGGCAGCTCTTTTTGTGGGAAGGCCCTTTACTCAGGTGGTCTGCTGTTTCCTTTGGTCACAGGCAGGCTATATATATTCGTTGGCTGGCATCTCGGCAAGAGGCACACAGTGCTTATTACATGATTGGAGACTAACCACTTGGCTAAGTGTTATTGCTTTTCTACCATAGGGCTACTTACCTGCTTTTGTTGTTGTTTTTTTCTACTTGTAGTTAGTATTTTGTTGGGTGATATTTTAAGACTGTATAAATATTCTGTTGCTTATCAAACGTTCACCCACTAATGTTGCATGTGTCAAATCTTTTAAGGCAAGGAACTGGGATGCTTAATGTAAGTATAGACTGTGCCCTTGGAGCCAAGTGAAGCCAGAAGAAAGTGGGGCTTTCAGCTCATTAAGCTCATCATTCACATTGAAAAAACCTCACTGCTATATGGGATTTGAGCTTTTTCTTTGGAGACATTACTGTAATTTTACCTACAATGTTGACATTGCTTATTGGCTGTAACTTGAATATTTAGACTCCTTGATTTAGTCATTTGGGGCCGAAGTTGCTTCCAGTCAGTTTATTCTGGTCACAAGGACCCACTGGATCTTGAGCCTGGACTCTGGTCTGTCTTTACCCTTTTGGCCCTTGTCTTTGCTTCTAAGGTGCTACCAGAGTGATGTGGACTGCCTTTGTGTTGAATGACCTTTTTAAAAAAGATTTTATTTTCTTTTAAGTGTATGAGTGTTTTTCCTGCATGTGTGTATGTGCATTGGATCCTCTGGAGCTGGAGTAACAGGTTGTAAGTCATCCAGTGTAGGGGCTCTGCAAGTGCATCAAGTACTCTTAATGGCTGAGGTATCTCTCCAGCCTCATACACCACCCCCTCTTTTTTTTTTTTGAGAATGGGTTTGCTTAGAGCTTGCTGAGTAGGCTCTGTCGGCTGGCCAGTGAGCCCTCTGGACCGTCTGGCTGTGCTTCCCCTGCACTGGATTACACTTGGTGTGTGCCACCAAGCTAGGCTTTTCTGATGGTCAAGCTCAGGTCCCCATGCTTGTATGCCAAGCACTTTACCTTCTGAGCTGTCTGCTCAACCTCTACATGATCCATATTATATATACCTACAGGAAAGGTGTGTGTGTGAGAACTTGAAACTTGTTTTACACTTGATCTTAGCCAAAAGGCCGAGAAGCGATTTTTTTTTTTTTTTGGTTTTTCGAGACAGGGTTTCTCTGTGTAGCTTTGCGCCTTTCCTGGAACTCGCTTTGGAGACCAGGCTGGCCTCGAACTCACAGAGATTCGCCTGCCTCTGCCTCCCGAGTGCTGGGATTAAAGGCGTGCGCCACCACCGCCCGGAAACTTGTTTTAAAAACATTTTTTAAAGGCTGGGGATATAGCTTAATGGTATAAAAATTGCCTAGCATATACAGAGGCCCTAGATTCTATCACTGGTATTAAAACATTTTGATTAAAATACTTGATAAAAATGTACTTCAACAATTTTAAGGTGTGTCATATTAACTATATTCACACTGTGAAGTCTGCTTTTTAAAAAAATTCATTTATATATAATATTTCCTCCTATTGTTGAGTATAAATGTTCTCTTTTAAGGCTGCATATATAAACCATAATGTAGCAAATTTCTTCCTGTGGAATATTTATGTAACACGAATCTTAAAAGGTCTTATTAAATAAAAACCTGGAGCTAGATATAGGGGTGAAAACGTGCGAGATCAGAAGAATAGGAAAAGCCACAAGCTAACCTCACGTCACTGATGCCTCAGTCTCCAAAGAGAACTAATTCCTGTATACCCACGCCTATATGCCTTTCTGTTCTGCTATCTCATTTGCTCTCTGTCCAGCTACATCACTTCCTCTTCCTGTCCAGCTCTGTTACTTCCTGTCTGTCTGTACAGACCTCCAGACTTCAGTGGTTAGTGCTGGGATTAAAGGCCTGTGTCACCACACCTGGCTCTGTTCCCAGTGTGGCTTTGAACTCACAGAGATCCAGGCATATCCCTGCCTCCCGAATGATAGGATTAGAGGTGTGTGCTACCATTGCCTGACTTCTGTGTTTACTATAGTGGCTGGCTTTTTCCTCTGATCCTCAGATAAATTTTATTAGGAGACACAGTATAGGGGGGATACAATACATCACCACATATTTAGGTTTACAGCTTTGTATATTAACGCTATATAAAATATCTTTGTATGCATACAATTCTACTTTTATTAGGATAAAGGGACCCAGAAGAGTTGTTGGACCAATAGATGGCACTTTCTGAAGGCTCTCATGTATATTGTCAAACTGCACTTTTACCACCACATTGAAGTCATCATTTCACATATTCTCATTTTCATTCAGTTTAAAGTACTTGCTATCCCCTGCCCTTTCTTCTTTGTCTCATTATATTGCCCAGGCTTCCCTGGAACTCTTGGGCTCCTGTTGTCTTTGTTATCCTCCCCAGTAGTTGGGACTCTGGGTACCAGTGCCACTGTACCTGCCTCTAATTTCCCTTTGCATCTCGTCTTTGACTCATAGGCTATTCAGAGGTGTTTTATTTAGTTTCCAAATATTTGAACACTTCTCCAGAGTTTTTTTTTTTCTGTTACCAAGTTAATTCTGTGTATGATTATTATAATCATAGAACCTGCTTTGTAGGATTTAAATTCTTTCAACTTATTGAGAATTATTATGGGGATATCCAACTTTTTGGCTTCTCTGGGCCACATTGGATAAAAAAAATTGTCTTAGGAAACACAAACACTAGCAAAGCTGATGAGTGAAAGTAAGGGTCTCTGTGCGATTTTCACGATATCCACCACCATATGCAAAACAGTCCTTGAAGAGTAAAGATTGGACACTGCCACATGTCTTTGGCTGTCTTTGGTGGTCACTTGAGAAGAATGCATATTTTACTGTAAGTAGAGTGTTCTATAAATGTCAGTGGATTGCATTATATGCACGCATTGATGGTGTTGATTCAGGTCTTCTATATTCGCACTAATTTTGTTTAAGTGGTGTGGTGGCTTGAAAGAAAATGGCCCCCAAAGGAACTGGCACTATTAGGAAGTGTGGCTTTGTTGGAGTAGATGCCTTGTTGGGAGAATTGTGTCATTGTAAAGGTGGGCTTTGAGGTCTCATATATGCTTAAACCATGCCCAGTGTCTCAGACCATCCTGTTGCCTGCCTATCAAGATGTAGGACTCTCAGCTCCAGCACCATGTCTGCCTGCATGCCACCATGTCAAACCATGATAATGGACTAAATCTCTGAAAATGTAAACCACTCCAATTAAATGTTTTTCCTTTATAAGAGTAGCTGTGGTCATGGTGTCTCTTTGCAGCAATAGAAACCCTAACTAAGACAAGGAGGGTACTGAAATCTTTAAGTATCTTTCTTTGTAGTTCTTTTAAAATTTTTTATTTATTATTATTGGGTGTACATGATGTGTGTGTGTGTGTGTGTGTGTGTGTGTGTGTGTGTGTGTGTGTGTGTGTTGGCCAGGGTGGGACTTGGGGGGCTCATGGGTGTGGTGATCAGAGGACACTATGGGATCTGAGGATTGAACCCAGGATGTCAGGTTTGTGTAGCAAGCACCTTTACCCACTGAGCCACCCTGCCAGGACTTTCCTTGTAGTTCTATAGTTTTTGTTTTGTGTGGTTTGAAATCCTGTTATTATGTATACACACGTTTAGAACTGTTTGTTCCCTTGATGAAATGACCCTGTACTGCCATGGCTTTATGTTGTTGGATTTTTTGTTGTTGTTGTTCATCCAATCTGATCGCCTCTTTTGGGGTAGGGGAATTTAAGGGGGATACTGTGTGTGTGTGTGTGTGTGTGTGTGTGTGTGTGTGTGTGTGTGTGTGTGTGTGTATTCATGTATGCACTCATGTGGGTGCTCACACATGCACCTGCACATAGAGGCTAGAGGTCAGCTTCAGGTGTTGTTCCTCAGGTGCTGCTGACCTTGTTTTTGAGGCAGGGTCTCTTACTGGCCTGGTGCTCATTAGAATAGCTCCAGAGATCTGCCTTTTTCCACCCCTTGGTGTTTAGGTTATAGATACATGCTGCTGTACCAGATTTTTTTTTACCCCCAAGGTCTTGTTGTATAGCCCTGGCTGGCCTGGAACTCACTGTCTAGACCAGACTGGCCTCAAACCTAAGAGATTGCCTGCCTGCCTTGCCTTGCAAGTGCTGGGTTAAAGGCATGCACCATGATGTCCAGCCTATACTTGCTTTTTTAAAAATGTGGGTTCTAGGAAGCAAACAAAGGTCCTCATGTTCTCATGGTAAGCACCTTGTGACTGAGCTGTCTTCCTCACCCCAGGCTCTGCATTTTGTTTACTTACTTATTTTTCTCTTCTCTTTAAAAAAGTCTGCATTTTGACCAGAGTGTTTGCTGTGTACTGCCCTGTCTTCTTTTATAGCAATATATTCATGTCTGAGGTTCATTCATGTTTTGTGTTTGTTTTTGAGTCAGAGGCTCATCCTATAGCCTTGTCAGGCTTGGAGCTCAGCGTATAGACCAGACCTTGAATTTGTGGCAGTCTTGCTGCCTTAGCTTCCTGAGTGCTAGGTATGGGCATGAGCCACCATCCTGCTTTTTAGGTCTAGCTCTTTTAAATGGGGACCATCCTCCTGTCACAGTGTTTCACAGGTGTGACTATATGATGGAAGAATGTGTATGACAAGCCACAGCCTACTTCTGGGCTTTCCACCTTCACTTTGTTCACATTTATGGCTGGACAGTTCTTTTTGTGGGACGTTGTCCTGTGCATTGTAGGATGTTGGCATCCTGGCCTCTGTTCACTTAGTGCCAGTAACATTTCTGGTCTCCACAGGTGTAGCAGTGGAAATGTCCACAGATATTGTCACAGGTTCCTCAGGGTCCAAAGTACATCTCTTGAGAAGTATTGCATGCTAGATCCTGAAGTGGACTCTGGCATTCCCAGTTGAGAAGTACTGGCAGACAAGAGACCAGTGGCTGGCTGAGTGACCCTGGGTAGAGCTGAGCACTGTGTTTTCATACAGATTGGAGAAGTGGGGACTCTGGAGAAGGAGTCTTCCTTCCCTTGTAGTCTGTAGATTGCTCTGGTCACTTTGCTTTCTCTGCTTCTTCATTTCTTGTCTTCTCTTAGTGAAGCTTCAGGATAGGAGAACCAGGAGAGGGTATCTGGGAGTTGTTAATAAAAATGCTAGGAAATTACAATCACATTTCCTGGTGACATCTTACCTCAAGTTTCCAATGTAAGCTCCATTAGACTCTCTGTGGTCTTTGTGATTTAAGACGTTGAATCAACTGTAGCCCCCTTGGCTCTAGAATAAAGTGATTTGGAAGTCATTCTCAGAGACTTCTTCGTGAAGCGGTCTCATTTCCCCTGATGTGGATCACTATGAGTTGTAGGAATGCTTCTGCCATACCTTGGGAGTATGGTAAATTATCTTGGGTGAATCCAAGTGATGGTTGACTAGTGGGTGATCAGCTGACCTACCCTACTGGTTTTGACCGATTTCTAGCTATTTTGTGAAGATTGAGCTGTAGTGTAGGTGCTGAACTGGGCATCTACTTTGGCTTTCCTGATGGTTTGAAGTGAACACACTGTTTTGTTCCTTAAATCTCCAGGTCTCCAAGAATGAATGTAGTGATGCTGTGTTAATTCTGTGACTGAAAATCCTAACCACACTTGTAATGCTCTGTAAGATGTAGATATGCAAAGCCTTGCCATTTAATGTCCTATTATTGTTCCTTCAGAATCCAACTGAAATCTCTACCTATATAATTACAAGTGACATTCGCCTTTCCATGTAGCCTGCATTATATATTTGCATATGTTTTACACTTTCTTACGTGTTTATTTTTCTAACAAAATTGTATATAAGGGAAGTAGGGGCAAGTATTTGAGCAAACATCACATTTTCATACTAAATGAAAATCCCTTTTGTATTTGTTTTTTTGTTTTAGATAGGTCTGCTTGTATAGTCCAGGCTGACCTCAAACTGACTTCCTGCCTCAGCCTCCTGAATACTGAGATTTCAGGTGTGTATCACCACGTCCTGCTCTCTCATTTGATCTTCCTACTAAACTTATTAGGATGGACTTAATGATTCCTATTTCACAACTGTGAAAATGGAGCTTTGCAGAAGTTGAGATGTTTCCAGTTAATAGATGGTTAAGCCAACACAGCACCTATTAGGTAGGGGATTTCTAACTAGGGATTGTTCAAACCCACCAACAGGTCTCCATTACCCTCTACTGCAGTGTATTGAGACATCTAAGCTTGCTCTGCTGAGGAGCTGTGCACAGGCTAATGGGGGTGCTTATGCTGAGTGCTTACTCCTGCTCTGACTCTGTACTCCAGGAAGGATGGGTACTGCACAGTGACAGCCTGGACTGGGCATACAAATGCTGATTTTGCTCAGCCTTCTCATTTAGCCACCTTGAAATGTGTGCTCTCTCCTTTTCTCAAGCACCTTTGCTGCTCACCAGTGTCCTAGCTGTTGTCTCTAGTAGAGCTGTGTGATGACAGCAGCTTAAACTGGGCGTTTCAGGCCTCTTTAGAATCTTTGCAGCATGTACTAAAATGACTAGGAAGCTACTGCATCTCTTCCAGTGTGGAGACTGCAGACGTGGTGGTGTGCCCATGAAACAGAACACAGAACTTCTAGTGTGTACTCACATCTTCTGTCTGTGGCTGTCCCACTTGGGGTAGTGGTATACAGAGTTCTTTTGACCTGCTTTCCTGGACTGATAGAGCTGGCATCTGTAGATTATTTCATAAGAACCAGTTGAACCATGTTTTATTTTAGCATTTTGCTTGGCTCTCTTTTATGAAGATAAAATGGAAGTTATTTGAAACAAACTGGGAAACACTAACCTCTCTGCCCACGCCTTACAGTGCAGAGGTCTGCCTAGGGATTGCAGTATGCTTTCAGGATACCACTTCTCGGACCCCAAAGTCTAACTTCTTTCAGTGGAGTGTTGCACAGATTCTGGGTACAGCCTCCAAGTCCCCCTTTCTGCTGATATTTCTAGGTCTTGACTCTTGTTTATTTGAGGTTGAGTCTCACTGTGAATTCCCGGATGGCCTGAAACTTGGTATCCTCCTGCCTTTGTCTCCAAAGTGCTGGGATTATGTTACATCCAGCTAGGTGTTGATTCTCTATGCCAGTGTTGGACTTTTTCCGATCCCAGCCTTCTCATGCTGTCAGTTCCACTGTGCTGCTTGTCTGGATTCTTCTTGCTTTGTTTCCCAACTGTTACCTCTTTGTTGGTGGTAATGTGTTGTCTGGGTGAAGGCTGGCCTAGTCTATTCAGACACATCTCAACTACAACTCTGATCAAAGAATTCAGTGATGAAAACTCATTTTTCTTATCGGTACCCTGACATTTACCCCAGCCAACAAATGGCTTTGCAATGAGGCTGTGAAAACAGATTGAGCTTAGTGTATGTATATCTCTCAGGAGTGAATCCATTTCCCTAAAAACCTTGTTTAGAGCACAGCAGAAGGCTTTTGGAATCCAGAGGCTGTCCTTTTGGTAGCAGTTCTTTCATTGGAGGATCCAGATGAGCTCTGAGATGTGGTTCTCCTATATAATGTACTGGGATGGTTACAATAATACTAGATCTTTATAGATTAGATGTTTGATAGGAATAAATAATGCAGAACTCAGATCAGCTTGTTTAATAGAATCATCATAAAAACCTACATGAGGAAAAACATGGTTGAGAGAGCAAGCATAAAAGAAACATATGAACTGAGGAGTAACAAAGCCATACATCACCCACCTGCCCAGGCTCGATGCCTGCTTTGACCATTCAGAGGGGAGGATTTCTGGATGGTTATGTTACCTGATGCCATTGATTGTTTCTTTACCTTGTAACTTAGCAAGTCATTACTTAAGAGCATGGCTAGTTGTCCTTTTTAATCTGAGGGATAGGAACCTGATGCCCATGACCAGAACGTCAAGTAGAGTGTATCGTGTATCAGCAAAAGTTCCTGTAACAGCTTTGGTGAGGTACTGGTGATGTCAGGTGCGTATTAAATGGGTGTTACTTAGGAGAGAGGGGTCGGTGGGAGATGGCGCTGATGATTTGCTGGATATTTCTGTGGTGTACATGTCTGTGGTGTGACACTTTCTTATGTAATCTTGAGGTCCCTGTAAAGTAGGTGATGGCTGCTCGTTTTATAACTGAATCCAAGTCATGTTACTACCAAGTATTTGTTGTAGAATTAGAACCCTTCTCTAACTCTAGAACCTTGCTCCTGAGGTGTGAGGTAAGCTTTAGGGCACAAAGGCTACTGGTTTGGGCAGAAAGCCACGGGCACATAGAAGGGAGATTTACAGGACAGCATCATTTCTCAATGTTTTCCCTCACTGCCTGCTGAGAATCACTTGTGGAGATTTGAAGCGCCAAACCTGCCTAAGAATTCTGAATGGATTCCTCATTGACTGGCACAGCCCTTTTTGTTTGTTGGTTGGTTTTTTTTTTTTTTTTTTTTTTTTTTTTTTGAGACAGGGTTTCTTTATATAGCCTTGGCTGTCCTGGAACTCACTATGTGGACCAGCTGGCCTTGAACTCAGAGATTGTCCTGCCTCTGCCTCCTGAGTACTGGGATTAAAGACGTTCTCCACCACTGCCGGGCAATGGCACAACTCTTTTTAAACTGCCAAGGTGATGCTGATGTGCTGTTACGAGTAAGAAAACTCCATGCATAAGGAATGACAGAGTGAATAGGAGCCTTGGAGTGGTTGGAGAGATAGGCTTTCCGAAGGTTTTGTGATAGAGAAGGAAATAGGTCCAGAGCTCAGGGGCCGCCAGCGGTTTCCTTTTGTCCTTATTCGGAACTGACTATTATTCTAGGTGATTCAGAAAATGCAAAGAAAAATCCTAGCTGCCTTTGAAGAGTTTTTAGCTCTAGGATTTCATCCTTGGTTAAGGTTAAGGTCACAATTGAGGCCTACATTCCCCAGCTTCTTTTGTGTTGTTAAACCTTTTGAATATTATCAATGCCTGGAGCTCTTTGGGTTCATCTAATCTGTGTAAGTACTTCCTGTCATCACCTTAGTGAGTCTTCCAGTCTGAGGTTTCCTGCCTGCCTCTTTGCCTCAGCACCAGTCTGGTATTTGGCTGCCCACTCAATATTCGAGGTTCACAGGTTCACAGGTCACACACAGGTTTGCAGATGACTGCTTGGTTCTCCTCTCGAGCCTTTCTCACCTGGAAAAGCCTGGAAAGCTGCACAGTGATCCATTTACAGACACAGTGCTTGGACAGAACCCACTGCACTGGTGTCTCAGGTCTCTGTGTGCTCTCACAGCTAGCTCTCCAGCCCGTCCCACCGGTGTTTGTTTCTGAGGCTGCCATGTATCTTCCCAGACCTCTAAGGCTGGTGGTGTGGGCAGAGCAAGAGTGCCCTACCTATCAGGCAGAGCAGGCCACAGGGAGGAACTGTGTTGTTACTAGCACTGTGCTAGGGTCTCTTTCATTGTAGTTTCCCTCACTGCTTCTAAATGATGTGCTAGAGTGTTCAAAAACAGACAATAACTGAAGCTCAAAGAAAGAAGTCAGTGCCTTTTCCAGTGTTACTAGAAATCAAACCCCATCTTCTTCTGGAGGAAAGGTCATGACTTTTTCCCTATTCCACAAGTCATATAAGATGTAAAGCATATGCTGTGTTCAAGCACACACTTGTTGGGTACATGGCACTTAAATTCTTTTCTGGTCATTTTGGTGGCTTTCAGAACCCAAGACTTGGCATTAGCCATAATGCAGGAGAGTTGTAGGACCTGGGCCAGGAATCAGTGGGTATCGCAGTGTAAGAATTGGAGTGAGGGCAGGCACAGGCTCTTCCTAGGCTAGCCTGTTGGAACTGAGTCTCATATAGCCATTGCCTCAAACCAGTGTCAGGACTTGGGAAACCCAAGGGGACCAAAGCATAAATGTTAAGGGTGTTGGGGAGCAAGGAGTGACCTGGAGGTATAGACTTTTTCATTGTGTGTGTTAGCACCAATCTCTTCTTTTGACTGTCTCTTATTTTAATCTTGAATTACAGCTTGAATGTTCACACACCTTTCCTAGCAGCACTAATAGGAGCCTCAGTTTTTGTATCTGTAAAACAGTAATCATGTTGACTGTAATGAGAAAATGAGATTTCCCATGTCAGAAATAATCCTCAGGGTTCCTAAAAGCCAATTGAGCGTAAGATGTCAGTTTTGACCTTGGGAGAAGGGAATGGTGATTTGTAGGGTGGATAGCTCCAGAATAAGAAGGAAGAGCAGAGTGAGGTGCCTGTATTGGGAGCTGGGTAGAAAGCTTTCAACTTTTTTAGAGCTAGATGAGGTCTCTGAGTACCTGTAGTGGGAGGTTGAGGGAAATCAAAGACTGACCCTGATTTGGTGCTGATGTGAGGTCTTGCTGAGAGAAGTCACTGCCTGTGTGCATGTGGGCACCTCTTATGCAAGCTTTCTCTCAGTGGTGGGATGCTGAGTGCCTTCTAAGATACCTAAATGCCAGATAGTAGCCAAATAAGTCAAACCTGTGAAGTAACATTAATCCTGAATCCTGCATTAGAACCTAGCTTATCAACGTATTAGAATAAGTGCGGCAAGGTACTCACTTCAACCTCTGTGACAGTTGGGAAACCAAGATACAAAGAATAGTTACAGTACAAGTCTGGATTACTTTAAATGGATGGCAAAAGCAACCTTCTGACTCTTACTTCCTCTGCACTCCAACTTGATTCTTTCCTTTATCAAAACATGGTATTACTGTGTTCCTGAGAGCAAATTATAATTAAAGTAACCACAGTATAAAGCTCATCAGCCCAGAGTCTCGGAATGAAGCACAGAGAAGCTGGTTAGAGACGAGGTATTATGTAATGACCTAATTATGAGGCCTGCCATCTGCTTAGGAGTCACGCCTGCCTGGTTAGGAGCCTCTAATTGTGGTGTTGTGTTTTCTTTAAGGAGGAGGCTAGATTGTTAATGGAGCTCTCTCTCTCTCTCTCTCTCTCTCTCTCTCTCTCTCTCTCTCTCTCTCTCTCTGTGTGTGTGTGTGTGTGTGTGTGTGTGTGTGTGTGTAAAATGACACTAAAAACATTAGTGCTTTTTTTGAAGTAGGTTGTTAGGTTGTGGGGTACCACAGATGAAACAGCTTTTGAGGTTGCCTGATTAGACATTTCTCATTAGTTTGGATATCAGTGGTGGAAAGTTAATGAAGCTGTGAAGATATTCTGGTGTAGAGCTGCGTGGTCAAGGGAAGATGAGATTTCACATCTGCCTTGAGAACCTGCTGAGATGGGTTTTTTGTTGTTGTTTTCATTCAAGAGAAAGAGCAAAGCCAGGCATGGTGATTTATAAATGTAAGGGTTCAGGAGGTCAAGGTAGAAGGAAAATTAGGAATGCAAGGCTAGCTTGGCAGTTCAGAGAGGGTGGGTATTGACTTTGAAAAGAGAGATTTTGAGAGAGAGAGATTTTGAGAGAGAGAGAGAGAGAGAGAGAGAGAGAGAGAGAGAGAGAGATCCACATTTTGTGTGCATGTGGGTGGGTGTTCATGTGGGTGGGTGCATGTGCATCTGGAGGCCAGAGGTCTGTGCTGGGTGTCTCTGTTAGAATTCCCAGCCACTCTACCAGCTACATGTACCAGCTACATGAACCGCACATGTGCTGTCCAGTAGCCAGGCAAGATGCTTAGTCATCCCAGGGCCTTACGTTGTACATAATCCGTGTGCTGCGTGATCACATAATTTGCATGCAGCATGGTCACGCAATCTATGTGCATGCATGGTGTAGCTACATAAGCCCATATGTGCATGGGTGGGTGGGGGGAACACCTATAAAAGTGGGTTCCACCTATTCTTCCACTCTCTTCCTGCATGGTCATCCCATAGGCCTATGTACACCCCTTCTATTCTTTTCCCTTAATAAACTCCTGCAGTGGGTTTCATTGTGCCTCATGGCTTCTCTCGCATGGTAAACTGCACCACTTAATAAATAACAGTCTCCTTTAATCATTCTGCATGTTGTTTATCTTCTTTTTTTGTTTGTTTGGTTTTTTGTTTGTTTTTGTTTTTTGAGACAGGGTTTCTCTGTGTAGCTTTGGTGCCTGTCCTGGATCTTGCTCTGTAGCCCAGTCTGGCCTTGAACGCACAGAGATCCGCCTGCTGGGATTAAAGGCGTGTGCACACCGCCCGGCACGTTGTTGATCTTCTTATCATTACTTTAAGTTAGGCCAGCTGGCTTGTAAGCCCGAGGGCTCTGCCCGTTTCCACCTACCTCCTCAGTGCAGGAATTACACAGCATTGCAACCAGATCTTTAAAAACATGGGTACTGGGATTTGGAGTCAGGTGCTCATGCTTGTGCATCAGTCACTTTACTGATGAAGCCATCTCCTCAGCCCTCAGATTCTTTTATTTAAAACATAGGTGTAAGAAAAACTTGTATTTAAAACAAAAACACTGCAATCTTTAAAAAAAAAAAAAAAGAACCGAAACTGCCATGCTTAGAACCCCTGCTGAGCTCTTTGTGCGGTATAGGGCAAAGGATCCCACACAAACTATGTCCTAGGACTTCAGGAAGGTGAAGGGGCACTATCTGAACCTCCTGTGTGGTTTCGTTCTTAGGTTGTAAGGGGGCTTTTGTCAGCCACAGGGACACTGGCCACTCCTGTAGTGCTTGTTTGGTGGCCATGGAGTGACTTCGGAAAACTCCAGTTTCCCGAACACTCTACAGAAAGACCTGTATTCGAACATTTCTTTACCTTTATAAAGGTTTTGAAAATGTGCTGATGCTGAGAAAATGAGTGATTGGAGTGAAGAGGAACACCCGCAGGAAGAGCTGGTCTTAAGTTTCCTGCCCCATGGCTCAGGCTCATAGCTGCTTGTAATTCTTCCCTCTGCTGACACCTCCACAGGCAACAGTGCCTGTGTCTGTTCACCCCTGTGCAGAGTTCAGGAGGCGGGGCTATGCACTTCACACCCACTAGAGCCACCAAATTGTGGCAGGTGTCCCAAAAGTCAGGGTTCCCCCTTCCGCCAGCTCCACATTGTTATCATATAGATAAGAAAACTAGGTGTCCATAAAAGTCAGCTGACTTGCCCAGGGCTAACTTGCCTTTCATGAAAGTTGGACCAGAACTAGGATTCCAGACTTCGGACTCTTTGTTCCTTCTCTTGCCCCTCAGTATATCTCCCATGGAGATTTGTTTGAAAGGTTACCAGGTCATGCTGTTACACAGTCTTAACAGTGGGTGTGTGCTCCACACACAGTTCCCGATAGATCGAAGTGATGCGGTACACTTCAGCATGTCTTCCAGCCCCAGCCACATTAGACATTAGACAGCAGCATTATTTTCTGTGTGTTTGCAAAGACTTTGGGACATAGAAATTTATTTCTACATAACTGATCTGCCTCTTTTCTTTGACTGCCATTTTGGGGCCTTTGGAAGTAACTCTAGGGTAACCAGTTCTTTTCACCTTCCCTGACTTTCAAACTAGATTGAGCAGACATCTGGCACAGAGTTCTCTGTTCTGTAGAATATTTGAAGAGCCACTTAATGTGGGTTGTGGTGTTTTTCCTCAGTGGCAAATATTTTCAGGAGAATAGGAATTTGCAGTCATTAGCTCCCTCCTATGGGCAAAAGACACCACAGCCAGACCTCCTCACTGCCACCCTGCACTGCTGGGTGTATAACCAAGACATGCTCTGCTTCTGTGCTAAGTGTTCTCAGTATACTGAAGTTTTTACCTTTTATTCCCAGAAACATCAACTGTCCCTGAGCATTTCTTCCCCCAACGGCTGATGGTTTTGGTGTCTAGGAGATTTTAAAACAACAAACGTGCATCTCAGAGCCTCTCCTCAGGCCTGAGTCAGACCCTATGTCAGCATCCAGCTGTTTATGAAGGAGTTCATAACACTGCAGTGTGTACTTTGTGTATTGGGTAACTAGTAATTGGTTTGTGAATTTATCTAGACGCTTTTGAGAGAACCAGAGGGTTTTGTTGCTGTTGCTGCTTAAAAAAACAAAACAAAACAAAACAAAAAACAACAACTCTTGAGGACACTACATTCAATATGGTATTATAAGAAAGATTAATCTTTTTCCTGCAATAAGAATAGTGAAAATATTTTTTAAAATATGTTAAAAACATGATATGGCTCAAAATACATTGAAAATGCTCTAGCCCACCTGCCAAGTACCAAGTGAGATCTACTAAATTAAAAGGAAAAGTTTTAATTGAGCTAAAACAAAACAAAACAAAAACCCCACATTATTCTGGACAGTGGTAGTGCACACCTTTAATCCCAGCAGTCAGGAGGCAGAGGTAGGAAGATCTCTGTGAGTTTGAGGCCAGCCTGGTCTACAGAGTGAGTTCCAGGACGGCCAGAAATATTACACAGAGAAACCCTGCCTCGAACTCCCTGCTACCCCGTGTGTTTTATTGTAAATGAGCTGAAAATTGACATTATTAAAATTTTTAGGTTAAACTTGACATGAATAACATTTGAGGTTAAAATATAGTGTTTTTATTTGATTCTAAACTTAGCATCTTTTAAAAGCTTCAAGTTTTAAAATATGCACTTTCCCATCCTTGGGCTAGAAGTAACCATTTTTTTCCCTATTGATTAAGTATAGGAAAAAAAAGTGTAGTGTGTTAGTGCCCTAGACATTCAGTAGAGTTTGCCTGCTTTAATCACTTTACTGATGTGAAGGCTGAGATAACTGATCCACATGCCCTAACTCAGTTTTGGTGGCACATGCCTGACATCTCTGCATTCAGGAGGCTGAGTCAGGAAGATTTTTCTTGTTTTAGTTCCAGACCAATGTGGCCTATATAAACAGCCCTGTCTAAAACACAAACAAATGTATTAAACCAAGACTCTTGATGGTCACAGGAAGGTTACTCTCTTTAAGTAGACTTAAAAGTGGGTGGGAGTGGGGTGGGAAAGGAAAAAGGCAGTGTCTCTCAGGAAACTGGAAGTTGTGCTGACACTTGCTTGAGAGGGTCTGATGTTAGGAAAACAGAGCTGTCTGAGTTCCTGGTCCCTGGTACATTGTATATCCCTGCAGTTTTCTATTCTCCAGTAGCTTACTCTTTTAGTCAGCATGGTGGCTGTGCAGCTCCTGTTCTTCCTTGCTGCCAGGCTCTGCTGCCAGCAAAGATTTAGGCCAGCCCATTTCATGTTCCAGGGAAAGAGAATGAGAGTAGCCCATCTGTGGGCACATGTCCCTAATGGCATTATTTAACTCACTTGTGACTGGATGGTTGTGCAGTTATATCTGTCTTCTTTCTGTTCTGAGAGTGTACTAAGAAACTAGTGTTCTAGAAGAAAAAGGAGATGGCTCTGGAGCGCAGTATGGTAGTGAGTGCAGGCAGAATACGCCGACATGAAAATCATGCTTTGGCGATTGCTCAGACATTAGGGAGTGGAATTGCTGAGGGTAAGTTGTGGGGTAGCTGGCAGTCACATTCACAGCCACAACGAGAAAGGAAGTAAAGCTGGGGAGATAGACAGGAGGGGATGCTATCTAGGGCAGAGTTTGCAGTCTCTGTAAAAATTACAAGTGGAAATTCCAGCAGATCAATGAGAAATGTGCAGATCTTGCCTTTGGTTGTCAGTATTAGTAATGTCATGAAAGTTTGCTTAAGTGCTTTAAGGCTGGGGTCACCCAAGGAGCGTTGTGGAGTGAAATAAGATGACTCTTAACTGAGTCCTGAGGAGACAGTAACTCTTAGGGAATAGAAAAGATAGGGCCCTCCAGAGATGAAGTGGGCAGAGGTACTGGAGGAACGCAGAACACTCCAAAGTAGAGTGTTGGAAGCATGCCAGTGAAAACCCTTGCATGACTACCATTGGAGAGGGCATCTGGAAAGTGTGCCCTGGACTGAGCCCCAGGGATTGTAAGAGGTTTCTGGATGCCTGAGGGGGGAGGTGTAATAAAGAAGAATGAATGGGGCACAAGAAACCAGGCAATTAAAAATGTTTGCTTGTGAAGAGAAGAAAGGAACAGAGGTTTTGAGTTGGATCAAGAGAGGAATAATGAGATTTGTTTTTTCCTTTTTTAGGTCAGAGAGCCATGGATCCTGTGTAAATATTAGTGAGCAAGAGGAAGCGGGAGGGGAACAATTAACAAGTACAAGAGAAGGGAACACTTCAGCCTGGAGTGACGTTCCTAAAGGAGGCATGATGAGCTCTAGAGACAGAACAAGGGATGCAGGGTTTCTAAGGCGAAGTGCAAGGTAGGGATGCTGCTTATAGTCAGGACTTTAAAAATTTGAACAGTTAGTAGTTTGGGGGATAGAGAGTGGGGAGTGAAATTCCTTTTTGGTATTGAGACTTTTAGAAATGACTTCATTGACCCTGGATGCAATTTTGAGTATGTAAGCAGTAGCAGTGGTATGCAGGTCGGGGAGCAGGGAGAAGGTAAGGACTTGTGAATTGGTATCTCATTGCATTTGAACTCTGTTCTGAGCCAGGTTGCTGATGCACTTAGTGTTGGACTCTCGGGTTTCCTTAGCATTGCATCACTAATTGCAGCGAAGCCGACTTCTACCTCAGTCAGCATCTCTTAATAGACAACATTCAGAGAAAAATCTAAAGACATCTTTGTGTGTGTGTGTGTGTGTGTGTGTGTGTGTGTGTGTGTGTGTGTGCAGTTTCATAGAAAATATTTTTCATCCCTCCCCTTTACATACTCTTCCTAATGTGACTCCATTGGATGTGTGCATGGTCTGATTTTCATCTAATTCTACCCGTTTTAACTTTATCTGAAACTCTTGATTTATAGCAATTATTTACTTTTTAAAAGCTGAGAAGCCAGGAGGCTGTGTTCCTTCTATAGCCCCAGGAAGAGAGGAGGAGGAGGAGGAGGAGGAGGAGGAGGAGGAGGAGGAGGAGGAATGCAATAGATTCTAAATCTTTTTCCCTAACTGCCCCTCCGTCAGCTCATTCCACACTGGAACTCCGAATCTCTCAGCATGCTTTTATGATGATAAAAGTAGAAGGGTTAGAGGAGTAGAAAAGTGGAAAATAAGAGTTCCATCTTGACGTCTCAGGCCTTCCTTGGACACAGTGTTAGCCCCCATCCAAGTGTGCTGCTCTTGCTTTGGGTCCCTCCTGTGGAAACAAACATGGGAAGGGTAAGAAGAGGTCTTGCAGCCAGGCGGTGGTGGTGCACGCCTTTAATCCCAGCACTCGGGAGACAGAGGCAGGAGGATCTCTGTGAGTTCGTGGCCAGCCTGGGCTATAGAGCGAGTTCCAGGAAAGGCGCAAAGCTACACAGAGAAACCCTATCTAGGAAAGGAAAAAAAAAAAAGGAAGAGGTCTTGCTAGCACTTTGGCTCCTTTCATCACAGTGTGGATTACCCTGCCTTCTGCTATTACAGCCGACACAGAGGGCAGAAGAGGGACTGGAATCAGGATGCCTGTGACTCAGGATGAAGTCTCTTCTATAGTCTGCTCTGAAAAATGTAGTGGAACATGATACACCCACAGCCAGCATACTAGTAGTTATTTGACACTCCCCCCTATTGTCACTCAGCTTTCCCTGTCCTTGAGGTGAGGGTAATCTAGAATGAATACATCACAGGGAATGTTAGCTACCATTTCTCCCTCATGTGGGGCAGTAAATCACACCCAGGATTCTAGTTCTTTGCCTGTGCAGTGGCCTGCACAGTGGCCCCAACTAAGTCAGACAACAGAAAATTCAGTGAATTTCTTGCCCTGTTGTGTTTCATTTTGTGTGATGGATGTTGGATAGGAAAGTCAATTGACTGATAGGACTGTCAGCTGGGTGTGCTGAAGGGTACTTTGGAAGCATTTCTCGTGGATTGACTTTAGGAAATGAGCCTGTTGGGCACAGCCCAATAGCGTTGGGCACACACCAGGTTTTGGGCAGAAGACTGGGGTTCTTTGGCTCATTGCAAACCTGTGGTTGGCTCTCTGGCCAGAAGTTTAATAATACTTGCCTCCCAGGCTTGCCATGAGGATTCGATTAGATAATACACACGAAAGTGGCTGTTACAGAGCTGAATTTCAACAGTGCTATTTTTGAATGTCCTAAACAGATATGCCGAAAAGAGGCTGGAAGATATGCAGGTCCACTGGGGGACGGGCCATGTGGCCTTAGCACCACAGAGCAATCTTGTCAACGAGGCTAAGCTGAAACAAATTCTTCTTTTAAAGACTTTATTTATTTTTATGTGTATGCGTGCTTTGTCTGTTAGTATGATGTGTGCTCCATGTTAGTGCTCAGTGCCCAGGGAGGCCAGAGGAGGGCATCAGATCTCCTGGAATTAGAATTACATATGGTTGTCGCTACCATATCTGTGCTGGGAATCAAACCTGAGTCATCTGCAAGAGCAGCAAGTGCTCTTAACCACTGAAGCACTTCTCCAGTTCCTGGGACAGATTTATTGTTATTTTGTGGCGGGGTGTTTTGAGACAGAGTATCACTATACAGACTTGCCTGGCCTAGAGCTTGGTATGTAGACTAGGCTGGCTTCAAACTCATAGAGATGTGCCTGCCTCTGTCTCCTGAGTACTGGATTAAAGGCATGTGCTACCACACCAGCTGGAACATTCTTTTTCTTTTATCTTTTTTTTCCCCCCCAGAACATTCTTTTCTTTTATCTCCCCCCCCCCCCCCCAGACAAGGTTTCTTTGTGTAGCCCTGTATGTTGTGGAACTAGATCTATAGACCAGGCCAGCCTGGAACTCACAGAGATCTATGCCTGCCTTTGCCTCCTGAATGCTGGGATCTGGGATTAAGGTGTGTGCCACCACTGCTCAGTGTGTTTTTCATTTTTGATCCCTGAAAATCACCAAGAAAGGGAGATGGGCTAATGGAGTAGTGTGAGGAGAACCTTGTAGGAGCTGTGGCCCTGTCAAATTTGGGATTAGAAAGAATCTCTACACCAGATTCCTCTCCTACCTGACTGTTCTCATTCTTCGTTCCTACTTAGTGCTACCAGCAGCAGGCAAGTATTGGTCCACTCACTGCCAGACCACGGTGGAACACACATTCCATGAAGTTAGTTAGGTGGAATGATAATAAGCATGGAAACAAATTAGTGCAGAAACTTCATGATAAACAAAATACGTGAACTTAAAATAAAGCCAGAGTCAGTAACAGTGCTGTTCCCAGCCATAATGGATGGAAACAGACCAGAGGAAAAATCCGTGCAAACCTCAGCTTTATCTAAATGTATTTAGATGACTAAATTTATTTTGATGACTGTTTGGGGGCATTCCTCGAAATTTTTACCTGCCTTGGCTAAGTGCACCATCTACACTGGCCTAGTCCCAGCCTTGGTCTTACAAAGACAGGGGCGTTTCCTTGGAGTAACCCCACTCATTAGTAGGTTCTGGTGTGCCCCAGATCTTGTTTGGAGATAACAGCTCCCCTAAAGATGGAGGGCAGGTCTTGGGACCCCTCTCCTCCTGCTGGGTTGCCTCAACCAGCCTTGATGTGAGGGTTTGTATCTATGCCTTGTTTGGTTGGTGTCCCTGAGAGGCCAGTACTTTTCTTGGGGAAGAGAGGCATGGGGGAAGAGGAGAGGTGGGGAGGGACTGGGAGGAGTGGGGGGGGGGAGAGAAAGCTTTGGTTGGAATGTAGTGTATGAGAGAATAAAAAAAGTGGAGGACAAGTTTTTGTTTAAAAACAAACCAATTAATTTTTTACGATGACATAAACATGATATATGGTCATTGCTGAAAGTAGAGAAAAAGGTGCCAGTGAGATGGCTCACCAGGTGACAGTGCTTGCTTGCCTCACAAGCCTGATGACTTGAGTTCAATCCTCAGACCCATGTGGGAAGAAGAGACTCTCCTTTCAGAAGTTGCTCTCTGATTTCCATGTGTGCCTGGAGCATGTGCACACATGCACACACCTCTCTCTCTCTCTCTTTCTCTCTCTCTCTCTCTCTCTCTCTCTCTCTCTCTCTCTCTCCCTACACACACACAACACACACACACACACACACACACACACACACACACACACACACACACACACACACACAAACCACAAAACACAAAAGATAAAAAACCAGAAAAGGATAAGGAAAAAGAAAATATCCACTATTTCATCATTTGTAGGTAATTTTTTTTTTTCCCCAAGACATAGTTTCTCTGTTGTAGTTTTGGTGTCTGTCCTGGAACTCACTCTGTAGACCAGGCTGGCCTCGAACTCGCAGAGATCCACCTGGCTCTGCCTCCCGAGTGCTGGGACTAAAGGCGTGCGCCCCCAACGCCCGGCTTCTGCAGGTAAATTATTCTAAGAATTTTTTGTGTGCCTTTTGGTTAGAATTTTTATGTGTTTATTTTTTGACTTTTGTAGCACACATTGTTACATAGCCATGTTTGTGATAAACAGAACATTGTTTTCTTCCTTTTGACTAATATATCAAGAACATGCCAGCATATTTACATTGTTTAGGATTTTACTTGTTTTAAACTTAATTAAAAAAATCTTTTATTCTTTGACAACATAAACTTTACTTTTTAACCAAAAAATTTATAGGACTATTTTTATGTTTATAGGTTTTTATATGTGTGTTTTGTACATATTCCACTGATATTTCAGATTATCTTTTTTTTTTTTTTGAGACAGGGGTCTCATGTAGTTTAGGTTGGTTTTGAACTCACTATATAGCCAAGAGTGACCTTGAACTCCTGATCTTCCTGCTTCTACCCCCCCCCCCCCCCCTCATGCTAGGATTACAGGCATATACCACCACACCCTGTTTATGTGGTGTTGGGAGTTGAAACCAGGGCCTCATGCATGAGATTATCTTCTTAAGATAGCATTCTAGAAGTGGAATTTTGAAGTCAGAGGGATTCTTAGGCTTCTCATACATATTGGCTGTTGCTTTCCAGGTACCTATCGGCTGCCTTTTCTAGTAGGCCAAGTTTGCCTGTTTTAGGACTGCTGGCTGGTGACAGAGTACAGCTTGTGGAGTCCTCAGCTCCCATTTCTCTTTCTCCTTCACCTTGAGCACCTTGACTGTGGTGCTGGACATTCTGGAAGAAGTCTGCTGGAATCTTCTGATCTTCTTCAGATTGGCTTCCTCGTTTGGCATGAACTTTATTTATTAATCCCTGAGGTATCTTGGTTTCTCCTGGCCCTGTCCTGGTTTTGGAGTGAGTGAGAGCTTTCCTAATTTAGTTTCACATACTTTACCCCAGGTTTTCTAACTCTCTACACTGACCTCCAGGCTTCCTTCTTAGCAGGTTTTTGGTTTTGTTTTGTTTTGTCTGTTTTTAGGCCCCGGACTCTGGTTAGTGGAAGACCCACCCTCCTTTTAAGCCCTGTTCTTGGATTGGTGCTTGTTCGTTGTCAGTCATGATGAGTTCATGCTCATCCGATTTCTAGGCTGCCTGAGCTCTGCTTCTGTGAAGTTTGCTGTCTTTTATTGTTTGGTTTGGAGCCCAAGTCAGGTGTGATCTGAGCTGTGCCTTTGAGGCTCTAGGAGTGTTCATCCTGGAGCTTTTGCTTCTGGAATCCCGCTGGGAGCCAGAATCACTTCTCAGGATGGTTTCTTTTCCTGCCTCAGCTCCTGCTTCACTGGAGTCACTTTCAAAGTTTCTGTTTACCCTTGAGGAGTGTCCTAACCTTTTAGGGATTCTGTGGCACATAGTGAAAGGACCACATGGAGGCTGGTGCTCAGGGTGACTTCTCTGCTCTGTTCACAGAGGGCCAAAACTAGAGGAACCACTTGCTTCTCATACAGATTGAAGGAGCCATTCAACACTCAATAATCAAGAGAAAAATGTTTATGTGTAGTATTTAAAAAATAAAACTATTACACAAAACCATGGTGAACAAAATCTCAGAACTTAATGATAATAACCACCAGTAACAGGTCTGTGCCAGCATATTGACAGCCCTGCCAAGCCCCAGGGAAGTGTCCCATTCTCTTCACCTTCACCCACCAGGAGAAACAGCTTATCAGGTGTGGCTGATGTGCTCCCAATCATTTCTGGAGACAACCCTTGCTTGAGAGGCTGGGTTTTTATAACGTGATATGAAAGATTCTAACCTGTGCTTTTCTTCTGCCTGGAAGGCTAAATTCTATTTTCTATTAATTCTTTCTGTTAACCCAGTTAAACAGCTAAACACTTCTCATATATGTGTCTAACTAAAACATAATAATTGCACACAGGCACACAAGTAGTAAAGGTGCTTGTGGCTAAGCCGGACCTTCACCTGAGTTTGATGCCTGGGACCCTTAGGGTAGAAAGAGAGAATCAAACCACAAGCTGTCTTCTGATCTCCCCACACTTTGTGGCATGTACCATACTAAAGTAGGTAAAACTACACACACACACACACACACACACACACACACACACACACACACACACACACACACAAAATGTAACAAAATTTTAAAAACTAATTACATGTGGATATAAGGTGTCTGGTAAGCAGATCAGAGTGACTGGCGTATTTATCACCTAAAACAGGAAGCACTGTTTTGTGTTGGAAGCATTATAATCATCTCTCCTATCATTTTGAACTGTAGGAATGCCTCCCACTTAGGAACCCTGATCTGCATAACAACACAGACCATTGACAGTTCCTATCACTGCTTCCTTCCCAGGAGATTTGGGCCATTTTTCTTCTTTATGTCTGTATGTTACTATAAATTTATTCTATGTGAATCTACTTAAAAATTCTAACTCAAAAAAAAATTCTAACTCATCTAGTACAATTTTTAATAAGTCTATTCTAGTACTCTGTTCTTGACTTTTTGTGAAAGGAGTTTGTAATTGCTAAAATTATTAAAACTGCCATATATTTTGCAAACACTGGCTCAAGGTATCTTAGGGATGCAAGGAACAAAAGTTTATTTTGAATTAGATTAAGGGAAAAGTAATGTACTGGATAAATACGGGAGAGCCTTCTAGGACACAACAGCAGGAAGTCTGACTTGATTTTTGTGAATTTTGGGAAGTTACTAGGCGGCTCTTGTGTCTGCTTCTTTCCCTTTGAAGCCTCTCTTTCAGAGTACATCTTCCAAGTGTCTATCCCCCACCCCCCCCTTTTTTTTTTTTTTTGCAGAAATCTCTTATTTGTAGAATATGCTTATTTGAGAGCACAGCAATGATTGACTGCAGCCACATTGGTGGGGTTGTACAGTGCCATCTGATTATAGTTCCTGGATCATTACTTCACATTCTCAAGGGAGAGCATGGACCAGCTCTCCCTTCCTGGCTCAATTAGCTGTGGAATGGGGATCACCTGACAAAGTGTAGCTGAACATGGTCTCAGCATAGGATAGAGAATGGTAAACTAGACCAATGTATTTCCTACAGTGGTTAAAATAAAGCATCCTTGCCCCCGAGAGAATCCAGTCCCAATCTGCAGAGAAGTGGGTCTGACGAGCGAAGGAGAGTCAAGGTGGGTGTGGGGTGGACTGTATTCTGTTGGATGTCCTAGCTTGAGCCACCTTTGGATTTAGAGGTACAGTTTTACAAGGTGCAGAGAGGACAGGCTCTCCGACAGAGAGCATATGCAAAAAGATTCTGCCAGACACTCTTGGGCTTAGTGTGAATGTGGATGTCATCTTGCAAATGATAAAGAGCTAGAGGAGAATTTTAAGTGGAGAAACAACATTTGTTTTTAATCTATCAAACATTTGTTAGTTATCTGTCATAGGATCCTTCTGGGCCCTAAGGATCCTAAGATAAATAAATTCTTGCCCCTACCCCTTTGGAGGCTGACTCACCATGTAGTCTTGTCTAGCCTGAAACTCACTATGTAAACCAGGTTGGCCTTGAACTCAAGGAGATGTGCCTGCCTCTGCCTCCAGAGTGCTGGGATTAATAGCATGCACCACCACCACCCTGGCCTCTTCTTCCCTTTTTATTTTCTTTGACGATTTATTTTTCAGATACTTCATTTGGAAGATAGTCTACAGTGCTGCTTTCAAAGTGTTCAAAGATCTTAAACCCATGTAAAATACCAAGTACTGTTTCTACAGAGTGGTTCCTTCTTTGACCTGGCTTTAATTTATTCCAGATTATCACAACACATTTTGATTAAAAACAAACAGAAGGATCAGCCAAATGTGGAGTCATGAGAAAACTAGAGTGGCAGGGGAAGGCCAGATTTTATAGAAGAGGTGTTAGTTTAAACGTTTACAAAGGAAAGATTGGATACTGGATATTCCAGCCGGTGGGAATGCTATAGGTGAACCTACTTGGAGAAAGGCTGAAAATGGTTTTCATTCTGAAGGATTAGTGGTAGGGAGGAGAAGGTGAGGGGACTAGAGAGTATTGGGAGACAGGAGGACAGAGAAGGACTCAAATCATAAACACTCTTAAGTCAAGTGTGAGACCGCAGGCCTGTAATCCTGGCAGTCCTAATGCTTGGGAGGCTGAGACAGGAGGATTGAGAGTTTGAGACTAGCCAGGGGTACCGAATGATACCCTGCCTCAAAAACAGTCTACAGCTGTACCACCCTGAATGCACCTGATCTTGGAAACTAAGCAGGGTTGGGCTTGGTTAGTACTTGGATGAGAGACTGCCTGGGAATACCAGGTGCTGTAGCCTTAAAAAAACAGAAACAAAACCAAAAAACAAACAAATAGCCTGAGATACAGAATGATATAATGTCTCAAAAATAAGTAAATAAATATAAGAAAGAAAGAAAAAAGAATCACTGATTCTATTTATGTTTGGTTCTAAAGTAGATAAACCTAGGAACAGATTTAGAAAATAAGATTAGTGGTTGCTGCTGGGGAGAATAAGTGGTACTGTCTGGAGGGAGCCCAAGGACTTTTTGTATAGTGAGAGGGTCTTATATATTGATGGGGTTTGAGTTGTGTGTATGTATGCATTTCTCAGACCTCATTGAATAGTATCCTAAAGATTCACATAGTTCAGTGCAAATAAACCTTATTTACTTCCTACCCCCAAAAGAACCTGTGAACCTTGAACTTATTAATGAGGGGGTGGGCACAGCCAGCACTGCAGTCTTTAGTCCAAAGCTTTCTAGGCAGGCCATTGGTGCAAGTCCAAGTCTAAAGGCTGAGAAACCTGGCATTTGATGTTCAAGGCAGCAACACTAGAGAACATATATATGGGCACAGGAGAGTGAAAACCTGAGGAAAGGAGTATCCCCAGCTTATTGGACAGTACCCTATATTTGGTGTTGACCTTTCCTACCCAGTTCACTGTCCTATACATCACTATTCTTCGTAAACACATACCCAGAAATATACTTTACTAGTTCCATGTTCACCCCCAGTCCAATCAAGTTGACACCCAAGGACTGGGGGTGTAGCTCAGTGGCAAAGTGTGTTCTTAGTATGCTGGAGGTGCTGGGTCCATTCACAGCATCAAAAGAGAAAAAACAAAAAAATGGTTGACACCCCAAATTACATTTAAAACATGTATGCTGAAACAGAGTGAAATGCCCGAGGTCTTCACTGACTTAGAAGTTAAAGGTAAGAGGAGTTGATGTTTGTATAGATAGATGGTAGAAGTTAAAGAGTGTAGCAGAATCATAACTGTGGACCATAAGTGGTGAGCATGTGGATGTCTGCAGTATGAGCTTTTCAACTTTTCTTTACAATTATTATTAAGATTTTATTATTTATTTATTTATTTGTTTACTTATTTATTTATTGTGTGTGTGTGCATGGTGCACACAGGTGCAGATCCCCAAGGAAGTCAGAGGCATTGGATATCCTGGAGCTAGAGATACAAGCAGTTATGAACTTCCTGATATGGGTTATGAGAACCAAACTCTGGTCCTCCGCAAGAGCAGTGTGCACTCTTAACAGCTGAGTCATTTTTTTCCAGCTCTAGATTTTTTTTATGATTTTATGATTTTAAATGATAAGAAAAAATAGGGCCCATGGTTCAGTGAGTAAAGGCACTTGCTGCCAAGTCTGATGACTTGAGTTTGAGCCCCAGGACCTACAAGGTCAGAGAAAGAACCAGCTTACTCAGGTTGTCCTCTGTCCACACAAATGCCATGCACTGGTAAACAAATAGAAGGTGTTTTTGTGTTTTTAAGATGAGAAAAATATGAAGATTCTACTGTTGCACTAAGGAATTTAGCCTGTTGCTTGGGGCTTCATTAATGCTTTTAAGAGATTACTAGATATATATTTTTGAAAAGAAACTTAGGATTCATTTTTTCTGGAGGAATAGATACGGCGGGAACTAAGAGAGGAGTAAGGGATGGAGCTGAAGGGATTCTGAAGTTAGGGTATAGAATGGTCAAGACTTAGTGAACCCAGTTGAGTGATGGCATGAGTTCGGGCGAGAAGAAGACCTTGAGCTGGCATGCAGTACTGGATGAAGGACTGTGACTTAGAGACTGCTGGATGAAGGTACTGGGTAGTATGATCAGGTGACATGAGGCTCAAATGAAAGTTTTAACACGGAGTTAAACTGGAATGAATAGCTAGAGACTAAGAATGTCAGTGCCTTCCAGGAGGACAGCTCATCTCCCGGAACTAGGAGTGCTGGGCAGAGCAGGATGAGCTGCAAGAGGAGACCAGTTGTAATAAAACCAAAAGAACTCAAGGACTCTACATCACATACCTTTGATGCCATTGCATGTCCCATCACCTGACCACTGGACCTAGATCAACACACTGGAAGACACTCTTTCTGGAGCAGTAGCAAATGTAGCAAGCTAAGAAAGCTTTAAGTAAGTTATTAAGCTGGCATGTTCTAGAATGAACAGTTGCAGCAGAAAGAATGCCAGACTTTATCTTTGCACAGCTCTGAGGAGAATGTGAACCAGTAATGTTCACAAGGTCATGGTGGAGCCAGAGCTTGGAGATTTGCCTTTTAGTGGTGGACATGGCTCCTTTAGCTGCCCATTTGGCACACCAGTTACTTCCTAGGAGATTGCCAATGGAGTGGTTCCTTTCTCCTCTAGCTGAAGATGCTGTGGGACTGACTGAGCGTGGAGATGATGATTTCTTTTCCTTAAGTGAAGTCGATTTTCATTTTTGTTTGTTTGTTTTTGCAGGAAGGGATCATTTATTGGCAGGATGAGTGTGTGTTACTGTTTCTGTGAGCTGCACTGTCAGCACACTGCTTGAGCAAGGAGGATGCAGGTGGCCCTTGTCTCATGCTGTCCTTAGGTGCCAGGGTGGGCAGAGAAGTGTTTTCCCCTTTGGGAAACTGTCTCATCTTCCCACAAAGAAGGCATTCCACACAGGGTTTCTCCGTGTTGCCCTGACTATCCTGTAACTCACTCTGTAGACCAGGCTGGCCTCGAACTCAGTGATCTGCTGCTGCCTCTGCTTCCTGAGTGTTGGGATTAAAGATGTGTGCCACCACCTGGCAAGAAGTCATTCTTAAGTTTGGCCCTTCTACTGAATTCTAGATTCTGAGAGACTGGAAGCCTAGGATGAGGTAGATAACTTTGTTGGTATCTTTGTTTTGATTTGGATGCCTTTATAGGGTTAGGAAGACAAGTTCCGTAACAAAGCACATGAGCACTTGCTATGTGGCAGACATAGGGCTGGGTGACAGGGATGCCACAGTGAATCAATCATTATCTCTGCCCTTGGCAGTTTATAGTATATAGGGGAAGAAGGATCGGACTAAGAATCATCCACTGAAGCATTTAATTACACTTTTATCTCAAAAAAAAAAAAAAAATAAAGGATGCTGGACATACCAAGTGACTGGTGACAGGACAGCCAGAGAAGGCTTAGCCAAGGAAGGAACTTCCAGAAACTTACAATGATAAGTAGGAGCTGGTCGTGCCCAGAGAGAAGCATATGCCAAGGGCACAGCACCGAGGAAGCAGGAAGGCTCTTACTGGGATAGGGGTGTGTGAGTAAGGGTCGGAAGGCTGTAGTGTCTCCAGAAAGTGAGGGAGAGGACATCTGTTTGAACCTTGCAGGCCACAGGCAGTGGGCAGTGCTTGTTCTAGGAAGGCTGAGAAGCAAATGAGGAATTTCAGATCCATGAATGGAATTAGCTGCTTCCAGATCACCTAGCTGCAGTAAGGAGACTAGAACATGGTTCTTCTGCTCATGGGAAGCAGCTGTGGATTTCAGTGAACAGAGAATACGACTCAACCAGTGTCTTCTCACCACTTCTTTTTACATTTTCCAGGTTGCAATTTCATGACAACAGTGCTGGGAAGGTGTGGCCAGATTATAGGAGGAAAGCCCCCTGTCCATCATACTTAGCTGCTGGCAAGCTAGGCCAGTGTGCTCTGGTTCCTCACACAGAGCTCTCTTGATTTCTTCAGTTCTTCCCCCTTTGTTCCAAACATGCAGGTACCTTTTGTAGAGGTGGGGTTTGGAGAGACATTCTTTCCAAATTTCAAAGAGAGCTCCCTGAGCTAGAGATGCTAGAGAGCTAGAGGGAGAGGCTGTTGCCAGTGATCCCATGTTTCTCCTGGGCTGTGACATGGTTGGGATTGGTGGATGTTTCTGAACCACTGACATTATTGCCAGTTTCTGGTCCTGTGCCCACAGCCCTGCTGGGGAGAGGGAGTTGACTACCTCAAGTATCCCCATCTGGGTGTTCTTTCTGCCTGGGGAAAAGACTGCTTTGATCTGTTCCCCCAGAAGGACCTGGCACATGGTGATTTCAGTCTGAGATGAGAGAGACTGACGTAAGGAAAGTAAGCCCCAAATCTCCACTGCAGTCAGTTCCAACACAAGCGTCATGCCGACCTTTTCTCCTGTGCAAGCTTTGCTGTGCTCTTGCCATCTGTTCTAGAGCTTTAAAAATTGTCACTCCTTCTGAAACTTCTGGCAAAGTTGTCTTCAGTGTGAGTCAAGTGGGGATGGTGTTTGTTAGCATCTTGGTCATCCTTGTGGGGGCTCAGAAACACTGTGGACAGAACATTGAAGTGTGCTTGCCTAGAGGACTCTGCCACTATGGGTGGTCAGGTGGAATCTGGAATGCACATCTTCCTTACCTCATACATCATACACTCTTAGAAAGATGGAAGCAGGGCCATGTATGTAGTGCAGTCCTAATCTGGAGCCTAACTTGATTAGGATTTAGGAGATTTTTTTTTTTTTCTCTTTTAAAATACTGTATCTAAAAATCAGGTATCATCTAAAAATACAGCTTCTTTTGGAAATCAGATGACTTGGCATCCCTTAGTCCTTATGGCTCCATGGAAACCATTTCAAGCTTGAGGAGTGGTTGCCTCAGAAGCAGGCAGCTACTTCCTCTTCTGCCACAGGTCCCACTCCTCAGGTGACCTACCTGACAGTGAGTGTGTCATCTGGCAAGACCTGGGATCTCTGTGGCCCCATTAGACATCTGGGCTTGTGCCTTGATTTTGGGAAGGTACTACAGATTTATACCTTCATGATGAATGATGTCTCCTATAGGTTCAAAAGGGCTTCAGGGGCAGCAGAACAAGGAGAGAACTCTGTTCTTCACTGCCTTCTGAGTGTGCTTGGTACTCTGTTCTTCCATGTCTCAGACACTGCAAGGGAGATCTTAGCCGCCCTTGACAGGTAAAGGATGGCCTCAAGGAGATTAGAAGTGCCTGAGCCAGTGTGTGAACCTAATCTGTTAGATCTGAGGGAATGCCTCATGGTCACAGAGTGAGATAGATGAGTGGAATGGCTTAGCTTCCTCCCCAGAACCTACCTAGATACATTGAGACCCCTGGTAGGCAAGGGAAGAAGGGCATGGTGCAGGAGTTTCAGGAGAGGTCCATGTGTCTTAGTAAAATAATTTCACATGGGACTGTGGAATATTTAGGGGCTAATTTCCCTCCTCCTCTTTTTAAAACTTACCCCCCCCTTTTTTTTTTTTTTGCCTAGCATCTTTTCTAGAACTTGTAAAAAGGGAAAGGTTGAGCTGCTTTGCTTGAAGCTGAAAAGGAGGCTGTGTGCAAAGCCTAACCCTTCAAGTCAGATTTCCCCTACTCTGTACACTGTAGAACCATCTATAATTGAGGGGTTGGAGAAACTTAGCATAAAAGCCTGTGAACTCGGTTTTCATGTCTGCAGATGAGGAAGTGGAGGCTAGAGAAACAGTCACAGGCCCAGGCCACCTTTTCATAAATCCTTTTTTTAGGCAGTTCTCACCCCAGCTACCTTTTCTGTCTGACCCATTCAAAGACTTCTATTTCATATTTATTTTCTCTTCCTTGGGTAAATCAAGCTGCATTCCACCAAGCACACTCACCGAGTTTGCTGTTATTTTAAAGGAAGGCATCTTTGCGGGGAGAGCAAAGAGCACAGAGTGGGCCTGGATGAGTCATTTCTTCCTCACTTTAGAATCCCTGTTCCTGTGACTTTAGTCTTCCTGATCTCAGACAGGTAGATGCCATTCCCAAAGCTGTAGATAGGACTTAGGTTGGGGAGTGAGGTTTCCCTTTACCTGCAGGCTGGTGCCAGATCCCAGATTTTTAGTGCCTAGAATTTTGGCCCAATTAAAAATAACAGCAAAACCTTTTTGGCAGTGACTCTTAAGAGCCCTGATTGAAAATCAGGACGGACTGCTTCTAGCTTCCTTGTCTCATCCTTCTCATGTCTGCCCAGTTGCACCCATCTCGGCTTGGATAACCAGCATGGAGGGTTTGTTCTTTGTCTGCTTACCTAATCTGCCCAGTGCTCACTTTTCCTTCCTGAGTGGAAGTCACTGATGCCCTGCCTCCTGCAGAGGGATACCCTAGCCTGCTGCCCTCCTCCATGATTCAGTGTTTGAGGAGGCAGTAGAGGTCCTGCTTGCCTCTTCCGCAGTACCATTTGTGGATGCTGAATATCATGATGAGGTCCCAGGGGGGTTTCATCTTTATCTTTGAGAAGTTTCTGTTGCAGATTTTGATCTTCTGTTGATATGAGGACTGTGAGATTTTGCTCAAAGATTATGTAATCTTCCAGTCAAGTGGAGGCTGTAATACATGCCCTGTGCACTTCGCTGACCTTACAAAGGTGGAAGTGGGGCTGTCAGCTCTGTCAAGGCTTATATCAGAGTGATACCTGTATTTCAAATTCTCCTTCCCAGCAGAGAATTGACACTTCTGACATCTTTCCGTATTTGAGAAGTAAAGGTCCTAGTTGTATCATTAATTTTTTTTGATTAATGCTGATTAATCCTTGATTCTATGCTGATTAAAGCCTTGTTCAGGAAAGTGTTGGGAAAGCGGCTCATCCTAGGACTTTCAGTGATGCAGGATACATTAGGACATGCAAATTAAAATCACAGTCAGATGAGGACATATGAAAATGAATGGCTACAGTGAAAAGACCTGTAACCATATGCTGGTAAGGACATGGAATTAGAACTTCCATATGGCTAATAGTCACTGTGAGGGACCATTAGGGCAGTTAAGCTTGTCATGTGACCCAGAAATGGCTACCTTTGTCCATGAAAAAGGCCTTTCTTCTGTGCAGATGTTAATTTGTAATAGCTAAAAGCTAGAGACATTACATGCCATTCCATGGTGAGTAGATAAACTCTGGGCACCCATAGGGTGGAATAGTTGAAAAAACAAGCACCAAACTGATAGCTGTAACAATGAAAGTGAATCTGGAAATACACTGTGTGGAAAAAGTCAGATAAAAGAGTTGATACTGTGTGATTCTGTTTAGGGCAAGCTAAACTACTGTACAGAGATAGAAATAGAGCTCCAGTTGCAGGGTATGAGGTAGAAGAGCAAAGAACAGTCTGCAGTGATGGAGCCACTGTTGTCATGGTTCTAGGAGTGCATCAAGTGAGTTCATGTATTGTATGTACAATTGGTTTAAGAAGAAAACTACAGAAAGGGGAAGGGTCTTGTGGAATTCCTTGCTAATATTCTCTGTGTTCTTGAATAAGGAACTTAATCATTCTTCATCTATTTCATGTAGAGCAAATAGCCACATGCAGATGCTGAGTGTGGGGGTTATCCACGAACTCCTCTTTTGGCAAGAACATGTGAACCAATGCGTGCTCATACATTGGAGTTTGCTTGCATGTATCTTTGAAGGACCATTTACTGTGTTACTTCCTGTCTCTGCACATCAGTAAGATGAAGGCTGTAGAGTAGGGCAGAAGAGAGGACTGGAAGCTCAGAGTCTGTAGTCTTGAGTTTCGATAGTGTTGGGTTGCTCAGCATTAATACAAAATGTGATTTATTGCTTGTGCTTAAGTCTAGTGTTTTTAAATAAATTTTGGGTTTCCATTTTAGTTTTTTTCATTCAGTCATTCATTTTAGGGGAGCATGTGGAGGTCAGAGGACAACTTGTAGGAATCAGTTTTCTCCTTCCTCTTTGTAGGTGACAAGGGTTGAACTCATTTGGTCAGGCTTGGCTGCAGGCACCTTTATCAGCTGAGTCATCTCTCTGGCCCTTTATCTTTCCTTTAGAAATGAACATTGCTGATTGGAAGCAGAGGTAAAGTGCTTGCTGTGTAAACACGAGGATCTGAGTTAAATCCCCAGCTCCCACATAAAAATCTGGGCATGGTAGGGTGTGCTTGTAATCCCAGCACTAGGGAAGCAAAGATTGAAGATCTCTGGATCACCATGGCCAGACTTAGCCTATTGGCAACCTGCAGACCAGTGAGAGACCCTGTCTCCTGAAACAAGGTAGGCAGCTCCAAGATTGGCTTCTGGTTTTCACATACACATGTATACACACCTGCACACACATGCACCTCCGTAAACACAGACACACATACACAGACACACACACACAGAGTGGATATTGCTGATAGAACCAGTTCCATATTCCTGCATGATAACAGCTATCTGCATGTGTGTGATAGCTGTGCCTTCATAGCCATTTGTACTCTGCTTCCCATAGTCTCTATACACTTTGTTGCCTTTTCTGTTCTCTGTTGTAATAATTGAGAGAAGCTAATTCATTATTGAATTCTCACTATGTGTTAAGCCTTGTTCTAAGGTGTGATGCTCCAGGGGCATCAACCACTCAGATGCAGTACTAACTCACAGGGAATTGCAAGTAGTAATTTCTGTTCCCATCAAAAATTAAAAACCAAAGCTGGGTATGATATTTCACATATATAATCCCCGAACGCAGGAGGCAGAGGCAGGAGGATTACTATGAGTTTGAAGCCTACCCTGGCTACAGAGTGAGTTCTAGGTCAGCCTAGACTAGAGTGAGTGGCCTGCCTCAACAAAACAACAACAAATTAAAGACAAGAAAGGTACAATATTGAGAGGTATGAAAGAAGAATATGTTGTATGAATGAGTCATAGTGAAACTCATTCTTCTGTACAATTAATATACCTTATAAAGAAACCAAGTTAGAAAGACCAGAGTGCTATATATTTTAGGGAAAACAGAAGAACATATGTTTCTTTTTATAAATTAAAAAAAAAAAACCCACCTTCTTAAGAGGCCAAGTGTGTCTGTATGAAAATTACCCTGCCTTCCTCAACTGCTTACCTCAGAGATGGAGCTCCTTTCCCTTTGTGAAGTGTAAATGCCAATAAGCTGGTAGCAGCACAGGCCACATGGATTTCCTTACTTCTGTCTAGAGACTGAGACTTGGCATCCTGATCCATGTGGGAAATGGGCTGTGCTGGAGCAGTGCTGTCAGCCCTCTTCCTTCTTTGCCTATAGAGACGTGAGGGCAGTGGGGCCTGTGCTAGAGAAGTAGCTAAGGTGCTCCTGCTCCCTCTTCTCTTACCTAATAGTTTACATCTCCATTTGGTCCACTGTGCATTGGTCATAGCTGACATCTTTAGTATGACAAATCTTACTAGGTTTCGATTTTGATCTCGTGGTTAAAGCCTTCCCACTCACAGATGGGCCTTTTATGGTCATAGATGCTGAGTAGTGTGGTTCTGACTATGTTGAGTGTAGTGATCCGTTGCTTTGCTTTAAGCTTCATCGTAATTGTAGGCCTAGCAAATCCGAACTTGCTTGCCAAGTTGTCTTCAGCCCTGGCCGGAGAGGTCATCTTCTGCACCACTGCTCCCATCTGGTGGCTGTTATCTCGAATTGCAGCAGCATGACTTGCTTCAAAAAGAAGTAACTTGTCCTTCAGTGATGCTAGGTACCACGAATTAAAATGCCTTTAAAATATGCCATATACAAATTTTTGGGAAGGGGAACATTCATCAACTCTTCAGGCAAGAAAGACAAGAACTTCGATGAACAGTTTATGAGCTAATGTGTATATTTGCAAGTAATTTTTTTATTTTTAAACTTTGTGGATCCAGGGCTGTCATTTCTGGTCTTTGGCTGTTAGTGAAATGAAGGGTTACTTATTTCCAGTGAAAGAAATACTCATTTGCTCATTTAATTCAGCAGTTATATGAAGAGGTATTGTATGTTTTTTGTGAAGTGGAAGGAACCAGTTTTTGGACAGTCAGGAGGATGACACCACTCCAGGTTCTGCCTACAGCTGGTTGTGAGATTCCTAAAGCCTCTCTTAGTTTCTTTGCTCATAAAACAGATTTCTTGGAACTTAATGCTTTTTATGGTGATACTGTGCCCAGGCTAGAGCCAAATGAAATTATGAAGTATTTAAAATATCTGGCAAAGTAAATATCCTCTTGGTCTATATATAAAACAATCACGAATATAAATGGAGGGTTTGAAATATGTGCAACTACTTTGTCCAATTCTAGTAAAGTGCAAGATACATCATGGTTTCAATAATTTTTGGGGGGAAGGGAGAAGAAAAGTTAATGGTGCTACAGTATGTATATGTATATGTACTACTAGACAAGATCCGATACATATTTCTTGCATTTAATTTTTGTTGCATCTCTTAAAAATTATATATCCTAAAAGATGCATCTTGGAATTTAGGAATTGTAGGTTGGGTATGATGGTACACATTGAATGATCCTGGTACTTACCAGGGAGGAAACAGGAGAGTCACTTCAAGTCCAGCCAAGGCCACATGAGACCCTGTCTCAGAAAACAAAAGTAATTTAGGAAGAAATGGCAATGAAGAGGAAGAGAGAGAAGACTTACATTTTTGATGCTGGGTGTTCTTTTTTAAAAAGTAAGTACTCAGTCAAGTGTGGTGGTGCATGCCTTTAATCCCAGCAACTTGGTAAGCAGAAGCAAGTGTATCTCTGTGAGTTTGAGGCTAGTTTGGTCTACAAATCAAGTTCCAGGACAGCCAGGACTACACAGAGAAACCTTGTCTTGAAAAACAAACAAACAAAAAGTAAGTACTAAAGAAAAATCTACATTTAAAATTGATGATGAAATAGTTTAATGTATTGCAAGAAAATAAAAACCATGTTTTGGATAAAAATAACATAGTGGTTGGTATTGTAGATTCCATGGGAAGTTTCAATGTTTATCTAATATTGAAGAATGTAGTGACAGTCAATAGAGAGACCTGCAATCTCTGATAAATCATGATCACAATGTAGGTTTGGAAACGTTTGAGTCTAATAACATATTTTTACAGAGTGATGCATGTATTTTGTGAAAATAAGGAACAATAAGGCTTTAGTGGTTGCAGGGAATAGATTCCTACCCAGGTTAGCTTGAATAGTTACTATAAAGCTAGTAAGTGCTAAGAACATCATCAGACAGGCACTGAAGTGTCACTGAGCCTTAGGGAAGTTAAAACGGTACCAGTGAATCAGTCCTGAGTCCTGGTTCTCAGAGGCCTAAGATCTCTCTATTGGCTGCTTTTCGGTTTGGTTTCTATCAACTTTACAAATGGCTGCTAGCTCAGTACTATATTACAACCTCAACTTAAGTTCTCATACTGATCTCTTCCTCTGTGTTCACTTCTATCCAATATGTGCCAACTCTGTGCAAAGAATAGCTTAGTGGTGTTTTCGCTACACAAGATTGATGAGCTAAGCGATAAAGGTATACAAGGCAGGTGGTTGGGCTTTGTGTTCCATGGAACTGCTGTTTCTTCCAAGACTTTGACCTGGGACTGCTTTGCCACTCTTGTCTATCTGATCCTCAAGGCAGGCAGTGCTTTGGGAGTTAGGTGGGAATTAGGAGTTCTAAGATTATGTGGTACTCGAAAAATGAACTAATTTAGCACATTTGAGAATACCAGTTAAAATTACCTAAATGTCTGTTAATGAATTGTGAGCTGTCTAAAGGAAAGTAGAGTGTTGATCAGTGAGTGAGTCCTGATGTCCTACTATAGAGCAGCTCACACACACTGGGTCTTATATCTCAACAGCACATGTAATGACAGGTGCAGGCGTGTTCAGGGTCTCCTATAAACACTTGAACCGGAGGTGGAGTGAGGAGGGGAAGAAGGAAGGAAGGAGATCCCTGAAATAAAGTGACAACTATTTATGTTAACAAGCACTAAAAGCACTAAATTTTCTAGCCTCTCTGATAAGAAAGAAAGTACTGGGCTTAATTAAAAAAAAAAAGTCTAGTAATTTCTTTGGAAGATAGCTGCTGTTTGTCCTTGATTCTGGGTTAGATGTGCAGGACTTTTCTGACTCTGGCTGTAAGTTCCAAGAGTGTAAGAATGCTCTTTAGGCCACTCTGCTTTGAAGACTGGCTGATAGTGGTATCAGTTCCATGTGAGGTAACAGCAGCAGCCTGAGTTCCTGACTGACTTTGCAAATTACTCAAAAGAGTTTCTCTGTGTGTTCTTCTCACAGGTGGATTTGCTCTTGTCTTTCTGGTGAGAACAAGCAATGGGGTGAAATGTGCCTTGAAACGTATGTTTGTCAACAATGAGCATGACCTCCAGGTGTGCAAGAGGGAAATTCAGATCATGGTAAGAGTTTGTGGATTATGACTGCTTCTTCTTCTTCTTTATTTAAACAATATATATATATATATATATATATATATATATATATATATATGTATTTCTTCTTTTTTTTTTTTGAGACAGGGTTTCTCTATGTAGTCCTGGATGTCCTGGAACTCACTCTGTAGCCCAGGCTGGCCTCAAACTCACAGAGATCTGCCTGCCTCTGCCTCCCGAGTGCTGGGATTAAAGGTGTACACCACCACTGCCCAGCTTAAACCTTATATATTTTTAAAATAGTATTTTCATTAATTTCTTGAGAATTTCATGCAATATGTTTTGATCATATTCATCTCCTTGCCTCAGCTCTTTCCAGATCCTCCCCCACCTCTCTACTTACTTGACTTCTTATGTTCTCTCTTAAAACCCACTGAGCCCAGTTTTGTGTTGTCGGACTGCTCCTAGGTGCGGAGCCTGCCCTGAAGTGTGGTTGATATACCAGGTGTCACACCACTGAAGCCAATGACTTTTCCTCTTCCAGTGATAATCAAATACTAATAGCTCCTCCACTAGGGGTGGCTTCATGCCTGCCTCCTCCACTAGGGGTGGCTTCATGCCTGCCTCCTCCACTAGGGGTGGCTTCATGCCTGCCTCCCCTCCGTCATGCTGGGATTTTATCTGGCTTGAGTTTTTGTAGGTCTTGTGCATAATGCTGTAACTGATATGAGTTCCTGTGTGCATCTGCCCTGTTGGGGAACTTCCTGTCCTTGAAGTCTGGCTCTTAAAATTTCTCTGTCCCAAACCTTAAGGGAAGAGGTGTGGTACAGGCATCCCATTAGGACTGAACACCCCAAAGTCTCTTCTTATTCTTTGCACATTGACCAATTGTGAGTCTCGGCGTTAAACGCTGTCTACTGCAAGAAGTTTCTCTGATGAGGGTTGAGCAATGCACTGATCTGTGAGTTTAGCAATAAGTCATTAGGAGCCAGTTTTATTGCTGTGTCAATTTAGCAAAATAAATAGTAGTGGATTTTACCCTCAGGTCCATGACTTACTTACTGTGCCTGTTTCTTAAGACAGGTATATTATGTTGCCCTAGGAAAATCACAGGGCAGGGATGACATCCTTCCTTGAGCTGGCAGCAAGCTCTTGCACAAGGTAGGACCAATAACCAGAGCGTATACGCCTTGATCACCCTCAATTGGAGATTGAGGGAAAAGGAGCTTATTGGGAGAACTGACTAGTTTAACTCAGGAGCATAGTTTGGGCCCTTGGGAAAGCATATAATCTGGAAAGCCCACCTCTGTAGGGAGCATTTCTCTCTTTGTGCCTTCGCGCAGTTGCTAGCCCCTTGTTCTGATCACCAGCCCTCTGAGTCCTTCTGCATCCTGTGAATATGTCCTGCCCCAACTTTTGATTTTTACAGTTTTTTCCAGCTGGAGCGCTGCCTGTGCTTTGGCCACAATGTCAATACTTCATAATGCTTTGTGAATCCATTTATAGAAGTTCATGAATAGGCAGAATTCATTGTGGCATTAGAAGTCAGAAAATAAGTATTTAGGTTGGGAAATGGGCCACGAAATGTATTATTGGAACTGTCTGGGTTATGGAAGTGTGTTGTTTTGTGTAGTGCTTACAAAGAAATCTATAACTGTCAGAACTCAAACACATTAAGATCTGTATGTTTTTATTTTGTAAATTATACATTAACTTAAAAAACAAAGAAACTGGGCCGGGCGGTGGTGGCGCACGCCTTTAATCCCAGCACTCGGGAGGCAGAGCCAGGCGGATCTCTGGGAGTTCGAGGCCAGCCTGGACTACCAAGTGAGTCCCAGGAAAAGGCGCAAAGCTACACAGAGAAACCCTGTCTCGAAAAACCAAAAAAAAAAAAAAAAAAAAAAAAAAAACAAAGAAACTTACTAAGGAGAGATGGCTTGGCACTTAAGAGCATGTACTGTTCTTCTAGAGGATCCAGGTTGGATCCCAGCACCCACATCACAACTACCTTTGTAATTCTAGCTCCAGAGAATCCAATGCCTCTGGTCTCTCAGAGTGCCTGCATGCACGTGCACGTAGAGACACAGAGACACATAATTAAAAATAAAGCAAATCTCTAAAAAACATACTAATTTGTGTAGAGTTAGATTTCTATCATTATTAAAGAGTCTGTATCAGAAGTATATGCTGACATGTTTATGATGAAATGGAGCATTACTGTGAAAACAGTAACTGGATTTAAAAGAAAGATTGACCAGGGTTTGATAATCAGAGCAAAGTGACAACTTCTTGAGAGCTTGTTAGTTGTTATTGGTTGTTTTTGCTTCTGTTTGACATTGTGCATAATAAAAACCTCTACATATGTACCTTGTTATTTTTGGTATTTCCACAGTTTTTGTTTATACTAATTATATTGCTTTACCTGTTATGTTTTTAGGCAGTTCTGCCATCACAATGTGAGTTATTTAAAATCAGAAACTTAATAGTTTGACACACCACTTAACATGTAGCAAACAGTTCAATAAAAGAGTGAAATGCATGTCTGCATGGCTGCAGAGATGGATCCAGATGTTCACCTGGAGGTGACTCCTTTAGGCTCCAGATTTTAAAGCCTTGGTAAAGAGCAAAAATGAAAGTTAGGTGTGGTGAGAGCCTAAAGTCAAAGTATTTAGAAATGACCTAATACCGTCGAACCAAGGCTCCAGATCACACGGCTCCGTCTGCAGTGGGCCTAAGGTTCTCGGCTTGCCCTGTCTCCTCTACATAGGAGGTTCCTGGATATTTCTTATGCCCCCACCCCTCCTCCTTCTCCTTCATCTCTTCCCCCGTCCCCGCCGCCGCCAGCTTCTTCTCCTTCCCTTTTCATCCCTCCCCGATTGCTTGCTCCATGCTTGCTCAACTGTCCACACTTTAGTTCCTGTCTCTGCTGCTGCTGTTTCTTCTGCCCAGAATGCCCTTCCCATTCATTGTTTTACTTCTGTTAGAAAAGCAATCTCGTTCTTTCATTTTCTCCCATTCATTTGGAAACAGAAAAGCTTGCTTTTGCTAGTAGAGAAACCAAGAAGCACAGGCCTGAAAACTCACAATGGGTCTGATTAGGAGTTTAGTTGTATGGGATCAGTTTTGGTCCAGGGATGCGTTTACTGTGACAGTTTGTTTTTGTTTTTAATTTAGTTTTTATTTTTTCAAAGCTAAGTCAGCTAGGTAACAAGAAAACATCAAACAGCCCTACACCATTCTCCTGTGCCATCTCAGGGTCCTCGAGGTCATCATGGCTGCTGATTTCCTTGAGTGTACTTCCCAAACCATGCTAGTTCTTGGTTTTTACTTCATTGCAGGCGTTGTTCCCATTGGAAATAAGGATTTAACTCTTCTGTTTTACAGCCCACCCCTCAGCATTAGCTTTACTCTCAACCTGAATTCACTGGAATCCCCCCCCCCCCCATCAGTTTGGGCAGTAGGTTGGCTGCGATCATGTTGGTTCTCACACTGCTGTGGAGGGACCGCTCCTCCTAAGCCTGCTGCTGGGCTGTGAGCATTGCCGCTTCCCACACAGCCGTTCTCACCAGGGCTTGTACTGTCCCTCCTCGGCTCTCAGTGTTCTGTGTATATTCCAGCAATGGGGTCCCGGACTCCCCTCCGTTATGCAAGTCATGTTTTAAATGTGCAGATGTAGCATTTGTCTGCTGTAACACTCTGAGGAGATGTCTAGGGTTCCTGACCTGACGGACCCCAAGCTGGTGATGGACTCTTGCTGGTGTTCCTGGAACCAGCTTGTTCTTGTGGAATTCCCTCAGCTCCTTCCCCTTAGCTTCACTTCTGGTCAGCCTCTCACCCTTCTGCTTCACCCCTACTTCTGTGGAGGTGGTCACTCAACACTTTCCTCTTATGGATTGTGCTTTTGGGGTCAAATCGAATAAGTTTTTGTTTAGCTCTCAATTCCGAAGACTTTCTCCTATTTTTTCTCTAAAATTTTACAGTTTTACACTTTATATTTAAAGACGGTGAACCATTATATAAGCTGTGAGACTTGTTGATGTTCTGCTCTTTGCTTATGGATGGCAAATTGTTTGAGTATCAGTTCTGAAAAGGTATTCCCTGTTCTGCTGGTTGCTAAATGTCACTTGAAGTGGAATTGTAGCTTAGTGGTAACATATTTGTCTCTATATACAAGGCCCTGGGTTTGACATCTCCCACCCCCACTGCCCACAGGAACTTAAATTGTAGGGGCCATTACTGGACTTTCTCTGTCTGTCCTCTTAGACACTGTATGCATCTTGTTTCTGTAGCTCCATAGCAAATCTGTTTGTTTGAGACAGAGTTGCTCGCTGTAGCCTTGGGTTATCTTAAACTTTGTAGCCAAGGTTGGCCCTGAACTTCTGATCCTTTTACCTCCATCCACCCAGTTCTGGTATTATAGGTATATGCTACTATTCCCAGCCATCAAATACGATTTTCTCACATTTCCCCAGAATGTTTTAAAATATTCTAGTCCACATAGTGTATTAGTTTTTTTTCTCATCAATGTGGCAAAATGCCCAGTAAAAGCAGCTTAAGGCAGGATTTGGCTCACGGGTTAAGAGCAGTTACAGTGGGCGTGGACGGGAAGGCATGGTGGTAGGAGTATGAGGCAGCTGGTCGCATTGTGTGTGCAGGCAGGAAGCAAAGGGAGACAGCAAGTGGGGCCAGTTCTAAATACTCAAGGCCCGTCCCTAGTGACCTGCTCTCTCTAGCAGGGCCCCACAGCCTTACAGAGCAGCACCTCCAGCCGGGAGCTAAAGCCTGTGGGGACATTTTACGTGCAAACCACAACACATCACCTTTTGTGTACATTTTGGAATAATGTGGAATTTTGATGGGAGGTACATTAAACCTGTATTTCTATTTTGGGAGAACTGACATCTTTTCTGTTTGTGATCTTCCAATAGATGAACATGGTCTGCATCCCCATTCACTTACATCTGTGCTGTCTTTTACTACCATCATGTACTTCTTGTACACAAACTTGTAAATGCTCTTAGACATATGGCAAAGATTTTTAATTTGTTTTTAGTGATTTTAAATCATTTTATATATCTTCTTCTCTAGTTCTAGGCCTTACCCTGCATGTTATACCTCCAAATTACAGCCTCTGATACTATATTTCAGATTTTATTTTTAAATCCATAGGTTTAGTGCTAGTATTTAGAAATAGTGAATTTTTATAGTATGTCCTATCAGTTCACCAAACTTGCAATGAGGGATGGCTTTCTTGCCTGTAATTTTCCCCCTTTATAGCATTATTACAATGGCTGGAACTTATAATACCATGTTGAATAAGAATGACACATTTATCTTTGCTTTGTTCCCAATCTTAGTAGGAAAGCATTCAGTCCTTTGTCACTAAATATAAGGTTGACTTTAGTCTTTTATACATTTTAAAACACCAACATGACTTGTCATATGTGGTAGAACCTCCATCAAGATGTTAACTCTCATGTAGGAGAACTCTAGGGGAAAGAATTCCTCGTGGTCAGCAAAAGCAGCTGGGAGGTACATGCATTTTGAAGGGATTACAATGTCCCTCATGATGCTGTGGAAGAAGTCATTGTACACCCCTCCCAAGAAGAGTAAGCAGATGAGAAAGCAAGTTAAGTTAGCTGTCCTAAAATACCTTAATGTGGATGAAAATGGCAACAATAGTCCCTTTGTAAGAGTACTCTTAGTCAGTGTGGTACTGGAGTTTTTGTGGTTACCATTAAGTTTATGTTAGTCTACATTTAACAAGTAACTTATTTAAAGTAGCAGGAGACATGCTTGTCTTTTTGTTTCCATTGGAAGATATAACAACTGCCTTGGATGACCGAACAATTTTTACAACTGAAACAATGGATTGACTCAAAAGAGTGAGATCGTATATGTGGACTTTTAGTTCATTTTAACCAGCTTTACCAGCATGGTTCAGTGAAGGCAAAGATTAGAAGCAGTGTGAGTAGAAAAAGACATAGGTGTTTCAAAGGTCAGTTAGCGCAATATGAATGTATACATACTTAGAGTGATGTGGCTGACAAAATACAGAGCAAGCCATTTTTGGCTCTCTTGATGACATTGCAGAGGTGGCAGTGCTGGTTTACTCCATGAATCAGACTAGACCTGCAGTACTTTATTCATCTTCTGGGGGCATGCCTATTCAAAACAGCAAACAAATACCACAATAAAGCAGCACAGCTATAAATGAAGAGGCAGCCAGAGTGGCCTCAAAAGACACACCTTTAGTCCCAGCACTCGGGAGGCAGAGCCAGGCGCATCTCTGTGAGTTCGAGGCCAGCCTGGTCTCCAAAGTGAGATTCAGGACAGGCACCAAAACTACACAGAGAAACCCTGTCTCGAAAAACCAAAAAAAAAAAAAAAAAAAAAAAAAAAAAAAAGAAAGAAAGAATGTCCCATTACCGCCTTTTGAAGAAACCGTTCTTACTTGATTGAGTTGTCTTGGCACCACATAAGAAGTAGTTGATGTAAATGTCCAGTTGCTGCCGAAGGGGTCTTGTTCCAGAAGGTGAATCAGTGAGCTGTTCCTTCGAAGGTTAAAAGCTCATTAGGGTGGAAGCTGACTTGTTGACTGATGAACTTGCTCTTTATTTCCTTGTGAAGTGGCTGCAGTCTACTGAGCAGCCAGCATCTGTGGACTAACCACACTTGGAGTGCTTCTATAGGACTTTGCTAAGGTAGGTGCCACTGAGCAGCAGTACGGCACACAGCTGGTCCTGTCCAGGGTTACCAGGTCAGAATCTGCTTTACAATGTGATCTCTCAGTGATCATAGTCCTATTCAAATCTGAGGTGCAGTGCTACAGAGTAGGACTGCCTGTAGGTGACATTTTTAAAGGTTTATTCAGTAAGTACAAGACTAATTGAGTTAAAACATGTCCTAGTTTGATTTTCTTTTACTCTCACAGAACACCGACCAAAAGCAGCTTGAGGGACAAGGGACTTATTTCATCTTACACTTTCAGGTCACAGTACATAGAGAAGCCAGAGCAGGAACCTGGGGGTAGGAACTGAAGCAGAGACCATGGAGGACTGCTACTTACTGACTTGCTCCCAAGCTTACATTCAGCTAGCTTTCTTATACAGCTCAGGCCTATCTGTCTAGGAGTGGTACTGCCCACAGTGGGCTGTCCCCCACATCAACTAATCAAGAAAATGCCCCACAGATATGCCCGCAGTCCAACCTGATGGAAGCAGTTCTTCAGTTGAGGTTCCTTCTTCCTGGGTAACTCTAGTTTGTATCAGGTTGACAATAAAATCTAAGCAGTGGGCTGGAGAGATGGCTCAGTGGTTAAGAGCACTGACTGTTCTTCCAGAGGTCCTGAGTTCAACTCCCAGCAACCACATGGTGGCTCTCAACCATCTGTAATGAGATCTGGCGCTTATAATAAATAGCCATCTTTTTTTTTTTTTTTAATCTAAGCAGTGTGGTAGGGGAGAATAAATGTTGGTGTAGGAAGAAAAGCATCTTGGACTTCTTAGGTAGCAGAAGCTCAGCAAGGTCTCCTAGAACCGAGGGCCAACCCTCAGTTTCTTTCACCACAGACTAGAGATGCGCTTGCTTGCCTAGAAGAGTTAGAAAAGAGATGGAGAGTTATGAAGAGGGGAATGGAAGTGGAAAACAAAGCCACACCAAGCATCCCTTTCCAAAATACAAACTTATCTCAGGTATTAGAATGGCCTTCCTTCTATTAAGAGAGTCTTCCAGACTCTCGGGCATGCGTGCTCACATGTACACACCCACGTGTAGACATATACACATAACTTTAAAAAGAAGTTTCTTTGCAGTTCTTCCTACTTTTTGGACTGTGTAAATAGAAATGAGTTCTAGAAAGGTCCACAATAAGTAGAGGGAAGGATAGGGTCTGAATGCTTTCTGTGTTATAAAGCTTGAGCTCTGGAGACTGTTTTTTGACCTCTCTATCTTGGATCTGTGACCCAAGGCAGGTTCCTTGAAGCTTTTGCCTCATCAAGTTTCTTTCTCATCCTATCTTGAAGATGACTTTGTTCTATACCAAAAGCAAAACCATAGCTCTGAACCTACTTGAATTCCCCTTTCCTTTTTTGTGCAATGTGTAGCAAACACCTCTGCCCAGCCCCCCTTTGCAGGAAAATCAATCACTCTGTGATTCGCCCCTTAGCAGTAATCCTAACCCCATCCCTCTGACCTGTAGGATGGTTCCACCAGCTTTCCTTGTCTCCTGTATCTTACTGCTTTCATTCTCCAGTGTGGTTTTCACAATTCCTGGCAATTCTTCCTTTGAGGCAGCCTCTTCCTTAAACACAGATGTTCCGAGAGTAGTTCACGGACACTGCTCAACTCAATCTGTTCTTATCCCATCCCATCTTTTCTCCAAAATTCTTCTCCCATCAGTCTCCAGAAGTTTCCCGTGGGCACCTTCCTACCATTGTCTGTTTCTCGTGGGGCTGCTGTTCTGTCAGCAGTGCTTCCTAACCCACTGCACAGAAAGAGTGCATGTTACCATTGATGCTGGGGATGCAAGTGTGTGCCTGATACCTTGAGGCTTCTTCCTGTGCTGAAGCTGTCATTTTGAGCATTGGAATCTGCACTTAGGGTAGTCAGGAACAGCTTTTCCCTGGACTTGGAGAAGCCCAGCCAGATCTACAGGAGCAGTTCCACCATCGTACTCGACCACTCCAGAGCCTAAGCTTGAGTCAAACACACAGACTCGTAGAACCTTTTCTTTTCTACACCCTCCCTTAAGCCTTTAAAACAAAAGTAAAATAATATATTACAGTTAATTTACAAATCCTAATTTTGCCTTGCATTTGTATAAAAATCACAATGCCCAGTTTCCAAATGTTTTCTTTCCTGAACTTAGTTTTTAAAGATCTTGGGTTTCAGAGTCATTATCATAGATATCCGTTGTGTGGACTGAGTGTTTTAGCATCATCACCATAGATATCTGCTCTATGGCCCAAGGTATGAGGTGATTTCCAGTGCCTGGTTAGTGCTCAGTAAGTACCTATTGGAGGGATGAAAACCCATGAGCATCAGCCCTGAGAGCTGATAAGCAGTTCAGCTGATGCTGCATCTTCTATCTCAGTTGGCCATCTGGAAAGGCTTAATTATGAGCAAAATGCTGGGTCTGGTCTAGATGCTATTGTAGTCTCTTCAAATTTTGCAAGGCAGTTTTTCTTTTCAAAGTCAAGTTAGAGCATGTTCAGAAATGTGCCCGCTTTCCTTTCTGACTTCATGCAGGCTTCCCAGCTAAAGCCCTTGCCATTCCTTTGTTCAGGGAAGACACTGTTTTGGAAAGAACTCTGTTAAATGCCGCAGGTAGTAAATCTTTCTTCACCCCTGTCCTCCCACACATACAAAAAAGAGAAAGAAAATAAAAATTCAAGCTGAATTCACTTTTGCCCCAAGTAAACAGGAGAAACATAGATTTCTTTTTCGGTCTTAGAATTTTACCCATTTCAGTAGTTGTTGTAGTTTTCATCCTCTGCCGATTTCTGGATGTTATAGGAGTCCTTCTTCTGAGTCAGATGGAGCACTAATGCAGTGAGCAAGTGGGTGTTCTGTGTGAGGTTCATTCTAGAGCCTTGGCTCTAGAGATCGCTGTGGTCCAGCAGGACAGTGGAATTGCTCTTGGAGATATGACTGGGCTTCTCAAAGACCACCAGAAACTTATTCTTGACTGTCACTCTCCCCTTCCCATGCTGTTAGTGTTGTCTCTATGTATTTAAATTGTTTGTGCTAGTGGAACCAACTGACTAATTCTGCCCCTACTGTGTCTATAACTGACAATGTACTTCTCCACTCTTGTTCACAGAGGGACCTATCAGGGCACAAGAACATTGTGGGCTACATTGATTCTAGTATCAACAATGTAAGCAGTGGCGACGTATGGGAAGTTCTCATTCTCATGGACTTCTGCAGAGGTGTGTGTTGACTTCACTGAAGCTCTTGTTTCTGGCACTTTAATGGTCAGGGGCATGGGGATCATTTCACTCACTGTTCATTGCACTCTGAAGATAATGCTCTGGTTTCACAGATGGGCAAGCTATGCAGTCCATTGCTGTTCTTGGTTATTTTCATGAGTACAAGGGTTATGGTACAAAGAATTGAAAGCAACAGATAATTCCAGACCCTGTCTCCATTAGGTATAGAAGGGTTTGGCTGTGCATATAAATGAGACCACATGAAAATGAGGAAGAAGGTGTTCTTTATGAGGGCTTAACAATCAGTGAAGACATATAATAAAAACCAGTATGGAGCTTACAGAAACTGCAGCTTCCCTAGCCCTTCTTCACTCCCACCACTGCCCCCGTCCTGTGATGGAGTGAAAGAACCCCTTTTGTCTGTGAAAGTGGCCCTCTTGTGCTCTGGGGCTGTAATACCTGGTAAAGCTACATTCAGGTGCTGCTGCTTCCAACTGTAAATAGATGAAAACTTGAAACTTCATGCATTTGTCCTGAGAAATCCAGACTGTAGCACAAATGTGTTGAGTTGATGACATCCCATGCACTCATCGTTTGGAGATTTGGCTCTTGTCACCCGAGCAGCTGACATTATAGGTTTGGGCCATTGCCTTACCGTTTGGTGCCCTGTTTTGTAATTGCCCTTAGTGTCACTAACATTTTCTGACTTTAAAGATATTGTCCATAAATTGTTCTTATCCTATAAATGTGACATTAACCGTTAGTTTTGGCTTTTGTTGACTATTAATCTGATTTTGTAGAATGCCACCAAATTTGAAATTGACAATTTATTCCCCTTTGACCATTCCTTTTTTGCATAGGACATTTTAGATACCAAGCAGTAGGAGGACTTGGGTCTGGATAATTTTATTTAAAATTGGTAACCATTCTTTTGTTGCCAGAGAGACCAAGTTCCCCCAGAGTTAAAGACTTCAAAGTGGAAACAGCCCCATCTTTTTCCTGCTCCCTGGATCTGTTGTGCTGTCTCATTTTTGCCAAAAGACATGACAGAGGCTGTGGCCTCGTCTTCTACACCATGGGGACGTGATTACTAGGCAGCAGTAACTGACTGTGATGTCAGTTCTGCTTCTAATCTCAAGGATACAATGAGGGCAGTTCACATCTGTGTGCTTAAAAAAAAAATCTGCTTTTGATGCATCAGAGGAGACATTGGGTTGTAAGAAAACAAATCCCAAGCAGAAACTTGAGACATCTACAGTTTAATGCTAGCTTGGCCAGTGATCCACTTCTGTCTGGACAGCTGTCAGTGCCTAGGTCCAAGTGATGAATATGCCTGTTAATATCCTTTCCCTTGCTCTGTACCTGTCTCAGGAGGCCAGGTGGTAAACCTGATGAACCAGCGTCTACAAACAGGCTTTACAGAGAATGAAGTCCTGCAAATATTCTGTGACACCTGTGAGGCTGTTGCCCGCCTACATCAGTGCAAAACTCCTATTATCCACCGGGACCTGAAGGTAACAGATTGATTGCTTGTGGAGTGTGTTTTTACTGAGTGTTTCTGTCTGTCCCAGGGATGGAGCACGTATTGAGGGGTAGGAAAGAAGTGTAAGACATAGTTCCTAATTCTGGACTCCCATTGAAGTCGGGGGGGGGGGGGGGGGGGGAGAGAGAAAATCCAAAGAAAAAGGACAGGTATCAACTTTGTTAACGAACCCCCAGAATTTTTCAACTTTCAAATGCCCGAAGTCATAGGTTTTTATTTTTATTTCTGTATTCCTCAATTTTTCAATGGTCTTCAAAATTAATGTTAATTTAAGTATCTTATAAATAATGTTGCTTACTTTTTATTACACACACATACACACACACACACACACACACACACACACACACACACACACACACACATACACACACACGGTTATTGTTGTTACTACTAGGATTAAACCCAGGGCCTTGCACATGCTAGGCAAGTACTGTACCACTGAATTATATCCCCAGCCCTCTTTCATATTTTGAAAAATTAATTAATTATTTTTAATAATTGGTCCTGATTACCATCACATTGCCTTGTGCCTTTCCTGTTGAAGTCACATGACAGCATTTGCACAATGGACTTGGCACCTGATTAGGGTTGAGCTTAACATTTATTGACCACCTGTGTGCTAAATATTCTACTGAACTTTATGCATACTGTTTTCTTAGACATTCTCCATTACCTTTTACAGGTGAGGAAACTAAGCAGCAGAGAGGCTGTGTGTCTTGCCTACATTCTTTTTTTTTTTTTTTTTTTTTTTGGTTTTTCGAGACAGGGTCTCTCTGTGTAGCTTTGCGCCTTTCCTGGAACTCACTTGGTAGTCCAGGCTGGCCTCGAACTCACAGAGATCCGCCTGGCTCTGCCTCCCGAGTGCTGGGATTAAAGGCGTGCGCCACCACCGCCCGGCTTTACATTCTTATAAATAGGAAACAGTAGTGTCAGAATTTAAAGCCAGCCCTTTGTGTGAGATTTCATATTATTCTCTGCCTCTATACCACCATGCAGGTGATGGCAGCAGAACTGTAGAGCATAAGAAAATTGCTTGACATTGCCAAATGCAAAGGATACTTTGTAGTATTTGTCTTAGTCTACCTGCTGCATTTGACCCCTTCAGTACCCTGTCTTCCCTGGACCTCTGAGGTATCATGTTCTCTCTAGCTCTTCCTGTTCAAGCTCCTTAGCTTGTTCTTCAGATTATTTGGCCTCTCTGAGCTGTGGTTCTGTCGTCTGTAAAATATAGATAGCAATGTCTACTGTTGAACTGTGTGAGCCTGGGCTAGCCTGGGTGGGGCCTGCTTATTTACAGGCAAAACTGAAGAAAGCCCCTCTTGCCCTGCCTAGCACGAGTGTGGCCTCTTTTTCCCTTTCCTTACAGGATATGATCTCAAAGTGTTCTTAGTCCTTAGGCTGTTTCTGTCCTTAAAAATAATCACAATAGAAGTACTATGCTATGGAAGAGTTCTCTTCAGATGCTGTTGTAATGCTTCAATTACTTCCTCTCAGTTTTTATGTTCATTTCTTTGAGAAAGATAAAGGTCATCATTGCAAACCATGGGGTCAAATCTGGGAAGACCACCTATTCCAGCCTTTATTACTTGCCAGTGCAGAGTCCTTGCCAGAGAAACCATGACTGCTGCCCCAACGGGCTAATTATGTTATCAGGTCAGAATAGAGACAGAAGTTGTTTTTCTTGTTTTCTTTTTTAAAAATTTTGTTTTGTTATGTTATTTTGTGCTAGTTGTCCTTGCACTTAAGAGAGGGCAAGAAAGAGTTCAGGATGAACAAATATATTAAGGTTGAAAAATCATAGATGTCACTTTTCTTGTCACAGAAGAGACTTTGATCTCGTGGAGTATAGTAGGGTAAGGGCTCTTACCCTAAATTTTAAAACCAGGGTTTGAAGATGTGTTCTTCTAACCCTCCACATTTCTCAGAGGTATTAAATTCTCTGAAATGCCTCAGTGCCAAGCTGTTTTGCGTAACGCTGAGGTAAAGAGAGGCCAGTGAGAGGTAGCTTTTCAGGTCCCTTAGCAAAGACTCTGTGCAGAATTTGGAAGTGACAGCTTTCATAAGGCTCTTAAGCTGTTAGGCTGGGAAATCAGGTCAGTGGCTTGAAACTCCGGAAGAACTGAAGTACTGAACAGCAGTAAGCAGTGGTGTTATGGTTTGGATCTGAAGTGCCACCCTCGGGCTTTTGTTCTGAATGCCTTTTCCCCAGCTGGTAGGGCCTTTAGGAGGTAGGGTCTAGCTGACGGAAGTAGATCCCTAGGGATTTTTAACAGGTATCGCCTGGGCCCTGGTTTCAGCCACTCTCTGCTTCCTGGTAGGTTCACTGTGATGTGATGCAGGCTACTATGCCTTCCCCTGTGGATGGATGAAAATACCCCGAAATAGTGAACCAAAATAAATCTTTTCTCCCTTAAGTTGTTCTGCCAGACCACAGTTCTGTGGTCATAGCAATACAAGGGTGACTGATACAAATGGCAACCAGCCACAGGCTTGTGTCCTCGGGCCTTTGCCTGAGCATGTGACTGTTCTGTCTCTTTGTCAGTGCTCAGAAGTGTGTGAGTGCTAGTCGGTCTCTCCCTCACTAATCTCTTGTAGCTTATTACCTTCCCTCTTCTCCTTTCCATCGCCATTTGCCCTTGCTTGACCTATTCCTCTTCCCTCATTGTCTGCTTTCTTTTATTCTTTCTCTGCAAAGCTGACGTTCCTAAAATGGTTGTTTTCTTGAGCTCTTGAAGTTAAAACATCCCAAATGCCTCCTAAGTAGTCTTTCTCAGTCTCTCTTTGTCTGTCCTCTGTCTGCCCCCTTCCTTCTCTCTTAACCAGCCTGAAGTGTCCATGCTCTTTAACTGCATGCTGCACATCAGCATGGTGGCTGAGTGTGGTCTCAGAAGTCAGACAGCCTGGTGTAAATCCTGCCCTGCCAACCTAACCCCAGGAAAACTGAGTCCTTGACTGGCTTATCTTTTTCCATCTGTTAAGGGGGACAGCAAAGCTTAATAAGGATTTCATGGCCACTGTAAGTGAAAGTGCATAGGGTACCAATTGTCTGCCACGTGGTACTGAGTCCAGTATTGGCAGTAATGTCACTCTTGCCTCAGTACTTTATTCCTGTGCCTAATTTTACCTCTTAAATGCATGACCTCTTCCAAAGCCACACATATCTCATCTCCCCAGAAGTGACAGCACTGTCCTATAATTGCCAGCTTAGCTCTGTGCTGGACCAGCTGCATGAGCTTACTCCTGTTCATGAAACCCCTTAGGCATGTGCCCATCTCCAGGCCTTGCTGCGACTTCTTTCTCAGAATGCTCTGTCCTATATGGGCCACGGCTGCAGCTTCTCATTCTGGTCTCCTTATTTGAGAGGCCTTCCAGGAATGTCATTTGAAGTGGCATTCCTTTTCAGTTTACCTATATTTAACCAGCAGGGATTTTTTTCATAATATTTTCAATACCAGACAACTATAATTATTTTCTTATTCCCACTTGGATTTTGAGCTCCAGAAAGGACTAAATTTTGCTTTTCTACAACTGTATCCTTGGACCTAGAAGAGTACTTGACATATTGTAGGAATTCAAGCATGTTTCTTTCATAAGTGAATGGCAGTAATATCTTATATTTGTCAGGGAACTTACAGTTTATTTTGACATATATTCCCTTACTTGTAACAGTAGTGGAAATGTTATCAGCCCCACTTCGCAGATAAGAAACAAGCCAAAGGAGACTTGTAGATTTAACTAAGGTCAAACATCAAAAATACCCTTGAAGTCTTCCACCCTGAGTCCATGTTGAGTGCTTTGGTGGTGGTGATGATAGAGAGTAGCCAGTAGTGGCTAGGCTGGCCCAGGAGGGTTTCACAAGACAGTCTGAGGACGAGTGGAGAATGCAGTGGTGCCAACAAGCAATTTCACCTTGAGCAGTTTCTAACCCTCCCTTCAGGTGGGCAGAGTAGCTGGAACAGACGACAGTTCATTTCAAGCCAACAATGTGCCTCGTCTTACTCTGCTTTGCTTAATTCCTCATTCCCTAGTAGTGAGTTTTGATGCTGTAATTACTATGCTATTTATTATGAATTAATTTTCAGTTTTCTAGATAGATGTTCATTCCATATTACAAGTATAGAAACTGACTTGGAAAAGGATAGGACTCATAAACTAGGAGAAGCATGATTTCACATAGGTCCTATAAGGTCCATGAGGCTGAGAGAAAAATCATCTCTAACCAATACTGATCAAGTGATTTCACAGAATTTAAGGATGCCTGCTGAAGTACTGCACTGAAGTAGCATCTGTAAGGAATTCATAGGCTAATACCCCACCCTCACCCAAAGGATTTGTACTGTACTGGGGAAGAAAAACATAAATATGTCAGTAGTCAGTTACAAATCCGTAGAAGAATTCTGACTCATCAGTCAGATCAAACATTGGTAAACTTTGCCAGCAGAAGGCCAGATAGGAATGTTTTAGGCATGCTAGTCATAGTCTCATTGAATTGCTCAACTCTTCCATTGGAGAAGCAGTAGCTATATTATACTAGCCAGATTTCATTGCTGTGACAAATACCTGAGAAAAACAAAAGGAAGAAAAAATATTTCGGTTTGTAGTTAGGAGTTTTCAGTCCAGGGTCATCTAATCCATCGCTTTGAGTCTGAGGCAAGGTGGAATGTCATGGTGGGTACATACTTTGGAAACAGAATGAAGGGACTGGGGACTAGATAGAGCCTTTAAGGGCACATAACTGGTAATCCATCTCCTAAAAGCCCATTTTATATGTGAACTCATATGTGGACCAGTTCATTAATGAAATCAATACATTCATGATCCAGTCACCTATAAATGATTGAATGTACTAGCTGTGGACCAAGATTTTAACACAGGAACATTTTGATGGACATTTTGTACATAAACTGCCACATGTAGACTGCAGAATAAGTAACCTGTGGGCATGACTAGGTCTGGCCTGAAGGCCTTTCCATCCCCTCCTGTGGGTAGTAAATTGTGTGTATGTTTTAGGGTAGTCATGGAAGGTTTGACCAGCAGAGTTTTTATGAATTGTTGATACTTGGCTAATGGAGAGTGAGCAGTGGAGTAAAGGGTATTAGATAATACAAAGAAAACGTAGACAACCCTGCACAAACATGTCCAGCTAGGAGTGATGGCTGACTTCTTGTTGACTAGATTTCCGTGTAGGTGCATTTCTGAATATAAAGAGTTAAGAAACTCTGCCCATAAGCCCAGTCCCATGTCCTCATAACCCCTACCATAGCTCAGAGCTGGAGGTGAACGTGGGGTCTTGAGTGATTTGCTTCTACCTTTCCTGTCCTGGCAGCAATGGAGTTGACTGTCTTTTCCTAGAGTTACATGGCTTAGGTTCACTTCAAGCTCTTTTGCTTACTAGCCATGTTACAGTATTGACTGAATGACCATGAGCCTCACTTTTTGTCCAGCTGTAAGATGGGAATCATAATCCATAAACTGTGCTGAATAAAGTAATCTGGCAGTAACTACTGCTTGTCAAATGGTGTCTATGATTTATGAGTATTAACTTGGTTGGGATTATTATTTTGGATTTATAAAGTGAGTTTATGCTCAGCATAGCTTGACTGTTTCTCTTTGTATAAACAGATTAAATTGGTGAGTTTTATAAAAAGGTAGAGATAGTAGAAATATTTGTCTGCCTTAGCCTTAATCTTCGGGAAACAACTCTGTCCCAGTCATTCATAATTCTGTGGTGGATAATTCTTCCTCATAAGGTCCTATTTACTTAGGTTCATGGCCATCCCAGCTGCTTTTCCATAACTCTCGGTTAGTCGTGGAGGTGGAGTGCAGCTGCACCGCCACTCTGACCCTCTCTGGCGAACATCAGACTTAAAGATTTCATACAGGTGAAGGTCCAAAAGACACAACTTCAAACAACATGAAAACTCTTCACTAGCACCAAATATGAAGTTCAGTAGGAAGCAACAATCTGCAGTTTGCAGCAAAGATTTCAAATAGTTAGAATTAGCAAGTATAGACTAAAAATACACTTAATTCAGGTTTTAGAAGAATTAAGAGAAAACTTTAGATATAACAATAGGAATAAGAGGATTCCTCCTCAGTCAGATATTTTTAAAGAACCAGTAGGCGCTTGGGTGTTTGGCTACTGTCTTGACTGGAACATGAATGGTCCTTGAATGTGCGCATGTCCAACCAGATTATTAAGTGTGTTTTTGTTTTTTTATTCTATTCAACAGTTTCTATACCAAAAATCTAGTAGAGTTGGGCAAAGAAGATCTCAGCTATGAATAAGAGATGGTTGTCGTTGAGGAGCTTATAGTCTTTTTGCCTTAGTTTCAAGATGGTCCGTCTGGGGGGCGGGGGCGGGCTGAAGAAAAGGACCGTAGAGTCTACAGTCTTAAGGGCCTAGCAAGATTTTTGGTTTTGGCTGTCATTTTATTGTCTTGCATAGCCAGGTCTGTCTTTCCCCGTGCTGGTCATCTCATTCCCCCACAACAAGAGCTAATTGGCGTATTTTGACAATGTTGTGCTCAGTATTTTTTCTTTTAATCCCAGCACTCAGGAGGCAGAGGCAGGCAGATAGATCTCTGTGAGTTTGAGGCCAGCCTGGTCTACAGACAGAGTTCCAGAGCAACTAGGGCTGTTACACAGAGAAACCCTGATTCAAAAAACTGAAACCAAAAACAACAACAAAATTGGAATTAAAAATTTTTATTTTATGTGTATTGTCTGTATGTCTATTCACCACGTACATGATTGGTGCCTACTGAGGCCAGAAGAAGGCATTAGATCCCCTGGAACTGGAGTTGCAAACAGTTGTGAGCCATCATGTGGGTGCTGGGAATTAAACCTGGGTCCTCTGGAAGAGCAGTGAATTCTCTTACCTGCTGAGTCATCTCTCCAGCCTGTGCCTGTTGTTTGGGAGTTCTTTTCACTGGAATAAGGGTTTCTCTAAGTCTTGGTCCTTACAAGCTTCACTAAATTAAAACTCTTAACTTAGTACACAAAGACTTCCTTTGTTTAAAAGTTAAAACAAACAAACAAACAAACAAACAAAAATCCCCAAACCCTCAAATAAGATTCTAACAGAGAAATTGCTCATTTATCACCAGGCATTTTGTCACTTTGAGAAGAAACTAATATGAAAAACATCAGTTCTGAAAGTCTTAACTGATAAAGACATTATTATACCCACTTAAAAGTGAAGTAAATTTAGCATGGACAATGAAACACCGAAGAAAAATGGGGGAAATGGTATTTTTCTGAGTTGGATCCTGGGAAGGCTTCCAAAAGGAGGTAGCCTTTGTACTTGGGTTTGATGGTTGGCTAAGAAAGAGGCTGGGGTCATGGAGAGTGCGCTAAACTGAAAGTATTGATCACTGTTACTACAGAGGTGAGAAATGTGACTGGCTGGAGCTGGCTAGCCCTGAAAATGGGGCCCTGGCTTTCCCAGCCGTGCAGTTACCTCTGTCTCCCTCTCTGCCTGCATTTGACCCTGTTTCCTCTGTGTGTCATTTGCTTCCATTGGAGTGAGTCCTGTTAAGACATGGTGAGGATAAGTTCTCTGTGCACACTAATAAGATTGTTAAAATGAAACCTTTTGTAATGTGACTGTGAAACTAGCTTTTCCCATTACTAAGTGGCATCTTGGATTGGGTGGTTTGGGAATGTTTTTCAGGTTGAAAATATCCTCTTGCATGACCGAGGCCACTATGTCTTGTGTGACTTTGGAAGTGCCACCAACAAATTCCAGAACCCACAGGCCGAGGGAGTCAATGCAGTAGAAGATGAGATTAAGAAGTAAGCCTTTTCTCCTTTCCTGGAGTTTTGTCCATTGTCAGATGAGCACATTCTCTTTCAGCTTATGGATGAAACAGAGTGAGAAGAACATGGTGCTGGCTGGTTCCCCTTTTCCCAGAGCAGACTGTTCACGTATTGGGTTGTTTGATTGTTCCTGAAAGCCAAGGTGGGAAAACTGGCCGGTGGACTGACAGAAGAGTCTTAAAACTTTCTCAATGCTCCTGTGGTCACTATACACAAATTTTAATTTACAGTGCCACACATCCATAAAAAAATGAGTGGTAGCTGGAGAGGGTGGGGAAGGTGTGGTATATCCCTTTAACTCCAGCAACTTGCTATGTGGCCTGGGCTATATAGCAAGACCTTGTCTCAAAAACCAAAAGGAAAACTAAAGGCTAAATGGTGATATATACTCATTGAAGTACCATGATTTTCCAAGAGAAGTCACATACATTATGGCATTATGAATCAGATAGGTGTGTGTTTTTTTTTGTTTTTGTTTTTTTTTTTGGTTTTTCGAGACAGGGTTTCTCTGTGTAGCTTTGCGCCTTTCCTGGAACTCGCTTTGGAGACCAGGCTGGCCTCGAACTCACAGAGATCCGCCTGGCTCTGCCTCCCGAGTGCTGGGATTAAAGGCGTGCGCCACCACCGCCTGGCCTAGGTGTGTGTTTTTTACTGAACTCTAAATTGCTACCTCCTTTTTCATGAGGAACTCAACCACTCCCTAGTGGAATTTATGGTAAATAGAGCTACTGAAACCTCTACAGTTACTGAATCAGGGACCTGACTGGAAGTCTTTTTATATTTTTGACTCCTGTAGGAGCCTCATGTCCACACTATTGGGTTTTCCCAGGCACAATAGACTCATTATGGCTTCTAGTAAATCAGCTGTCCATCATGTACTCACAGATAGTGAGCCTCTGTCCCCTTTGTGTATCACTCAGGTAACCATGTCTGAGGCAAGACCACTTCTAGTCCAAGGTCCTGATAAGACACCCAAAGAAATCCAGATACTAGAGCAGCATAGTTGAGTGTTTAGTAACATCAAGATATTCATTCACTTAGGACAAGTGCTTACACTACTGTTTTCTTGAGTCAAAGATAAGAAAGAACACTTCAGTTTTAGCCTCAAAGAACCCATGATTATGGAGCTGGAATGATGGTACAGTGCATAAAATGCTTGCCATGCAAACGTGAGGACCAGAGTTTGGATCCTTAGCACTCATAGAAAAGCCTGGTGGACACGATGGCTTGTCTGTAATCCAGTGCTTGGGAGGTGGAGACAGGGAATCTCTGGAGCAAGGTAGATAGCTAGACTCATCCTATCAGCAAGTCTCAAGACATAAAGTGGAAAGCAGTGAAGGAAGACACTATCAACTTCTGTTCTGCACACACATAGGCACACATACACTACATACATTACTCTCCCCAGAAAAGGACACATGAAATCCCCACCCCAGCTAGAGCTCACTTGGGTTGCCTCTCTGAGTCTCATGTTAAGAGTTTACTATTTTAAAAATTAATCATCAGCCGGGCGGCAGTGGTGCACACCTTTAATCCAGCACTTGGGAGGCAGAGCCAGGTAGGTCTCTGTGAGTTCGAAGCCAGCCTAGTCTACAGAGTGAGATCCAGGACAGGCACCAAAACTACACAGAGAAACCCTGTCTTGAAAAACGAAAACAAAACAAAACAAAACAAAAAACCCCTAATCATCAAAACATAGTATTAGACTAGAATGACTTATGGGGAAAATTTGTCATTTGGAGACTCAAAAAAGGGTGCTTTTAGGACTTTGTGTCTGAATACCCCAATACTCCAGTGTTCTAGGCGTAGAAGGTCTTCTGTGAGAGGCTGTGATGACATCAGTGTACCAACGAGAATCTTTCACTTTATCTGTACTAATATTTAATTTGCTCTTCTGCAGATTGCTGCCAGAGAATTGATTCTAGTAATGTGAATAAAAATTGTTTCTCCTTGATTTAATTATAAGACTAATATATTTAACAAACGGATCTTTTGATTGTAGATACACAACACTGTCCTATCGAGCTCCAGAAATGGTCAACTTGTACAGTGGCAAAATCATCACTACGAAGGCAGACATTTGGGTATGTGTCAACTAAGCCATCTGCACCCCAGATGTCAGCGGGCCTTGGCTGGACTCCTAAGTTTAACTAACCAGGGGGTGCACACAGTGTTGCCCACTGTTGATTATTTTATGTGTATGTGTGTTTGTCTGCATGTGTGTCTATGTACCATGTGTGCAGTGTCCTTAGAAGACAGTATTGAATCCCCTGGAACTGAGGTTACAGATAGTTGTGAGCCACCATGTGGGTGGTGGATATTGAATTTGGGTCCTTTGGAAGAGCAGCCAGTGCTCTTAACCACTGAGCCATCTCTCTAGTGACCTTGTTGCTGATCTTGATGTCAGGGGACAGCCATGGCCTCTTGGAATATGGGGTAAAAACAACAACAATAATAATAATAATAAAAAACTAGTTTGCATGTATACCTGTGCTTTTCATTTGTATGGTATACTTCTAAAGAACAGACCAGGTGAAATAGTCTTTACTAGTCATAGATAAAAATGTAACTCAGGCCGGGCGGTGGTGGCGCACGCCTTTAATCCCAGCACTCGGGAGGCAGAGCCAGGCGGATCTCTGTGAGTTCGAGGCCAGCCTGGACTACCAAGTGAGTTCCAGGAAAGGCGCAAAGCTACACAGAGAAACCCTGTCTCGAAAAACCAAAAAAAAAAAAAAAAAAAAAAAAAAAAAAATGTAACTCAGATGCTAGATTGTCATTCTGGGTTCTAAATTCAAGTGTTGCATAGGTAATGTTATGTGGGGTTTGTTTCTGCTGTGAAACCTGGCTGGTACTGGCCTCTTTGAGCAGATCGCTGGCTTTATGGTAAATAAACCACTAGTTGCAATCTGCTTTCTTATTTTTTAGGCTCTTGGCTGTTTGTTATATAAATTATGCTACTTCACTTTGCCATTTGGAGAGAGCCAGGTGGCAATTTGCGATGGAAGCTTCACAATTCCCGATAACTCTCGATATTCTCAAGACATGCATTGCCTTATTAGTAAGTATTTCAAGTTTCCAGTTTCATGTTTTTATTTCTAATCACAAGGAATGCATTGGAGGATAAAGGGATTAAATTCTAAGAACAAGATAAAGAAATCATTTGATACTGTTGGGAACAGTGATAGCATGGCAATGTTCACTTAAGAGAAGCTGGTCTTTTTGCTAGAAAACTAAACTCTGCTTCGAAGCTGAGCCAGCCACACAAATGGGAATGGTAGTTGTGCTCGGAGCAGCATGCTGCTGCTGTGTTCTGCTGCAGTCTATTTAAGAACTCAGAGTCCAGCTGACTCACATCAAGGGATAAGAAATTTATCTTTGCAAAGCTGAAAGCAGCTCAAGTGAGCATGATTGCAGTGCTGGAATGAATATGTAATTAAGACCATAGAACTCCATGGAGCCAGGTTTTTTCCTCTTATTTAGGTTATCACTGGATTTTTACAACAAGCATCTAAATTGAATGTTTTGTTTAAAATTCTGAAGATTTTCATTTCTTTGTGTTATCATAGCCAGCATATGTACTAACATCCATTAACCAGATGGCAGAAAAGTAAGATTTGTACCAGAACCTGTATGAAATGCTAAAGAAACAGATTTTTTATTTTAAAAAAGTAATCTTTTAAAATGCTGGTCAAGACATTTAGTAGATAAGTTTGAAAAAGCACCATAGACCATAAATCCTGAGCTACCTAGTTTGAGAGAAAGACAAGTGATGTAGAACATTGATCTGTATTGAGGCCTACTTATACCTCACCTGATTCTCAACCTTTTAGGTTTGGTGGGCCTGCATGCATTGTTTGTTTGTTTATTTGTTTGTTTGTGATTTGAGACAGCATATCACTATGTAGCTTTAACTGTCCTGTAACTTACTGTGTAGAGCAGGCTGGCCTCAAATTCACAGAGATCTGCATGCCTCTGCCTTCTGAGTGCTGGGATTAAAGGTGTGCCCCACTAAGACTGGCAAGACCTGGAGATCTTAAGGGTCATTGTCCATATTACCCACAAGAGGGAACAGAAGATTTACTCAAGCTGACAAAATTCTGGCAGTTCCACAACGGCCCTTTCCATTGTGACACTTCTCAATGAGCAGGAGGGTGTCGTGCTTATCGGGTAGGAGTGTGGATCTTGAGGATTGCCAGATAGTTTGCAGAGTCACAGCAGTGTGTCTATCCTAGGACTGCAGATGTGCAAGGAAGTGGAGAAAGGGCTGGTCTTGGTGTTGCTCATAGCTTTTTTTTCTTTTCTACTTTTCCTTTCTAACATCTGCAACAGTGAATTCATGTTGGAAAAGAGCTCTTTCTGAGGACTGTAGCACTGACACCTTTTCTAGACTCTATTTAGTGTGCATGCTATTTGAAGGTTTTGAAGACTGTAAACTTGTAGGCCTCTTGTTGCCTCCCCAATGCCTTTCCCCAGACTGTCTGTTTTTCACTTTCTTTTGGTGCTTTTGCCATCCATGCCTGGATAGATAACAGACAATTTTCTGGAAGAAGCTGACTTAATCTCCATCGATTCTCTTTAATCACTTGTCTTGATTCTCTTCATTGTTACCAAAGTATGTACAAACTCTAGTAGATCATGACCTGGTACATTGCCCCCAGCTTCTCTACTCTCTTTTCATTCTTCCAGTACATCTCTACCATGGATTATTCCTAGAAAATGTCACTTTCTCATGTCCCATTGAGTAAACTTGAGTGGCTTGCCAATGGTCCCACAATTAGGCCCTGATTCTTAGCATGGTGCTTAGGGTCCTTTGTATTCTTTTTCTGTCCCACTCAGGCAGCCATCTTGGCACATTGTCCTTTGGGCTCATGTTCCTAGGTAGCGGTGTTCATTTTCTGGCCTTTATCTAAGCTTGCCTTTTTTGGCATTTGTCCTCTAATCTAGACTGCCTTTTTCTTTGGTCTTCAATGACTAACTTTGTCTTGTCTCTTTGGCAAGGCCATTCAAGGCTCAGCCTCACAGATCTTTTCTGAACTTAGTGCCCAGTTCATTTGTTCCTCAAGCAGTAAACTGTCTTGACTCATTTTGCATGTGTTTACACATGTGCTTGCATCTTCTCAAAGATTTCTCCTGAGGAATTTTCCAGTGTCAGAGACACTTGAAGGACCTGGAAATAGACAGGCAGTCTATGGAGCTGAGTATGTTAACTTCTTAATTTTCCTCAAACTAAAAACTAGCTTATATCTCCAACAAGAATAGTAAGTAAGTTCATGAGTTTGTTTTTTAGATCTAGAGACAGAACCCAGGGGTTGTCTTCCACCAAACCTTGAGTTCATGATATCTGAAGTTTGGTTGTATTTGTCAACAGTCACTTGTTTAACAGAGGGGGAAGACCACGGCATATTCTAAGTCTTAGACTATGAAGCTGCTCATTTTTTGTCAAGAGTGTGAGCCCCTGACATCCAGGATATGAACCCCAAGTAGCTTTGCTACAGCTCAGGGAATTTTCTTGTTTCCCTTGCTAGGAAAGGGGCTAATTGAACTATCTGACCTTTATGAGAATTGAAACTGAAAATACAACCCAACTTCAACATTAGAAAAGTTCAGTTACCTAGCTGATGCAACAACTGTTAAGATATTATGGAATAAGTTCATGTATGTTTGTCTTAGGGTATATGTTGGAACCAGACCCTGACAAAAGGCCGGATATTTACCAGGTTTCTTACTTCTCATTTAAACTACTCAAGAAAGAATGCCCAATTCCAAATGTACAGGTATGTAATGGTGCTTTTTTAAAAAGGATTCATAATTTTTAAGGTTGTTTTCATTTGTTCTTTGAGAATTTCATATACAATGTATTTCAAATACAATATATTTTGACCATATCCATCCCTATTCCTCCCTCTAACTGTTAGGATTCTGCTGCTCCTCCAGCTGCATGAACGAACACACGCAGTCAGTAGCTTAGTAAGGGGTCTTAGTCTCACATCATCAGTGTGCTGCGTGATAGCCCAAATGTGCGCAGCACGGTCACGCAATCAGCGCATGCATGGTGTGGCTCCGTAAGCCCACTTGCACATGTGCATGGGAATCCTTAAAAAGCCAGACACAGACTCCTCCTCTCTCTTCTGCTCTCCCCCAACCTCTCTCTTTCTGCATGTGCTTCTTCCCAGGCCTGGTTATTCTTTTCTGTCCCCCCCCCCCCCCAATAAAGCTCTGATACTGGGTTTTGTTGTGTCTCATGACCTTTTCCCCAGTAACCAGTGCTGCTTATCATTTTTCAAGACAACACTCATTCCTCTAGCACCCTCTCTAGCCCATTCCTCCCAAATTCATGTCATTTCCTTTTTTTTAAAAAAAAAATAACCCACTGAATCCCATTAGTTCTGCCCGTATGCCCACAGATGTGGGGCTCTCCACCTGAGCACTGGCTACCTATGGTTGTTACATCTCCAAAGACAAATGGCTCTCCCTCAAAAAGCATCAACTGCTCAACTCCTCAGCAAGATGTGGGGCCTCATGAGTCCCTAGAAATTTGATTAACTTGATCTTGGGTAGATCTTGTGCATATAACCACAGCTGCCATGAGTTCATTAAAATGGTGCTATTTAAAGGAAGTAAACATCATCAAATTGTTATTTTTGAGTCATTATGGGTGTTAATCTCTAGATTCAATGAATATTAATGTCCCTTGCTTTACCCACTATAGGACATTCAAGCAAAGCAGTTACTATAAAGAGAATCCAATTTTCCCATGAATTTAATTATGAAACTGAGACAACTCACTGAACATTAACAACCTCCTCCCCAAATGCCTAGGGACTGAGCTGAGTAGAATGACCACCACTCACTGAGAGCAGCATGTCTGCTGTGTTTCCCTGGAATGATCAATTGCCTTGTTTTCCTGAGACAAGGCTCTATTCCCCCTGCTGTTCTTTCTTTCTTCTTGTGCATTTTGCTCCTGTGATTCCATCTCATGCATTTTTCTAGCCTCCTTTCCCTCTAACAGGGAGATGAGGCCCTAGAAGTCATATTAGAAGATGCCAAATGCTACTTCCATTAGTCCTAGTCAGACTGGTTGTTTCTTGTTTGGAGTTTTTATTTTATTTTATTTTATTTTTTTTGTTGTTTTTGTTTTTCGAGACAGGGTTTCTCTGTGTAGCTTTGCGCCTTTCCTGGAACTCACTTGGTAGCCCAGGCTGGCCTCGAACTCACAGAGATCCGCCTGCCTCTGCCTCCCGAGTGCTGGGATTAAAGGCGTGCGCCACCACCGCCCGGCTTGGAGTTTTTATTTTTATTTTATGTTTTAAAACAGGATTCATGATCCTCCTGCCTCAACTTCCCATGTCCTGGGATTACTGTCATAGGCCATCATACCTGGCCTCAGACTGCTTATTATTTACAAAGAAATCCATATGCTTTTTTTCCCTTTCAACTCTCCCATTTTAGAACTCTCCCATTCCTGCAAAACTTCCTGAACCAGTGAAAGCAAGTGAGGCAGCTGTGAAAAAGACCCAGCCAAAGGCCAGGTAAGGAATACCCTCCAGAGCTTGCTTGCATTGTGCTTGTTGCCGACTGCAGTGGAGGTGCCTGCTGCTGAAGTCCTGTGTGGCTGTGACTAGAGGCTGCCCAGATCAGGAAAGCAAGCTCTGTCGCCCTATGCAGAAACTGGTCTTTGGTACTGCCAAGAGGGATATAATAAAGTGTTGAGATCTACATTTGAAAGGAATCGGTAACCTCACAGATGTCGTCCGTTGCATGGCAATAGATGGTAAGGGCTTTCTGGGATGAGACAATGCTAGACTTAAAGGGTTGGTGCTAGAGAATTGTCCTAACCTGTTTCTGAGCTGGTGGTTAGCCATGTTTACCCCCTAGTCTGACACATTCTTTCTTCTCTGGCTCCAGCCATATTAGGAAAGTGCAGTTGAATGAAAGTCCATGAACACCAAAAGATCCCTCTAGGTCTTAGCTAATTGCACTGGAGTCACCCTGGGTCTTCAAGAGCAGACACCAAGAAAGGATGAAACAAGTAAGGGGAGATACCCAAGTCAGAGGAGATACCCAAGTCAGAGGAGAAGGGAGCAAGCCAGGAAATCCTGGGTAGGTGGTTGGGAGGTACAAGTCTCACTTCAGAGGGGAAGGAGAGTAGTGAGTAGACATGACCCAGACTACAATACCGTTTCAGGAAGGATGGCTGAAGTACTTATCCCAGAGTCAGCCAGCAGAGGAGTTCCTTCCTGCTGGAGTCTCTGCACTTGGGATTTGGGGCCAGAGAGCAGTCTGTGGGAAGGAAGCTGCAGGCCATACTGGACTGGATTTTTAGATTGGTTTTCACACCTGTCACAGCTCAGGGTCTGCCAGACACGCTTATGTGGATTCCAAATGAAAAATTCTAAAGGTGACCGGTAGGTTCTCTGTCCCTCCTTTTCCTGCCATCTTCCAATGGCAAGGAAATGCTAGTAACAGACTGTAAACAAAGACTCTGGATAACAATATGTGTATTTTAAAAATATTTGATTATTTATTTAAGTGTAAATGTGCATGGGCAAGCAGATTTATGTGCTCTGAGTGCAGGTGCCCCCCTAGGGGTGAGAAGAGGCTAGTGGATCCCCTGAAGCTGGAGTTATAGGAGTTGTGAGCCACCCAGCATGAGTGCTGAGACCTGAACTCCAGTGACCTCCGCAGAAGCAGTGTGTGCTTCTACCTGTTGAGCCACGACCAGAACAACTTGTAGAAGAAAGTATTTTATTCAGGCTTATGGTTCCAGAGGGATAAGAGGGGGAGGCACGGCAGCAAGCAGCAGGCATGGTGTCTGGAGCAAGATGCTGCTGGGATCTCACATCCTTTACTGCAGGCATGAAGCGGGGGGCAACTGCAAGGAAAGCAAGGCCTTAAGTTCTCCCACCCCCAGTGACCTAGTTCTTCTGTAGATAGCAGCACCAACTGGGAACCAAGTATTCAAGGGTCTCAGACTGTGGGGACACCTTATTCAGACCACCATAGCTAGTCTGGTAGTTCTGCTCCATGAAGCTCTGGGGTCCCGGGTTTCTTCATGCTTTTCACTTTCTCACCTTACAACAGAGCTATGGCCTTCTGGGTTAATGTGGCTGCATCCATATTCAAAGCAGCAAAATCAAGAAATAGTCAGAGAGACCATTATTCCTTAAGGTTTCTAGAAAGTGCCAGATAGTCATCCTTTCTGTTCTGTATACAGCTAGAACTTGGTCTTTTCAGATTGCAAAAGAGGCTGTGCTATGTGATCTGTATCTTAGGTAACTCTAGGTCAAACTGACAATGTATTATTTTGGAAAACAAACACACATAGAAATGGTGTTCCTGTTGTACCCCCTAATTTTAAACTCTTTATTTTGGACTGTTTGCTTAGTTCTTTCATTTGTCCTGTTGGGTTCATTCCTCTGCATGCTTCTCACTGTAGAGAGCTCCCCACCATTTAAAATGATTTGTTTGTTTATGTCTGTGTGGCGCTATGCTCGTGTGAGTATAGGTGCCCACAAAGGTTAGAAGAGGTCATCAGATCCCCTGGAGTTGGAGTTAAGAACTCAGGTCATGTGGAAGTATATATAGCAAGCACTTGTAACTACAGAGCCATCTCTCCAATCCCTAGAGAGCCCATTGTCGCAGCTCTTTTCAACCAAGTTTAAGTTCTCTGTGTGTAAAAAACCACTGCCCCAACCATTACCCAGAGTGTATTTTGGAAATCCTGTGTTTGGTGAAAGAGTCTCAAGATGGAATCGGCTTAAAGAACACTGTTTCTCTGTAGAGGAATCTCATCACCAGTCACTCTGCACATTGACATGCTTAAGAAATCTGTTCATAGACTTTGTCAGTGTGTTTAAAACTTATTTGTCCACCAAGTACTTCTTCTCTCTCTCTCTCTCTCTCTCTCTCTCTCTCTCTCTCTCTCTCTCTCTCTCTCTCTCTCTCTCTCTCTTTAAACATAGTTACTCTGTGTAGCCCTGGCTGTCCAGGAACTCACTCTGTAGACCAGGCTGGCCTCCAACTTACAGAGATCTGCCTGCCTCTTCCTCCAGAGTCCTGTGATTAAAGGTGTGCTCCACCACCACCCGACTTTTTAAAATTTTTTTACTGGAGACATTTAGTAACATTTTTACTAAATGTAAACGAATTATTACTAATGATATAAAGTTTTTATTTCTCCCTAATTGTAGCTGGAGTTTTCCTGCCTGGCCCACAGTCAGGACAAATCTCTCTCACTTGCCAGTCCCACAGCCGCTCAAACCCAACCAAGTAAACACAGAGACTTATATTGGTTACAAACTGTATGGCCGTGGCAGGCTTCTTGCTAACTGTTCTTACAGCTTAAATTAATCCATTTCTATAAATCTATACCTTGCCACGTGGCTCGTAGCTTACCGGCATCTTCACATGCTGTTTCTCATCGTAGCGGCTGGCAGTGTCTCTCTGACTCAGCCTTCCACTTCCCAGCTTTATTCTCCTCCTTGTCCCGCCTATACTTCCTCCTGCCTGACTACAGGCCAATCAGTGTTTTGTTTACTAACCAATCAGAGCAACACATTTGCCATACAGACCATCCCACAGCACCTAATTTCTTTGATAAACTCACTTGTCATTAAAAAGTATATTCAGGAACTGGGGAGGTAGCTCAATTTTTTTTTTTTTTTTTTTTGAGACAGGGTTTCTCTGTGTAGCTTTGCGCCTTTTCCTGGATCTCGCTCTGTAGACCAGGCTGGCCTCGAACTCACAAAGATCCACCTACCTCCCGAGTGCTGGGATTAAAGGTGTGCGCCGCCGCCGCCGCCGCCCGCCGCCGCCGCCGCCACCCCGGCTCAATTTTTTTTTTTTTTTTTCACAAATAAGACTTTTATTTGTCACTATTAAAAATCTGGATTTCAAACAGATTCTTGGACTGGTGGTTCATATCCATCCGCTTGTTCAACTTTAGCACCTGTCTCATCACCAGTAGCTTTTCCAGAACTACCAACTTCACCATGGAGCTCCATGAGTTTTCCCAATTCAAACTTGGGTTTCTTCAGCATTTTTACTTTTCTAACGAAGACATCATGAAGAGGATAAATGGACTGGCAAGCCTTTTCTATGTCTTTCCCAATGCTGTCTGGAATCAATTTATTAACCACTTCCTTCAAGTCATTTGTCTGTACTTCTCGGGTCATGATTTCCATCATCTTCTTCCGGATCTGGCAGACCTGCTGGTGCTGTGCATAAGAGGTCTTGCGTATCTGGTTGTTGCGTTTTTTAGTGAAACCAACACAGAACAGACGGAGCAAATAACCATCAGTTGTCTTGACATCCACATGAGCTTCAATCATGGTCTGCCACTTTTTGACCATGGAACACATTTTGTCCCGGGTAAGATCCATGCCATGGAAGTTAGTCAGACAGTTTTTGCCCTGAACATCCTCAGTAATTAGCTTGAATTTTCTAAACGCAACTTCGTCATTCTGTAGATCAGCAAGGCTCACTTCAAACACACGACCCTTGAGGCCATCAGATGCAATTTTAGTTCCTTGAGTCCTCGTGACTAGTGTCTTTCCAATGTTTCTAATATTGAACATAGCCGGAGCTTTCACATCATACCAATCTTTCTTCGAAAATGGATCAACCACTTTCTTCTTGGCTCCCTTCTTGCCGCCTTTTGTCAGGCGCTTGTTCTTGCCGACCGCCATGGTGCTGCGGAGAGGGCCAAAAGGGTCAATTTTTTTTTTAATTGGAAATTCATACAATATATTCTGGCCACTGTGTTCCTCCCCCATTTCCCAGATCCTCTCCACCTCCCTACCCATCCAACTCCACACCTTCTTCCTCTCTCTCTTTAGAAAAAAAAAGAGCCAGCAGTGGTGGTGCACGCCTTTAATCCCAGCACTCAGGAGGCAGAGGCAGGCGGATCTCTATGAGTTGGAGGCCAGCCTGGGCTACAGAGTTCCAGGACAGCAAGAGCTACACAGAGAAACCCTATCTCAAAAAACAAAACAAAAACACAAATAATGAAAAACAACAGCAACAAAAAACCAAAAACAAATAATTAAATAAATAAAATGAAAAATAATAATAATAGTAGAAAAAAGCTGAGACAGCACAAGAAACACATATATAAACAGATACGTACACAAAAAAGGAAAAGCCATAAAAACATAAAATTGGAAACCATACTTAATATACAAGCAAAAGACCAGTAAGATTTAAAAAATATGCCAAACAAAACAATATGACACAAAAAAGTCTAGAAAAGCACCATTGAGTACATTTTGTGTTGGTTATCTTCTGGGCCTTGGGGCCTGCCCTTCAGTGTGGTTTCTCTACCCAGTGAGACTTTATTGAAGAAAACTAAGTTTTCCTTTGCACGTGGTTGTCAGTTGGAGACAGTCTTGGTTAGGGATGGGAGATCATGTCCATTTCCCTGTCTCAGTGCTGGAACTCCATCTGTCTTGAACCTGTGCAGACCCGGTGTATGCTACCATAGTCTTGTGAGTTCCTGTGTTCCTCAGCCCTGTTTTGTCTGAAGACATGTTTCCTTGGTGTCCTCCATCTCCTTTGGCTCTTATAATCTTTTCCCTTCCACTTCTGTCTGGCTCCCTGAGCCCTGAGGGGAGGGGTTTTATGAAGACATCCCTTTTAGGACTGAGTGTTCCAGTTTCTCATTCTCGGCAGTGTCCAGTTGTGGGTCTCTGTGTTAGTTCCCATCTACTGCAGCAAGAGGAAAGCTTCTCTAATGATGGCTGAGTAAGACACTGATCCAGAGATAAAGCAGCAGATGTTGCCAGCAGTCGTTTCATGGCTGTGCTCCTTTAGCAGAACAGTAGTATTTGGTGTCCCCTAGGCCCATGGTCTGTCTAGTCTCAGGTTTGGGCCACCTGTCAGGCATGGGTTCTTTCTTGTGGAGTGAGCCTTCAATCCAACCAGATAGTGGTTGTTTACTCCCACAATGTTTGTACCACTGTTGTACCAGCATATCATGCAGGCAGGTCACTGTTATAAACTGCAGGGTTTGGAACTGGGTTAGTAGTCACGAGCTCCCTTAATTTGTGCTTGGCTTAACATACCCTTATTTGAGAATGGGGAGATGACCTAGTAGGTAAAGTACTTGGCAGAACCCATGTAAAAGTTGGTTACAGTAGGGCATGTGTCTGTAATTCTAGCATGTACAAGGAGATGGGAGGCAGACACAGGAGAATTGCAGGAAGTTGACAGACCAGCTAGCCTGATGTAGTCAGTGCTGTATAAGGAAGATTGTGTGTCCAACTAGGTAGAAGGGGAGAACCAATCCTCGAAGTTGTTGTCTTCTGACCTCCACATGTGCATCATTGGCACATACACACCTCCCCTCATGTCCTTGAATCTCCATTGGTTTTTAAAGATTGCTTTGCTGAGTATGGTAATTTTGGTTGGGAGTTGTATTTTTTCGGGGTTTGAAATGTATCATTCTGTGTTTTCCTGGCTTTAAGGTTGCTAATGAGAGATAAGATGTTATTTTGATGTGCTTGCCTTTGTAGGTGAGTAGGCATTTGGGAAAGTGTTGATTAAGCAAATCTGAATGGTTTGAAGGAATGTTGAGGGTAAAAAACATCATGTGTTCTGCCTATGCTCTCTGTTTTCCCCCATTTTAATAGCAATGTTGTTTTTCCTTTTCTAGACTGACAGATCCCATTCCCACCACAGAGACTTCAATCGCACCCCGCCAGAGGCCTAAGGCTGGGCAGACTCAGCCAAACCCAGGAATCCTTCCCATTCAGCCAGCCCTGACTCCTCGTAAGAGAGCCACCGTTCAGCCCCTACCTCAGGCTGCGGGTCAGTAACTGCAGCTTGTTGCAGTGCTTCTTGACCCTGGTGTTAAAATAGGCACAGCCTAAGGAATAATGGGCTGATTGCCAGTGAATGGGTATGGCACGTGGCTGCCAGAGGAGGACCTCCTTTCTGGACTCAGGTTGACCGCTCAGACCTCTGAAGCCTGCTGTCGGCATTTATTTTCTTACTGGACCTTTAGGCCATCCACCCATCCTATTTCTTTATTTTATATACTTCTCCTTTCTTTAAAGAAACAAAGCTTACTTCTTTTGGATAACTATATAAGAATAGCATTTCATTAATGCTTCATTTATTAATTTATCATCCTCTGTCATAGTATTCTGTTATATGAGAGGAATGAGCTTTGTTTCAAATGGGGATTGATCCAGAATAACAAGTCATAGACCACAACTATCACATCCTTTACCAGGAACAACTTTTGATAGATTTGGTGGCCTTTTATATACAGCCAGGCATTCAGATGCTAGCTGTGAAAGCTGTTCATAAAATATCAAAGAATGCTTTTGCTGTGGGTATGCAAGCTGGAACAAAGATCACGTTTAGTGGCAGTAGTTAGCTGTGTGTGTATAGGAGGGTGCTGACTACAGGACTAGTTGGCTAGATGGGATGATGGATAAGGGAAACCCCTCTGAAGGAGGCAAGTATTGAATCTTACAATTCCATCTGGGTTTGAAATATTGGAAGCACATTGGTAAGAAATGGAAATCTATTCCAAATAGAGCATCACAAATGGCAAAATGCTGAGGAGCAGGCAAAGCTTGGGATAGTCTGCCTGCTTCTAGCATTTCTCAGGTGGCAAATCAGAAAGTCATTTTTGTCTGGTAGAGTTTTGAACTCTTACATGGAGTTTATTTTCATTGCAGGACCCAGCAATCAGCCTGGCCTTCTAGCCAGTGTTCCCCAACCTAAAGCCCAACCTACACCCAATCAACCTCTTCAACAATCTCAGCCCAAGCAGCCACAAGCTCCACCCACTCCACAGCAGGCACCTTCTAACCAGACCCAAGGTCTGCCCACCCAGGCCCAGGCCACTCCCCAGCACCAGCACCAGCTCCTCCTCAAGCAGCAGCAGCCACAGCAGCAGCAGCAGCCACAGCAGCAGACAGCACCACAACAGCCAACAGGCACCTTTTACCAGCAGCAGCAGCAACAGCAGCAGCAAGCTCAGACGCAGCAGGTGAGGATGTCTATATGACCCTTGCTTTGCATAGTGGAATTGTTGCTATTGAAAGGCCTGCTAGGGTACAGCATCTTTCTTGGAAAGTGCTAGGATGGCCCAGAGCCACTGGCCAGTACACCATCACTTCTCACAGATGTAGAAACTGAAACATCAAAGTGCAGATTAATAACTCTCAGGCCTTTCAGTGTTGTCCTCAAGCTTTGGGGAGGTTACCCCAACTTAGCACCCTCAGTGAAGGAGCTACTTTAAAAGGTAATACAGTGGGAAAAATAACAATGATGTCCTATCAGCACACAGTATCCAATAGTGTCAAGCTATTTCAGATATTTAAGTTTTCTTGGTTAGATCAGGATCCAAACAAGGTCCATGTATCCTATTTAGTTGGAATATATTATTTCCCATTATTTTTACGTATTTTTCATTACAGTATTTTTTTAACTTTGAACACCTTTGTTTTATGATTGCTTTCTTTTTTAAAAATGTGTATGTGTGTATGTGTATGAGTGTATGCACATGTATGTATTTGAATGCATACACTTGTAAACACTCAGAGGCAAGAGGGAGCAATGAACCCCTTAAGAGTTAGAGTCACCAGCATTTGTGGGACACCTGGCTTGTTATATGGGTGCTGGAATCTTAACTCCAGCAAGTGTTCCTAACCTCTGAGCCAGCTGTCCAGCTACAGGAAGAGGTTTCTATGTCTTTTACATCCTCTTTTGTCTCTTTTGCCATGTATTTTTTGAAGAAACTGGATTATTTGAAGCTTTGCATCTTCTGAACTTGTCTTGTTTACCCTTTGGTGGCTTTTGGTATATTCCACCATCTACTATGTAAACTGTTAATTTTTAAAAATATATTAGACATGTTTCATTTAGGATGTGTGTCTGTATAGGTGTGTTAGCTTGTGCACTATGGTGTGCATTTGAAGGTCAAAGGACAACTTTCAGGAGTCTGTTCTCTCTATCTACCATTGGGTTACAGGGGTAGGGATCAGTTGACAGATGTGGCTACAGTAAGTGTTTTACTTTGTATCATTGTAAGTTCATGGATTTGTATATATCACCATTTTTAAACATGCTCAGATTGTCCAAGTCCTTTTAAATTGGCTTCTAGATCCTTTGGATGTGACTCAGTGGTCAGTGGTTTTTTTTTTGGTTTTTTTTGGCCAGAGTATTGACTATCCCAGTATTGACTATTATTCTGCTCTTAACTTAGAGTCATCCATTTCTCTCAAGATCAGATTGTTTTTAATGGGAATGATAATTAGAAACCATAGTTGGCTTTAGAAATGACTACTTGATATTGGGTCATTTGGTATTTGTTTCTAGAACTTTTTAGTAGATACTTAGAAATGTGTTTATTTTATTAGAAAACATACATTATGAGTTCAGATATATACATCTAATTCAGACTCCTAATTATAAGATTTTTATTTAACCTCTTGGCTTTTGTGTTTTTTACCATCTGAAGATCTTTTTGTTGCTTATTGGTTTTGAGACAAAGTCTCACATTGAACTCTTAGTGATCCTCCTGCCTCAGCTTTCTGAGTCCAAGGACTGCAAGCAAGTACCACCATGCCTGGCAACCTTAGAATATGAAGCACATTGTTTTCTGTGGAGTAGCTGCCAATTGGATACACAGACTATTGAATTCATTTTGATTTTGCTTTCCACATTTTGGGTCAGTTTGTGGCTGAAGTTTTCTCCAGTCCTACCCAGCCCCACAGACCCCATAGCTGCTTATAAATAATCACTCAGAAGCTTGTATTAATTAAAACTGCTTGGCCATTAGCTCAGGCCTACCACTGACTAGCTCTTACATTTAAACTCAGCTCCTTTCTGTTAATCTATATGTTGCCACGTGCTCTGTGGCTTTACCTGTGTGCCATTACATGCTGCTCCCTGGATGGCCAGCTGGCATCTCCTGACTCTTCCCAGAATTCCTTTACTCTGCTCGCCCCGCCTATACTTCCTGCCTGGCTACTGGCCAATCAGCATTTTATTAAACCAGTGTACAAAAGCATTATCCCACAGCATTTTCCCTTTTCTGTCTAATCAAAAAGGAAGGTTTTCAGCTTTAACATAGTAAAATTACATATAATAGAACAATTATCAAGCAATAATAACAGTTACAATATCTAGTCTTTATATTTAGCAAATTCAAAGACAATATTCTATTTATCCTATATTTGTGAGTCTAAGGTTTCATATATAACTTATCTTTTATTATAACCAAGAAAAATTATAACTATAATAATCTAGTCTTCAACTACATCAAAGACCTCAGAAGGATACAATATTATCTAAGTAAACAGGAAATGCCTTGTAAGCAACTTCCAAAAATCTAGAATGCTAGAGACAGCTGTCTGCCTGGACAGTCAATCAAAGTTCCTCTGCAACGTTAGGGCATCCTTCTTCAGCCTATAGGCCTAGAGTCTCTCAGTTACTTCTTCCTGTGTCCTGTAGAATGTCTGGCAGTTTCTTCTGTGAAGCAGGAACCTGAAGGACCATCTCATCTTGCAAAGTTCATTGGTCACCTTCTTATGTGTCCTGCATGTCCAGTCAATACAACATTTTGTCAAGCAGTCCAGGCAAGAACAGTCTCTTGTCCAAATGACTATTTTTGCCAAGAAGATAAACTCCATATGGAGTGTCTTCGATGCCCATCTTTCTCTTTGAAGTAAATCAGTGCTGCCAGGAACAGACATATCTCATTGTCCAAAAAGTCTAAATTTTTAAAACATTTTTAAATGCCATATTCTGTAGGTCTTTGAAGTGTTTGAAGATTACGTACCAAATTGAAATATATCTATGTATACCTAGAAAACTTAACTAACATGACTATAAGTTTGATTATCATAGATGACTAATTATTAATCTGTATTTGTTAATTATCCATTACAATTTAAATGAGTTACATAAACATAGTACCTTAAACAAGAGTAGAAATATACATACAGTATAACAAAATTAACTTTAAATTTGTATCAATAAACTAAAATATGTAGCAATTTTAAAACATTTTACACAAGTTGTTGCTCTTTAAAAGTAGATTCAATAATCTACCCTTTCATCCTATCATATCTATATCCTATCCCCCTTTTTTTCTTTAGAAAGATATTGACTATGACCAATAACAATTTTTAACCAACAACCTAAACAAAGACAAACATCTATAATCCATTTTTTGGGAATGTGGGCGTAGTTTTCTCGGCAACTTTCTGCTGATAAAGGGCACTGTACTTTTATGGGGATCCTGACAAAATTAAGAATTATGGTCAAGTTCTGACTAGAATAGTCTGCGAGGCTGCATTGTCTGAGCCAGTTGCCTTGAAACTGTTCTGGGTGTTGGATCATCTGGAGACCTCAGGAGGTCTTGGCTGATCAAACCTGATGTATCTTAATCTGGAACAAATCCATAGCCTCTTGCTTCCTGTGGAAATAAAAGCAGAACCTCCTTTCCAAAGCAACATATCCTTAGATTCAAATTTTGAAGTCAAGATACCTTTAAAATACACATATTGGTTTACCTAAGCAACCTTTACAATCAAATGTCTTTCTGCAGTTAAAAATCCCAAAGATAATATAATCCAGACTCTCTGTGTGAGTTCCATCTTTTTAAAACTATTTCTTTGTATAACTTCTATATTCATTCTTTTCTCTCTTCTAAGCCTACGTGCATTTTTACACACACTGTAAACCATTTAAAGTCTTGTTCCATCTGAATATGCCTTACTGTGAATCTATTGCTTTAAACTGCAGCATTACTAGGTATGAAATGGCAGCTTTGGCTGCTGGCTCCACCCACCTCAGCTTCCCAACATGGTAGAACTACATTTACCGCCAACTCTGGGAACCAGGCTGTCTGTTGACTCTGGGAGGCAGTTGGGTCTATGCTTCCATCCAGCAGTGTGTAGCCCATAAACCTTCCCTTCCCTTCCCTTCCCTTCCCTTCCCTTCCCTTCCCTTCCCTTCCCTTCCCTTCCCTTCCCTTCCCTTCCCTTCCCTTCCCTTCCCTTCCCTTCCCTCCCCTCCCCTCCCCTCCCCTCCCCTTCCCCTCCCCTTTCCTTCCCCTTCCCCTTTCTCTCCCCTCCCCTCTCTTTTTTTCCTTTCCTTTCCTCTCCTCTCTTCCCCTTTCCTCCCCTCCCCTCCCCTCTCCTCTCCTCCCCTCCCCTCCCCTCTCCTCCCCTCCCCTCCCCTCCCCTCCTCTCCCCTTCCTTCTTCCCCCTTTCCCCCTCCTCCCTCCCTCCCTCCCTCCCTCCCTCCCTCCCTTCCTTCCTTTTTATTTTTTATTTTTGTCTGTATTAGCAAAGGCTAAATCGACAATGCAGTGTAATGTGTGGCTTGGAGACACCTGATTGCCGCCATGCTGCAGGTCAAGGCCTCATCAAGCCCGCAGGCTATAGCTGAGAGAGACAACTAGGAAACTGCTCTTGCCTCCATTTTAGAACCCTTTTTTAAAGTTTTCTCAGGTTTTAGGTGTAAACTCTCACCCCACGTCTTGGCACCATTTGTAACTGAATTGCTTGATAATTGTTTTGTTATATATAATTTTTACTAGGTTAAAGTTAAAACCTTCCTTTTGTTTAGAAAGAAAAGGGGGAGTGATAGGGAATGTCTTTTTGTATGCTGTGAAGATATGTTGCTCTGATTGGTTGATAAATAAAGCTGTTTGGCCAATGGTGAGGCAGAATATAGTTAGGTGGGACATTCTAACTAGAGAGGAGAGAGTTGAAAGGCAGAACAGGAGACACTACAAGCTGCCACCAGGAGAAGCAAGATGTAAAAGATACCGGTAAGCCACAGGTACGTGGCAAAGTATAGATTTATAGAAATGGGTTAATTTAAGATGTAAGATCTAGCTAGCGAGGAGCCTGAGCCAATAGGCCATACAGTTTGTAATTAATATAAGCCTCTGTGTGTTTACTTGGGTCTGAGCAGCTGTGGACTCAGTGGGACACAGAAAAACTTCTAGCTACATCAGTTTTGTTTTATGAATGTGTAAAAATAAGTAAGTAGTTTTAAAGTTAGATCTACCAAATTCTGTCCTTTAATTCTTGCAAATATATACTCCTTATTGCTATCTTCTTCTTTAGAGTGTCCCCATACTACCCTTACGGACAGACCAAAGCCCTTTGATTCTCCGGTGGGTGGGTCTTGGTTATTGCTGTAAACAGGCAGTTATACTCTTATGTGTTGTTTTTGCTGACATTTTACACTAGTAGACACATGGTATCCAGGACTATCTCAATTAACTCAGTAACAGTTTTGAGGATTTTCCAAGACTTCACTTTTGTATTAGCAGACTCTTATTTTGAGCTTTGTTAGTGTACCTAGCATTTGAAGTTTGAAGCAGTGCAGATTAGAGAGACATGAAAGAGGCGCCAGGAAGATGGGTGTAGGGTGCATTTTTAGCTCGAGCTACTTGGGAAGCTTAGTTAGCAAGGTGGCTGGAACCCACACATTTTTGGAACAAGCCTTGGCAGTGTAGTGAGACTCCACATAAAACGCATAGAGGAGGAGGATCATTAGTGATAGGATATTTGAGATTGCAGAATTTCATAAAGGGAGCTCTGTTGGGAATAACTTTGGCAAGGTTTGGATAGGTGTTAGTCACTGCTTAACATTTCAGTTGCTCTTTCAGCAATATCACTGAGGCATTCTGTTCATGCAGGGATGAATTTGGTTCTTGGCTGCTTCAAAATTCTTTATAAGAAGGATTTCTTCTGCACTGGAGATCCCTCACTTGCTTCTGTTCACTCCAGGCCTCAGAGTCATTTGAGTTAAATCTGGGAGCTTCCCTGTGACTGTACCTGGGAAGCAGTCTGGTGCAATGGGTAGGGTCTGGCAGTGCAAATGCTGCTGATGTGATTCTAATGCCCTGAGTCCTGTCCTAAACTACTTGGCCCAGCTACCAGGGTTTTGCTGGGCCCTCCCTTTGGCTTCAACATTGTCTTTATAGTTATTGAGACTGTAGTCTTTTGTAAATGTGGCTCTGTCATAGACTTGTACTCACCTCCTCATTTCTTGCCACTCTCCTGTGCAGTTTCAGGCAGCACATCCAGCAGCCCAGCAACCAGTCACCGCTCAGTTCCCTGTGGTATCCCAGGGAGGCTCTCAGCAACAGCTGATACAGAACTTCTACCAGCAGCAGCAACAGCAGCAGCAGCAGCTGACTCAGCAGACTGCCCTGCAGCAGAAGACTGCTGTGGTAGTACCACAGCCTCAGGCACAGTCGGCCACAGCCCCACAGCCAGCCGCTGCCCAGGAGCCCGCGGTAAGCTGGGGAAGGGAAGGGAAGAGATAGCTACAGCTCTAGGGGGCTCTGAGTTAGGGTAAGGATGCTCTCCTACCCTAGTTGTTAAAATACTTCATTTTTCTTGACAGATCCAAGTGTAAGGTGTTCTGTAGAAAGTAGAGATTGAAAGAATATTTTTAGACTATTTATAAAGAACCTTCTTATTTTTCATACTGAAGTTATGCTGGTGGAAAAAGTGGTTCTTTGTCTTGGTCAGTGCTACTGCTGAATAGCCAGGGACTTGGGAGCCGAGCTGGTCCCTGTTCCTTTTTCAGGGCCACTTTGGTTTGTTGTGCCCATCCCTGTTTCAGCAGGTTCAGGTAGTGTCTTAGTCAGTGTTCTATTGTTGTGAAGAGATGGTATGACCACATCAATTCTTATAAAAGAAAGCATTTAATTGGGGCTTGCTTGCGGTTTCAGAGGTTTAGTCCATTCTCACCATGGTGGACAGCATGGTTGCATGCAGGCAGACATGGTACTGGAAAAATAGCTGGGAGTTCTACATCTGTATCTGCAGGCATCAAGAAGAGACAGCCACTGAGCCTGGCTTGGGCTTTTGAAACCTCAAAGCCCACCCACAGTAACACACTTCCTCCAACAAGGCTGAACCTACTCTAACAAGTTCATACCTCCTAGTTTCTCTCAAGTAGTGCCACTCCCTGATGACCAGGCACTCAAATGTATGAAACCATTGGGGGCCATTCTTATTGAAACCACCACAGGTGGTCCCACCTTTACCCTAAATTCTGATACCATTTTGTTTGTTCTTCATCCTAAGTGACCTGCGAAGTACATTGCTTGAGTTTGCCTTTCAGTGATGTTCAAAGGCTCCTTGCCTGGGGCCATTTACCTCGACATAACCCCTATTCTTCAGAGCATCCTGAAACTGGAATCATTTGGTCAGTTTAGAGATTGAGTCTGTTTTAGATACTGACTGGATGTGGCAGCGGACCACTACTCTGACTGGCCTCTAGTTTCAGCAAACCTCAGACACTCTTGCCTATTTTTTTGTAAGTAATCTGTTGTCTTTGTTAGGATTTCCATTGCTGTGAAGAGATACCATGACCACAGCAACTCTTGTAAAGGAAACATTTATTTGGGGTGACTTGTTTACAAAAGTTCAGTCCATTATCATGGCAGGGAGCATGACACTGTGTAGGCAGAAGGCAACAGGAAGTCGACAGACAGTCACTCTGAGGGAAGCTTGAGCAAAAGAAACCTCAAAGCCCGCCCCCACAGTGACACATTTCCTCCAACAAGGCCACACCTCCTAATAGTTCCACTCCCTTTTGTAGGTGGAGTTTTTCTGTCCTACAGCATCTCTCAAATAATCATTCAGAGGCTTAATATTAATTACAAATGTTTGGCCAGTAGCTCACGATTATTACTAACTAGCTCTTACATTTTAAGTTAACCTACCGCCCAGCTGAAGATACTTCTTAAGAGGGTCTTGCCGGGCGGTGATGGCGCACTCCTTTAATCCCAGCACTAGGGAGGCAGAGCCAGGTGGATCTCTGTGAGTTCGAGGCCAGCCTGGGCTACCAAGTGAGTTCCAGGAAAAGGCACAAAGCTACACAGAGAAACCCTGTCTCGAAACCCCCTCCCCCCCCCCCCCCCAAAAAAAAAGAGGGTCTTCTCTGCTTTTCCCAGACAAAGAAAGTATTTACTGTCTTGGGAGTGGACCCTCAACCTTCTCATGTGTCCTAGATGAGCCAGCTCTGAGCTCTGTGCCCTGGGTGGTGGGTATAGGGACACAAGGTGGAAGCCAAGTGAAGTCTGTACAGGCATATGAAAAATACCCACAAGGGAGTCTTGACACAGCTGGCTGCTCCTGCAGAAGACTCAACTTCAGTTCCCAGCACCCCTGTTGGGCAACTCACAGCTATATGAAACTGAAGCTCCAAAAGTATCCCAATTTCTCAGGCACCTGAACTCTCTCTCGATCACACACACACACACACACATACACACACACACACACACACACACACACACACACACACACACACACACTTAAAGTACTTAAATAAAAAAGAAGACTCTGACAAAATAGATATCAGACTCCACCCTTTTACTTTCTATGGTGTACCCCTCCCTCCTGCCCCTTTAAAAAATTTTTAATTTAATATCTTTATTTTGAGACTGGGTCTCACTGTGTAGTCTAGGCTGGCTTGGAACTTGCTGTGTAGATCAGTTTGGCCCTGCATTCACAGAGATTTACCTGTCTCCACCTCCCAAGCACAGGCTAAAGGTATACTTCACTCACCATGTTTCTCGAATCTTCTGCCCCTTTCTAACCCTGTCTTTGGAAGAGGAGATATTGTGATGCAGAAGAGGCCCAGCTGTAGTCAGGTTCTATGGCCAAGTGGATTAAAGATCCTCTTCTCTCTCTGAAGTCGAGGTTCTGGGATTTGTTCTGTAAGATCTGTTTCTACTTGTTTTGATTTCCACTGTCCATAAAAACCTGCCCTGTGGGGTTGCTATCAGAGCATCTGGTGGATGGAGATACTATATATTATGGATTGAATGTTCCTTGTCCAAAATGCTTAGGACCAAAAAGTACCTGAGAGTTTGGCATACTTGTGACCATAAGGAGATATCTTGGGGTGAAATCCAAATCAACACACAGAATTAAATTATTTTATAGGCACTTGTACAGTGAAATAATTGTATATGGTATTGTGCCTTTTGGCTGTGACCTGCTACATGAAGTCAGATATAGAATTTTCCATGTGGTGTCATGTCAGTGCTCAAAAGTGTCAATTTTTGGAGCCTTAAGGATTTCAGGTTTTCAAATTAGAGATGATCAACTCTTGCTGTCTTGGGGATGTGGCTCAGTGGTCCATTGCTCACCTGTCAGAGGAGGAATCCTCCCCCTGGAGCATCTGTTATGTGTGCTGCATTTGTAGGATAGGTAAGAAAAGAGACAGTGTTCTCGAAATAGTGTGGATGCTTCTTCACAGAGTCCATTGTAACTGTGAAGTACCCTTTCTGGTGAGATAAGCCAGTCCACAGCTGACTGTGGATACTGGCGTTCAGAAGGCCTTTCTGATGGAGCTCTGGGCCTCCAAAGGAAGATGCAGTGTCAGTGCTCTGATCTTTACAGAGCTCTCTGCTCCGTGGTAGGCTGTCACCCTTCCTGGCGTAGTTTGGTTGACAGTAGAACTGTATAGTTGTTTTGTCATTCATCTTGTTGATGGGGTGGTTGGCATACAGACACAGGCAGATAGTGTGTCTCAAAAAACATCCCAACTCCTAAGGACAACATAAGGACACTCTCCCCTGCTGTAAGCATCCTAAGCCATTGAGATTTATGTCATGATTTCATAAATTCTTGATGTCTGTCTTCATAGACACAACAGGCACTGAGCTTCAGTGTGGAGAGGCAGCTCTCACTTGAGTGGAGGGACTGGAGGGAAGGGATAGTTAAGTCCCTGAGGCACTCAGTATCCAGACTTTTTATTTCCAGATTGGCAGAACTAAGGAAAGGGCTTAGGTGGCTTTCTGAATGCTTTTAAAATTATTTTGCTTGATACAGGTAGTCTGTGCTAAGGACCACTTACATGGCCACAGCTACATTCCTACTTGTTTATTGTTCTGTGGACCTCTTCTCAAGAGTCCTTCTATTAGTCTAGTTATCATTAAGGTCTTTCCTCTGTCTCACTGTATTTTCCACTGATCTTCAGTGCCATTTCTCAAGGAAAATTGGAGCAAGTAAATCCTACTAAACCAGTGTTGCACTTTTGCTGTCGGGTTGAAACAGAAAAATTAGGTTCTTGTGGATCCATCCCATCAGTGAAAAGAAGGCCTTTAACAACATAAACAAGAGCTCCCATGTTTCAGTCACACTGGGTTTGTCTGATTCATTCTTCTTAGGGTAGGAGGGAGTGCACTACTCTCAGCAGAAGCTCTCATGCTCCAAAGCATCTTGGCTGGAGTATATCTTCTCTTCTAGCTGTAATAGAAGGTAGAATCTATTGCCTGCCCCATGGAAGCATTCCTGATGAGGTGCTGTTTGTCCTCAGAAGTAGAAGGGGGCCCTTTAAGGTACCTTCTAGGTCTTTAGGGTTGGGAATAGCTTCTGTAGTCTTAGGCTGGTAGTTCTATTACATCTGGTTGACTTGTATATTGAAGCTAATGGAAACTGAATGTGTGTAAGAACCAGGCACTTCCTTGGTGATATCAGTCTCCGATGCAGCTCAGATGGTTGGTGCCTTGATTTTCTTTCTGGTGCTGTTGATAACCTTGGCCATTCAAATCTTTTATGAGCAAATGAGGTGTTAAGTACTTGGTTATTGATTTGTTTTTGTTTTCTATTTTCTCCTTCTCTTTTTCTTTTTTGTTTGTTCATAATGAAGCTTTGCATTTCTCTCTCCTTAGCAGATTCAAGCTCCACCAAGACAACAGCCAAAGGTTCAGACAACTCCACCTCCAACCACCCAGGGTCAGAAAGTTGGATCTCTCACTCCTCCATCATCCCCCAAAACCCAACGTGCTGGGCACAGGCGGATTCTCAGTGATGTAACCCACAGTGCAGTCTTTGGGGTTCCTGCCAGCAAATCAACCCAGCTGCTCCAGGCAGCTGCAGCTGAGGCCAGTCTCAATAAATCTAAGTATGTTTGTTCTTCCCAGGTGGGCAAGGTCTGCTGTGGGTTACTATTGTATGATTCTTTGCATAAGCTTGTGGAGGTATGGTAGTATACTTGTGCCAGTGCATATCTGTATTTAGTAAGATTGTGAACTTGCCCACTATGTGTGCACTGTACAGTTCTGTCTTTTCAGTTTCCTTTCTCCCATCTGTTCTCTGCTCTGTAGAGTGTTTTCTAAACCCTTTGACCAAGTCTTCCTGTACTGACAATTCCTCATTGGACCCCCAGTATTTGGAGGGTGGCTACCTTAGCAAGTACTGTCTACACAGGTGACTTGACTCGTCTTTGGAGCTGCTGCTCCCCCCTCCCATAGAGGATGTGCTTTGACTCTTTAGCTCCATGTCAGGCTTCATTCGTTCCTCTCATGCAGTATTTTGTCTAGGGACTTTTTTTTTTTAAGTGTTTTATCATGAATTATTTGTGTATCTGGCCAACCTGGTTTGTGAGTTCCAAAGACAGAGACTTGCTAACTTTCATGAACCTGGTAGGCTTGCTGGGTCTGTGCTTTGCATAAAGTCAGTCTTGGTGACCATTGTTAAGTCAGTGTAATTTTAGACTCTTAGCCTCCTTGAAACCCTGCACTCTAAAGTTAAACATATTTAAGTCAAGAGAGACTCAAGGAAAAGTAGGTATCTAGGTGTACAAAGGTGGTGGTAACTATTTCTCTGTGTGATAGAGTGAATCTACCACTGAACAACATTCTGAACATGTGATGAGAGCTTAGTACTGGACACACCGGATCCTGAAAGGTCAGAGGCAGCTAAGATAGGCCTGGGATTCAGTCCTGATATGTGGGCCTCAGAATAAGTTGCTGTAGATCCTAACCTGAAGGGCCTTGCAGGAGACAGGCAAGCTGCAGGATTTCATGAGAGCTTAAGTGAAGGAGACAGCATTTATAAAGACTAAACTTTTCAGTGTCTATGGGAAGTCCTCTATGGAAACACTGTGGAAAATGATGGTTTGATTGAGAAAAGAATTGATACCATAATGAAGAGAAAATTGTTTGGGCCCTTCTTGTGTTTTTATATTTGCTTTTCTCTAACCCTTGGGGGAACCTTTCCTAGGTCTGCAACCACCACTCCCTCAGGCTCTCCACGGACCTCGCAGCAGAATGTCTCCAGTGCTTCCGAAGGTTCAACATGGAATCCTTTTGATGATGACAACTTCTCCAAACTCACAGCTGAAGAGCTGCTCAACAAAGACTTTGCCAAGCTCGGGGAAGGTGAGCAGGCTGAGTCTTTTCTGTCCTTGGTTATAAGTCAGCTGAGAATAAACTTGAGTGTGTCGTGTCTTAGCTGGAGAGGGACATTCTTGGGAAAGGTCAGCATGGACCTGTCTTGAAAGAAGAATTGGTTTGGGGGTTTGCATACTGATTTTCATTTTCATTTTTGCCAGAGCACTAATTTTTTCTTTCAAAAGTGCTGACCAACTGTGAGAGGCAGCAGGGACTGTGTGAGTGTAGAGGAGAAACTTTGAAAAGATTTAGTGGTCTAAACTGGGACAGTTACATCAAGCTGAATGATTGCTTGGAGAAATGTAAATGTCGCATTCATCCTCAGTGGCCTTGCCCTAGAATGAGAAGCTGAGGACATGCCTCACAGGATGCTGGGTCCTGGTCACAGTCTATGTGTTGTTGACTGACCATAGAAAGGAGATGCTTTAAATACAAGACATAGTTCTATCCAAAATAGCCATAGCCAGGCACAGGCACATCCACACAGACCCAGACAGACATATACATACCACACAGATACCTGGGAAATCTCTCCAATGTTGAGTTGGAGAAAAACACCTTTCGTGTACTCAGCACAGAGCAAAAGAATGAGCAGAGCCGGTGAATGATAGGAACTGATTCACTTTTCAGCAGTGTTTTAAAAACATACTTTCAGCCGGGCGGTGGTGGCGCACGCCTTTAATCCCAGCACTCGGGAGGCAGAGCCAGGCGGATCTCTGTGAGTTCGAGGCCAGCCTGGGCTACCAAGGGAGTTCCAGGAGTGGCGCAAAGCTACACAGAGAAACCCTGTCTCGAAAAACCAAAAAAAACAAAAACAAAAACAAAAAACAAAAACATACTTTCTACCATTTTATTTGATTTCATTTTGAGACAGTATCTCACTATGTAGCCTGGCTGGTCTGGAACTCCCTGTGTAGGCCAGGCTGGCCTTAAATTCACAAAGATCCACTTGCTCCTCTGCCTTCTGAGTGCTGGGATTAAAGTTGTGGACCACCATGCCTGGCTAGTTCAGCCTTTTTTTTGTTTTTGTTTTTGTTTTTGTTTTTCGAGACAGGGTTTCTCTGTGTAGCTTTGCGCCTTTCCTGGATCTCACTTGGTAGTCCAGGCTGGCCTCGAACTCTAGTTCAGACTTTTAAATAGAAGACTGGGAGTAGGATTTGACTTTCTTTGACAAGTCCTTTTCATTGTTATCTCTGCCACTTCTTATTCTGTGCTGTAAATAGACATTTCTTCCTGCATTATTGACAATTAGTATGTTTGTGTCTAATTAATGAGCCATTGGGTTCTTTTTTTAAGATTTTATTTTATCTTTAAATTATCTGTATGTGTGTCCATATGTGTCTGTATGCATGTGAGTGCAGGCCCACAGAAGCCAGATACATCATATCTCCCAGGAGCTTGAATTACAGGCAGTTGTGAGCTGCCTGATATAGGTGCTGGGAATTATCTTTGGTACTCTGGAAGCACAAGAGTTTGCACTCTGAAGTGATGAACCACCTCATCTCTCCAGCCCTGCCCCAGAGGGTTTTTTGTTTGATTTTGATTTTTTTAAAAAGATTTATTTATTTATTATGTATACAGCATGTATGACTGCAGGCCAGAAGAGGGCACCAGATCTTATTACAGATGGTTGTGAGCCACCATGTAGTTGCTAGGAATTGAACTCAGGACCTCTGGAAGAGCAGTCAGTGCTCTTAACCTCTGAGCCATCTCTCCAGCCCCTGATTTTGATTTTTTAATTTTGGGTCTATTGCTGTTGTCTCACTGTCAGCTTTCATGCAACCCTACTGTTAGACCTGTCTTCATAGCATCTCCCCACTTCCTTCCCTGCACTCCCTCTTAGTTCTCAAACTGCTTCCAGCTCGGAACATGGTCTTTGAACATCAGCACAGACAAGGACTTTTTGGTGGTAAAGATGTTGCCATAACTGTGGAAAGAAGAGTCCAGTCAGATAGTGTTCTTCACTTCACTGTGTGTCTGTGCACCTCAGGATTCTGCAAGGATGAACCAAGTGGTATTTTGTCCCTCTAGGAAAGCTTCCTGAGAAGCTGGGTGGCTCGGCGGAGAGTTTGATCCCAGGCTTCCAGTCAACACAAGGAGATGCTTTTGCCACTTCCTCCTTTTCTGCTGGAACTGGTGAGTGTGACACATGCCTGAGGCTCACTGTTGTTACCTTCAGGTTTCCTCTTCACAGATAGCTCTAGCACATAAAGAACCCAGTTTTTGGTAGTAACTCATTCCTTTCCTTCATTCAGTAGTTTTCCAGTCAAAAACATTTAAGGACCATCTAAAAATCACTTTGAACTCAAGTAGTGGAGTGATCTGGCAAATATACAGGAGTTGCTCTCCCTAGTTCAGGATGTGTCTTATGCAGATATTTCTAATTTAAGGATCAGTGCTCTGGCAAGGTTTTGTCATTGCTTAGGGTCTTTGGGATGATTTGAAGGATTCGAAGAATTAGAAACTGTCTTATACTTGATATTCTACCAATATGTGCATGTGCATTTTTAAAAATTAAATCAATGACTTGTTTTCCCCATTATTAGTAAAAATTATCCATACTTCTTATATAAAAGTTATAGATTTGTATAGAAACAATCCAAATCATCCATGCTCTCATCACCTAGACATAGCATAGTGACTTCATCTTGATGTATCCTTAGCCACTGTTCTATTGCTGTGAAGAGACAACTCATTAAAAAAAGGCATTTAATTGGAGGCTTGCGTACAGTTTTATAGGGTTAATCTATGATCATCATGGTGGGAAGCAGACAGGCATGTTGCTGAAGCAGTAGCTGAATGCTTTACATCCTGATCTGCAAGCAGCTGGCAGAGAAACACTGGTCCTGATGTGGGCTTTTGAAACTTCAAAGTCCACCACTAATGACACATCTTCTTCAAAAAGGCCACACCTTTTAGTCCTTCCCAAACAGTTCCACTAACTGGAGCATTCAAATATATGTGCCTCTAGGGGCCAATTCTCATTCAAACCACCACAATGTGCAGTCTTTAAGTTTTTTAGGGTCAAAGACATCTTTGTGAATCTAATGAAATTTATAGATTTTCCTCACCAAAATACATGTGATAATAATTTTGTACAATTTTAGGTTTTGTTTTAAGATTGTGACTCTGTTATGTCCATCTGTATATTTGAAAACTTGTTTGTTTCTTCACTTAATAAGACTGGCATGGGCTAGTGAGGTGGCTCAGTGGATAAAGGCACTTATCATCAAGCCTGACCACCTGAGTTTGAGCCTCAAAACCCACATGGTGGTAGGTGCCTCCTAAGCCCCTGTACCCTTGATACACTTTCTGTACTGGGTGGTTTTGTATGTCAACTTGACACAAGCTATAGAGTAATCAGAGGAAGGAACCTCAGCTGAGGAAATGCCTCTTTGAGATCCAGCTGTAAGGCATTTTCTCATTTAGTGACCAGTGGGGGAGGGCCTTTCCACCTCAATTATACAATAAAGATATTCCTTCACAGACATTCTCTGATGCCCATCTCCCAGGTGATTTTAGATTATGGCAAGTTGACAGTTAACTGTAACCTTTGTGGAGCTTTGGAGGACATCTCAAATCCAAACTTTAGCAGGGTGCAAGGGAAAAGCAAATAGTTCAAGTCCTAGTGTTGTACAGCGTGGGTGATGCTATGCTGCTGTTACAGAAGTGTGCTTGATGCAGAAACTGGGGCAGAGCTCATACTCTGCCTGCAGCAACTTCCTGTGAGTCTGTACAGTTTTCAGTTTTCTTTGTTGTTGTTGGGTTTTTCCTTCCTTCCTTCCTTCCTTCCTTCCTTCCTTCCTTCCTTCCTTCCTTCCTTCCTTCCTTCTCCCTCCCTCCCTCCCTCCCTCCCTCCCTCCCTTTCTCCCTCCCTCCCCCTCTCTCCTCTCCCCTTTCCTCCCCTCCCCTCTTTTCTTTTGACAAAGTCTCATTATGTACATAGACCAGGCTGGCCTCAAACTGGTGATCTTTTTGCCTCAGTTTCTAGAACGCTTTGCATACAATGTATATCACCATACCTGGCTTTCAAATTATAAAAATAAAAATGGGATTTTAATTAACAACCAAATTGATTACTGAAGTGAAATGTAGTGAATTGTAAAGAATGCTAAAGCAGAAACCAAGAGACCCAGGTTCTGACGCTTGCTTTGTAGGCAGACCACTAGATTGTCTCTCAGTTTGGGTCTTTGTTTTCTTTGCAAAAAAAAAAAAAAAGAAGAAAATAGTAGTAGAAATTTCCAGGGCTTTAAAGGTTTTAAGCCCTGATATGCTATAAGATACTTAGGTTTCTGGAACTCTATAGTTTACTGAATACAGCATGAATAGCAATAGTATCAGGTAGGAACCAGAAGCTGGGGCTTATCCATCCCATAGTGTTGCACAGCACCTGTTACACATTGTAGTGGTGCAGTAAGACTCATAAGAAGTACCTGGAGGGCATGCAGGGTGTTGAGGGAGGTACACAGGAAGATAAACACATATTGACATTATGTGCCAAAGTGTGTGTGGAGTAGACAGTAATTTCTACAGACTGAATCACTGAGCAGAGATTCGTGGGGTGGCAGACACTAAGAAAAAAGGCAAGTTCAAACAATGCCTGTCCTGCTCTGGCTCCACTGCATCTCAGGGTGTGTTACAGGACCCCTTGCTGTGTCTTATAGGTGTTTTGCTATTAGTTGAGTTATTTCCGTTCACCCCCTCCTTTCTGTCTAAATTTGGATTTTCTCTGCTATTTGAGCTCTTGTATGAATAGATGGTAAATGCATCAATATTTACTTGATATTTTCTGCTTTTCTCATTTTTCTCTCCCTATCTTTCCTCTCCAACTAACTCCAGCTGAAAAAAGGAAGGGTGGGCAGGCTGTGGACTCTGGCATCCCACTTCTAAGTGTATCTGATCCTTTTATTCCTCTTCAAGTACCTGATGCTCCAGGTAGGTACATAGGACTCATTTTAGGGTTAGCAGCTTGAGTCTTATATCCCAGGACTTCCAGGGCCTCTGGAGAGTTCTGCTTTAAGTGCTTGATGACAAGGACCTGAATTCCAAGTCCTAATAATTGGTTGCTGTTAAGTTTCTTAGTAAGTTTTTTAGTAAGATAGACAAACTTATTTTGGAGGGTACTAACTCTTACAAAGATAATAAACATCACCTCAGGTTATACCACTTGTGCTCTGAATCATATCAGTGTTCTTTTTTTCACCCTGTTTAATAAAATTGTTGTTAGTATATTTTGGGGGGAGTAGAAACAAGGTTTTCATTGAGGCCAAGCTGGCCTCTACCTTGCTGTGTAGTCAAGGATGACCTTTAACTATTGATCTTCCTTCTTTTACCTCCCAGGTACCCAGATTACAGGCATATACCACCACATCTGGTTTGTGTTTGATAATTTGGAGAGGCCTATGTATTGGAAAGAACATTAGTCTAATATGATTTTAATATAGTAATAGAAGCCGTAAGCATATGATAAAAAGAGTGGTACATAATGGCCAGGTGTGATGATAGAGCTGTGGTGACCCATTTGGTTCCTCTTTGCTGTCAGCACTTTATTACTTTATAATATAGTAATATATAATAAAAAATAATATATAATGAAAGTCGATATGGAATATAAGTCAGGAGACCTAAGGTTCCCTACCAGGTTCTGTCATTAACTGAACCCTCTGGGCCAGACTCCTCATCAGTGAAGGAAGTGACTACTGGAGTTCCATTATCTTTTCTCTGTACCCTATTACTGATTCTTAGGAAGCAGCTAGAAAGTGAAGCTGGTTAGTTTCCATGACTTCTGAAATGATGAGTGGATGCACTCATCTGGACTTGGTGGATGCTAAAGGCTGCTTCTTGTTCCCTTCCCCATATCTTTTTCAGGGGGCAGAGTTGTGGGTGGTGTGAGGTCTCCTTTTGTGGAAAAGCAGGTAAATCCAACTCCTTAGAAGCATCTGGCAGTAGTTTTGCATCATTCCCCTCACTTGCCCCCAGTTCTTAGTCGTTCCGAGTCTTGACCTTGCACTGACAGAATCAGCTTAGTTTTTCTTTTCTCCCAGAAGTCAAAGATCTTTGATTAGTTCTTCAAGATTGAGAGGGAGGGCCTGAAGAGATGGCTCTGTAGCCAAGCCACTTGCTTTTCTTCCAGAGGATCCACATCACCCTTGTCTGCAATCTTAAAACTGCCTGTGACTTCAGCTCCAGGGGATCCAACCCTCCTTTGGTCTCTTTGGGCACGCCCACTAATTTGCATGTACCCACACAGACACAGATACTACATATATATGGATAAAAAGAACAATTAGAATTTGGAAGGGATTGGGCTGCTCAGCGCATATCTTTTCCTTACTGGACAAACCACAGCTAGGGTGCAGAGACAGTTTTTGTTCTTTAGTGCTCAGTTGACCCCTCCGGTTCCCTGCCTCAGGTAGGCATGACCATGGCAAGTTGGGTCATATGAGTAATAGCAGAGTAATAGCACTACTTGCCTGGCCTAAATACAGCTCAAATGTACCAGAAATCACTGGAGAATGGTTCTGTGGAAGTTGATTAATGAAAGGGGTCAATTAGATCTCTTCTCTTCTCTTTCAGTGTGCCTAGCAATGTCCAGATGAATTCATTTTGAGCAGATTTGCAAAGGTGTGGACTTTTCTTCTTTGCTGTGGTTGGCATAGCATGAAACAAGAGCAAAGGTTATAGAGACATTCTTCCCCTGGTATACATTGGATTTTTGCATTGCAGTTGATTTGAAAACCCAGGGCCTACAGAAGCTAGTTTTTTGCTCAGGGCCGAGAATGAAGGTACTAGATGGTGGCTACTCTCCACAGCTGCCACAGGAGCCCTTTGGATTGCGATTGCAGAGCCAGGGATATAATGGTAGCTTGGAAAATTCCTGAAGGTTTTGAAGATGCTTATCGCCTCATTCTCTATACTTCTTTTCATCCTGGAAGAGTCCTGGAAAGTTTTAGTGGCATATACTCTAATACCAAGTGTCTTAGAGGTTCTATTGCTATGAAGAGACACCATGACCACGGCAATTCTTATGAAGGAAAACATTCAATTGGGGCTTGTTTACAGTTCAGAGGTTTAGTCCATTATCATCATGGTAGGAAGCATGGCAACACACAGGCAGACATGGTACTGGAGAGGTAGCTGAGAGTTCTACATCTTGATTGTCAGGCAACAGGAAAAGAGAGCTGCACTGGGCCTGACTTGAGCATTTGAAACCTCAAAGCCCACCCTCAGTGACATACTTCCTCCAACAGTGCTACACCTACTCCATCAAGGCCACACTTCCTAGTAATGCCACTCCTTATGGGCCTATGGGGCCATTTTCATTCAAACCACCACACCAAATAAGCTGTCATCTCTCTTGGATTGTAGTGGACAATTCTATTCATATGAGACATTTTAATAGATAATTTCCAGGGTTTTGTTTTTTGATCTGTTTGGCCAGTTTCATCTGCTAAAAATGTAAAATGAATTCCTCCATCATTGAATACAAAATCCAGACTTCTGTGACCAAGGCCCTAACTGATGTGGCCTTCAGCTTTCCCTGTAACATCACTCACAGCTCTCCCTTTAAGTTGTACCTTTCTTTCAACACGTTAAACTCATTTCCACCTTGGGGCCTTAGCACTTACCAATGTTCTCTTAACACCTGGAAAGCATCCCCTTCAGCTCTGTTCCTGTGTCTAAGCTTCTATGCCATCTTGTCAGAAAGGCCCTCTGTGGTCTCACAGGCATTCTCAGTCATACCTCATGGCTGTTATCCTCATGACACTTGTTAGAACGTCTGGTTTACTTTGTTCACGGTCCATATGCTTCAGCACCTAATTGTCAGTGGCAGGGCCACTGTCTTGCATAGTGGCACTCTTAACTATTTGGCAGGTCAGATGGATGGATAAAATTAACTTGAGGCTCTTAGCCTCCATTCCTGTTCCCACCTCCTAGACAGTAGATTGATGTTCACAGCCTGCCCCCACCTGTGCCTGTGAGAACCCTGACCATCCACCCATGCTGAAAGAGAATTAAGAAGGCACAGCTCATGGTACCAGCAAGTTCCCATACCCTGGTGAAAGAAATGGTGAGGCTCAGCAGACCCTCAGCTCCATCTATCCTTCCTGCTCTCCAGTAGCACATCTAGTTACCTCATTCTTCATCAAGGCCCTCCTTTAGCAATTGAAGTGTGCGGTGCACTCATGTTCAGTGTCTGTCACCTGAACCAACTGCAGGTGCTTGTTGTTGGCTACACCTCCAGCCCACTTTAGACACCAGGCCTGCTGGGGAGTTGCGGGGCAGGGCGGGGGGGGGGGGGGTTGCTTATCTTTCACAGTTATTAGTCCCTGTGGTAAGAATCTAGGAATCTGGGCTGGAGAGATGGCTGAGTGGTTAAGAGCACTGTCTGCTCTTCCAGAGGTCAGAGATCCTGAGTTCAGTTCCCAGCAACCACATGGTGGCTCACAACCATCTATAATTCCATCTGGTGCCCTCATCTGACCTGTAGGCATACATGTAGACAGAATACTGTATACATAATAAATAAATAAATATTTTTTTAAAAAAGAACCTAGGAATCTTAGTGGATAGAGGCTATGCCTTTTGAGTGACTTTCCTTCTAAAATGTTTCAACATGTAATCTATAATCCTCCTTGATCTTATAGATCTCCTGAGTGGTGAGTGGTAGTGACGTCAAGTCAAGTCCTTCCCTGTGAGGCAGTAAGTGAGACCTTCCTCTTCCTTGTCAAATCCCCCAAGTCATAGGCATTGCTTTTGTCCTTGGGTTTTGTAACTTGGGATCAGGGAAGCCTTTGACTAAAGATGTCAGTTAGGGAGTTATAAGAGTGGATTTGAGCTTAAAAGCCTGGGTTATTACCATGCCCGAGTAGTACTAGATGACTGTGATCTGATCACTTGAATTCAGTCTCTATATCCTAGAAGCTTAAAATAGTAACATTTCCTTTGGAAATAGGAAAGAAGGTCTATTGAAACTGTATTTGGAATTGCTGTGTAACTTCAGCTTACTGTAAAGATGAGAAATGCTATTCTGACCTCAATTTTAGGTCTGGAATGCCAATGGGGCAAGCTAGTTATGAAGTCATGTTTTTCTCTTGCTTACTTTTGTAACCTTTAACGTTCACTCAACTGAGAGCCACTGAAATAGACTTCCTTGTTATGAATTGTCAGGCCGTGGGTCAAAGGACATTAGAGAATTGTGGTTTGCTTGTAGGATTTCTTTTATTTTCCAAAGTACCCATCTTAGTTAGGGTTTTTATTGCTGTGAAGAGACAGCATGACCATGGCAACTCTAATAAAGGAAAACATTTAATTGAGGTGGCTCACTTACAGTTCAGAGGTGTAGTCCATTATCATCATGGTGGGAAGCAAGGCAGTGTGCAGGCCGACATGGTGCTGGAGAAGGAGCTGAGAGTTCTTACATCTTGACTCACAGGCAACAGGAAGTGGTCTGAGGCGCTAGACATAGCTTGAGCATATATGAGACCTCAAAGCCTGCCTCCACAGTGACACACTTCCTCCAACAAGGCCATATCTACTTCAACAAAGTCACACCTCTTAATAGTATCACTTCCTTTGGGCACTATTTTTTTCCAAACCATCACAGTACCATAAAACACATTTTAAAGAGTCACGGTCATCTGTGAGTTTACCCAGCTGTCACATGGCTTGTGACCCTCACAGTGCCTCACTGATGCTCGGGTACTACTGCCCATCTATTAGGGAAGATTTGAGTATAGATGGTTCAGAGTCTAAATACCATGAAAGAGAATATTTTTCCCTGAAAATAGGTGAACAGATTTTTAATTAGTTGTTTTTTCCACCACTTTACTTTTAAATTTAGGTAAAAATTTCCAGTGTTTTAGTGTATAGTTCAGTAGCATTAAGCACATTTACATTTTTTGGCTGTTCCCTCACATTCTTTTTCTACTTGAATGACTGAGGGCCTGTGTCCCCTGAGCAGTGATTTACAGTGATCCCTCTGTTGCAGCATACTGCTCTACTTTCCATCTATGGGTTTGACAGCTCTAGGAATCCCATAAAAGGAGAACCCTACAGTATTTGAACTTTTGTGGCTTACTTTCACTTTTCACAATCACAGTTTAACCGTGTTGTGTATATGAGAATTTCCTTTTTTTTTTTTTTTTTTCTTTCTTTGTTTATTCAAGACAGGATTTCTCTGTGTAGCCCTGGCTGTCCTGGAACTCGCTCTGTAGACCGGGCTGGCCTCAAATTCACAATTTCCTTCATTTTTAAAGTTAGTGTTCCACTGTGTGGAAGACCACATGCTGCTTGTCCAGTTTTCCTTTGATGGACACTGGGGCTACTTCTCTCTGTGAATGATGCTGCTGTGAACATCAGCAGGTATCTCTTTGCGACCATGCTTTCTTCTTTTTGCCGGGTTATATGGTAAGTCTGTTTCTAAGTTTTGAGAAACTGTCACACTGTCTTTCAGAGAGACTTGTGCCATTCCTTTTACATACTTTCCTGCAGTGCACAAAGGTTTGGGAAAACAATTTTGACAATTTCTCTTCAACTCTGAGCTCTTGATCCCAGAGCTCTACAAGACCAGAGGAGTACATGTTAGCTGCCCCACAAGTGCTACTTCACAGAGTTGGAGGACTTTTGAAAGTCCTTCTTAGTTGTTTGGCCCTCCATCATCTTCTTGAAAAAGACAGGCAAGTGGAGCTGGGTGTCAGAATGGGCAGTCTTCGTCCTTTTGGCCTTATGTTGTCTTCATTTCCAACTCCTGCCTTGTGATATTGACAAGCTCAAGGCCATTCATTCTAAGTGCCTTATTTTAGAAGCAGTCTTCCTACAGTTGTAATTCTCTAAGTGGAATTCGAATGGGCTTCTGACTCGATGATGCTGCAGGCAATTTACTGTCTGTTCTCTCAGAAATTATTTAGAGTGACTAGATTTTATTTTCTATTTTTATTTTGGTTTGGTATTTTTTGTTTTTGGTTTTTTTTTTGTTTGTTTGTTTGTTTGTTTTTTTTTTGAGGCAGATTTCTGTAACCCAAACTGGCCTTGAATTTTTGAGCCTCCTGCCTCTACTTCCCAAGTGCTGAGCCTACAGGCATGCATCAGCATGCCTGGCTCTATTTTTAGTCTGAATTGGTGGATAGTAGTCACATTTATTGACTGGGTTCAGCATGACATTTCAGTTCATTTATACAGTGTGTAGTGATTGCATCAGGATAGTTGGTGTTTCATTTCATAGAGTGACTAAAATCTAAAAACAGCATTTCTTATTATAAGTCTTATTTGTTTGCTCCATGTCCAACAAGTCACACATTTCAAAAGCCACAAAGCTGTATTAATTACTTTGTTGTTGCTGTGATAAAACATCATGACCAAGGCAACGTATAGAAGAAAGAGCTTATTTTGTGCTTACAGTTCCAGAGGGTCATAGTCCATCACTGTTAAGGCAGGGAAGCATGGCAGCAAGCAGGCATGACAACTAGAACTAGACACTGAGAGCTGGGGATTCACATCTCAAACCACAGACGGGAAGCAGAGCAAATGGTAAGAGTCTTTTGAAACCTCCAAGACCATCCCCAGTGACATATTTCCTCCAACAAGACCACCTCTCCTAAGCATGCCCAAACAGCTACCAATTGGGGACCACGTATACAAATGTTGGAGATGTGGGGAACAATTCAATCAAACCACTCACTATAGCTGCCATATCATTTTTTTAACTGAGATTCATAATAACCTATCTTTTGAGCATGTTTGGTAGGTTAGTATGTTCCGATCTTCAGGTTTATATTGAAACAGTCAGAATCTTCATTTGACACAGAGTCTCCCATGTAGTCCTGCCTGGCCTGGGGCTCTTCAAAACCACACTGGCCTTAAACTGACAGTTTCCCTCTCAAGTGCTCTGGTCAGAGTGCTAGGGTCGTGGGTGTGACTGCCACACCAGCTGCCCTAGTCAGGGTTCTATTGCTGTGAAGAGACATAATGACCACAGCAACTCTTATAAAGGAAAACATTAAATTGAGGCTAGCTTACAGTTTCAGAAGTTTAATCCATTATCATCATGATGGGAAGCATGATAGCGTACAGACATGATGCTGGAGAAGGAGCTGATAGTTCTACATCTTGATCTGCAGGCAGCCAGAGTCTGTACTATACTGATCATAGCTTGAGCATAGGAGACCTCAAAGCATATCCCCACAGTGACACACTTCCTCCAACAAGGCCACACCCACTCTAACAAAGCCACACCTCCTAATAGTGTCACTTCCTATGGGGGCCATTTTCTTTCAAACCACTACACCAGCTTCCTCTGCCTCCCGAGTGCTGGGATTAAAGGCATGCAGCACCGCCACCTGGCTTCTTTTAATTTTTTTTTTTAAAGGAAAAGATCACAAATCATAAAATATCCCAGCCTCATGTTAGGAAGCTGTTTTGATTATGTAACTTAGACTGGTTTGTGAAGGATTTATTACCTCCTTGTGTTGTGAGGGTACCTGGTGCCTGAGTGAGGACCCTCACTCATAGTGAGAGTCCTGGGGAATGCAGCAGCCCTTCTGTGCACACCTAGTACAGAAGGTGGTCTGTGCTCTCATGTCTGCTTTTATGCATGGTGTTGTTCTGCCCCTTCTGACTCTCACATTGCTAACATCTGAGTACTCCCACACAGCAATGACCATGCAAATTATCTGTGTTTATAGCCTGCATTTTCAGGTTTGGTCAGAAAACAAGACTCCTGAAAATTAGCAGTTTGTCCCATCCTACCCTTTTATATTTCATCAGAAAACCTGAATATACACCTCTTCCCCCTGCTTCCCAGGGTTTCTCTGTGTAGCCCTGACTGTTCTGGAACTCACTCTGTAGACCAGACTGGCTTCAAACTCAGAGATCCACTTGCCTCTGACTCCTGAGTGCTAGGATTAAAGGCATGTGCCACCACTGCCCAGTCACACATATATTTTTTACCTTAAAATATACTTTTCTAAATTCTAGTAAGAAACTTGGAGTGTTGGAGTTTGGGTAGAAGTGGAGGCACATGTGTCATGGTGCATTCTGTGGAGGCCGGAGGATGGCTGAAAGGAGTCGGTTCTCTCATTCTGCCATGTGGCTTGTCATCAGATTTGAAGGTGTTATGCCCAGATCACGGGGACCCCAAAAAGACCATCACAGAGACCCAATCCCATATGTAAAGGCAAAGAGCCTTTATTCAAGCCCGAGGGGTGGGTTTTTTATCATAACAGAGGTTGGGGTGAGGGTATTTCCAGGGTTCAGGACCCTGATTGGCTGACATTTGTCAAGGGGTATCTGTAAAAGGGGAATAGGTATGTGCTAGACTCTGGGACATCTGGAGATCTTATCTAATCTTAACGGTTGGAATATTTGGGATGTCAGGTACTTCTCCTTAGATGCTGGCCCATCCTTGGGTGGAGTCAGCTTATGGACTTTCCTGGATCCGAGTATTGCCTGCCAATAAACCTGTCAGAGAAGCTGTGTCTGGACCCCTAAGCTGTGTGGTCAGGCTGTGTTGGGCCCCCCCGCAAAGGCAGATGCCCTTACCTGCTGAGCCATCTGACCAGCCCAAATTAAATGGAAAATTTTTGTTTTTGTTTTGTTTTTTTAAATGGAAGGGTTTTTTAGGGGTAGGGTGGGGGAATAAGCCCCAAACTACTGTTCCAAATAAAGGAATGTTAATTTTTTTCTATAAATCATCTATTTTAACTAGTATTGTGAAAGATATTTAGTATTGTTTCCTAAAATAAAATGCCTTGTATAGTATAATACTAGTGATGGTACTGTAGTTGAAAGGTTTTTCCAGTCCTACCCAGGCCCCATGGTCCCAAGTTCCTCTGGTCCCACCAAGCCCCGGCTGTCTGGTGGCCGCTTACAAAATAATTACTCAGAGTCTTATATTAATTACCAATTGCATGCCATATGGCAGGCTTCTCCCTAGCTAGCTCTTGTAACTTAACCCATTTCTATTAATCTGTAAGTTGCCACATTGCTGTGACATTACCTGTGTGCCTTTACATGCTGCTCCCTGGACAGTGGGATGGTATCTCCTCTGCCTCTCGTTTCTTTTCCAGTCTATCTGCTTGGATTTCCACCTTTCTCTAAGCTGCCTTGCCTCAAGGCAGCTTTATTTATCAACCAGTCAGAGCAACACATATTCACAGCATACAGAAAGATATCCCACAGCATGGTACCTTCGATCTTGGTTAGTTTTCTATTTTTTTCCCATCCCCTGTTTTCAAGCTCCTGTTTTATTCTTTAATCAGGTATAAGTGAGAGATGTAATACATTGTCATGTAATTCAGAGACATTTGTGCTTTGCATTCTCTAGAGATGATAGATTCACTTCCCATTTGTTGACAAGGCTTTTTGTGTGCCATATAGCCATCATCTTGCTGTGGCTCTGAAGTGGATTCTTCTGCTTGAGTTGAGCAGGGTTAGTGCTTCAGTCATAGTCTCTGAAGCTAGTTCTTGTCTTTAGTGAATGTGTATTTGTTTATTGCTTCCTTCAATTTCCAAAGGCCTAGAAGACTGTGAATCCAGTCAAATGTTTTATGTGTATACTTGAACTTTAAGCTGTTACCTTTTTCTCAGACAAACATTTTAATTTTAGTTTATCTCAGTAAGTCATAATTTATGTGGTCTTACTCCTTCTGCAGCAGAAGTACAGGCTCTAAATTCCCTTCTTCCTGTGACCCATTTCTTTGTTTCAGGTTACTGTCCTACCTTTACTAAGTTGAGGATAAATAGAGGAGGGCTATTGATGTCTCAGGGCTAAGGAGTGGCTTTGGAAGTTGTCTTGATATGTGCATATTGTCACCTTTAAGTTACCCAGTCTGACAAATGTAGATGCTGACATCTTTTTATTTCTTTGCCCCAAATGTCAGCAGTAATTCATCTTCAGGCTTAAGAGAATCTCCTGAGATGAAGCTGTAACCAGAATCCTAGGCCAGAAGTTGGGGGGGTGGGGTGGGCAGTGGATGACATCCCCAAGAAATTAGATCCTGCCACTCAATTAGAGTCACTGAGGCCTTGTTGGGAAGATAGAGGTTGGGTTTTCCAGCCCAGCGTCAGGACATTGACATGAGCCTTAGATCCAGAAAGAGGAAACACTGGAGTAGGGTGAGAATGTGCCCAGCCAGAAGGCTTGGCCAAACTGTAGTCTGGCTGCTCACTGTCTCTAGTACTTGGGTAGTCATTCCTGCTTGGGTGGGGAGAGGGACAGCCTCAGTTTACATTGTGGAGTAATTGCTTCCATTTAGGAGTGATCTCATTGTGAGGTGATCTCTGTTTCTGGAATCTGTGGGAACTGCAGGTTCAGGACAATGAATAGAGAGACTTCTAGAAGCCTTTTATGGAATTTTAACAGGACTTTGTAAAAGCTGACAGTAAAACATCTAAACTATTGTTATGTCTGTGCCTCATCCCTGAAATAGGATGAAGTAGATTAGGTAAATTTAGGGCTAATCAACCTTGTCTCACTAATTTTAGATAGGCACTCATTCAATGATTAGTATGCATATGTTCCAAGCTAATAAGACTCTGACCCAAAATAAAACAGACACAAACAAAAACAAGATACTGGGCTTTTCCCTTACTCTTAATGTTCGAGTGAGGAGTTTCCAAGTGCTTGTTCCATAAGCCATAGGTAAGTCAGACAGCAGGCAGCAGGGCAGTGATGAAGGTTCTCACCTGAGGCTTAATTGGTTTTGTTGTTGGAATATAAGCTGTTTCTAAGTGCAAATTTAAATTAAAATTTGAAAAGTCAGTCCAGTAAGTCAGTAAGGGCAAAGAATATATACTTTTGCAAATGTAAACAAAGGAATAATAGAAAAAAACCAAATGTCTGTCAACTGGGACCTGGATCAAAACTGGCACATCTACACTCAGTGCAAATGGTAGCCAGTCTAGACTGCAGTGTGGAAGGTTGTCAGTATTGTGTTAAGAAAAGGAACTCCAACTCAAGTGAGGCTGCATGGTTCTATTTTCAAATCAGAAAATCTGAGCCAGGTGTGGTCGCAAATACCTCTAATCACTGCAGTTGGGAAACAGAGGCAGGCAGATCTCTGTGAGTTTGAGGCTAGCCGTGTCTACATAGCAAGTTCTGGGACAGTCAGGACTGCATAGAGACCGGCTGCTGTGAGGGCCAGTCTTCAGCAGCTCAGGAGTTGAGGGGAGCCACAGAGTCAGTGAACTAATCACTCAATTTGACTTTTCTATCTAAGGGAGTAAAACTTAATTCTCTGGGGCTGGTGAATCGGGCAAAACTTAACTCTCTGGGGCCAGTGAGAAAGTGAAACATGCACACGCGCGCGCGCGCACACACACACACACACACACACACACACACACACACACACATACACTTTCAGGGTCTTCTATCATCTCTCTTTTCTTAATTCTACCCAGATGTTTCCCTTCTGTGTGTCATTAATTTTTCCCGTACAGCTTATGTACCCCCAATAAAATCTTTCAAGCAATATAAAAATTACAGTGTAGTTACATTCTATTTTTCAAGTGAACGATTACAATGAATACAAGTAAAAAAACATCATTTTTTCTATATCCCTTACATGATTAAACATTTTATGTATTACAGGTGAAAAACAAATTATTCCCAAGAACCCACATACATGCATGTCTAAGCAGCTTGTTATATATTAACAAAGTATAAGCAAGAAGGAAGGTATTTTTCTCAGCCAGTTCTTTTACTGGCAGGCTGCATTGTGCGGTTACAAAGAAAGGATCAATCACTTTATTATTTATCTCAAAAGGTAATCTTATAAAAAAAACTTAAAATAATCACAAATCTAAACTTTTATATATGAAAACCATCAGTCAGATCTATTTTAAATCCTCAGGGTGCATACCCACTCATCAACAGTTTTTTATATCAGGAAGCTGAGGACAGAAATGAGTATAAGGAATTAATCATCACCTTTGATCACCAACCCATCCTAGCAAGAAAGGCACATCAGCTAATAATAACAGGGCTATCTTTGTTCTTGTTTCTTGACCTCAACAAGTCCCTAATTCAATTATGTGCCTTTCTAAACTTTAAATTGTTCCCCGAGATTTTGTATCTCAAAGCCGTTAACAAAAACATCTTAATATAACCTTAAGTCATTATTTAAAGCTTTGTTTTTGCTATGATGCACACCAAAACCCATGAATACATCTCCCAACATTAAGATTAAATGAACTTGAGCTCGCCTACCCTCTGGGACACAATTGTTTTTCTTAATCATTAAACTAAGCCACAGTCTATACGACTCCTCAAGAGAAACCCATAAGTCCTAGCTGCATGACACTTCCTTGTTCTTATTTTCTATTCTCTGCAGCCCCTGCTTCATCAGGAGCAGGGAAGCACTATATCCTATCTTTACCTATATTAATTTTCCCACTAAACTAACCTCTATCATAATTCCTTACTATATTTTTAAAAATCTTTAATCATCAAATTTCTGTTTAAACTAACATTATTATTGTATAAAATCATTACTTCAATTAAACAGTACAGCTTAAGAAGAAATTATCTTCATAATAATCCACAGGTAAAAATGCCCAGTAGAAAGGATATTTCCATGAGATAATCACACCATATTAAAGGCAGTGGGGATTCCCCAACACCCATTCACACCCTGCCAGATACCAGAGAAAAATGGTAGTGGCAAACATGTAAAGGCACAACAGTAGCAAGAGACATTCTGGAGCCAAAGACCTTGAGGCCTTGACTATCTAAGATTCACTCACCAGTGCCTTGCATTCTGGTGGGCTGATCTCCTGAAGTCAGTTGCCACCTTCTGCTCTTCCGGCATGACCACCAGCAGAGACTCTTTCTTTAAAAAACAAACAAACAAACAAACTCAAAAAATAAACAAACAAAAAACGAACTAAACTGTATGTGGAGTTTTCCTGTCCTGTAGTCATTCTCAAATAAACACACCGGGGCTTATATTAATTATAAATGCTCATCCAGTAGCTCAGGCTTGTTACTAACTAGCTCTTACAACTTAAATTAACCCATTTCTATTAATCTATGTATTGCCACGTGACTCATGGATTTACCTGTCCTCCAGCATGTCTTGCTCCCTCTGTATCTCTAGGCGACTCCACTGATTCTGCCCTTCTTCCTCCCAGCATTCTCAGTTTGGCTGTCCTGCCTATACTTCCTGCCACCGGCCAGTGAGTTCTTTATTAACCAGTGAGAGTAATATATATTCACAGTGTACAGAAGGATTATTATTACGGCACTAAACAACAACAGCAAAAAAATAAAATGGAAAATCTGGAGCTTGGGATTTAGCTCACATGGTAAAGTGCTTACTTAGCATGTTTGAGGTTCTGGGTTCAGTCTAGCACCACGTAGTACCTATAATCCCAGCACTGAAGAGGTAGAGGTAGGTATTGCAGCCTGGCAGGTAGAGTGCCAGCCTCTAAGCAGCACAGGGCTAGGAGGGAAATCCACAGTGTCGGCATAGCTAAGATTTTCCTATCTGGGGTGAGGGGTGGGGGAAAAAAGACACTTACACACTCTCCTGATGGGTTATTCTCCTCTCATGTTGTTCTTCCTTGTTCTCTCTCCCTCCACCGCTTATATACCCCAACAAAATCTTTCAGACAATACAGGAGTCATAAAGGGGTTATATTTCATTTCTCAAGTGAATGATTATAGGTAAAGACATGGTTGGTTTTTTTTTATTTAATCTCCCTAACAAGATTAAAAACAGAGTTATTCCGACAGCTCACATGCAGCACATCTAAGCAGCTTGTCACAGAATAACAGATCATGAGTAAGCAAGAAGCACATTTTCTCAATCAACCCTTTTGTTGGCAGGCAGCAAAGAAAGAATCAATTACTTTATTATCTGTCTTGAGAAGTATCTTATAAGGAATTTTAAAGGAACCACAAACCTAAACTTCTGAAGAGCCCAAGAAAATGAGAACATTATGTATTTGTAACCTATACTTCTGAGTGTATTGGCCACTTTGACCTTTTGCCCTGTACTCTCCCAGGCAGGGTAAAGGCAAGTCAAACTAACTCACAACTATGTAAACATTTTGAACTAACACTCCGTAATCAGAAGTCATAAATCTTGGATTCTCTTTGGATCTCAGAGGTATCTGGAGAGTGCTGAGTCTTGAGAGATGGGGATGCCTGGAATGTCGTGAATCCTTTAATTCAGGCTCAAGTCAGTGTTCCTGATGTACTGTAAATCTCTTAGCATCAGCTGCAGTTGGCATTTCCAAGATACTGTGGCACCACGATGCTTTAAATCTCAAAATGTACTTTATGCCCTGTGTGTGACCCCCCGACCACAAAAAGAAACCTGCAGCTCCCTTTTTTGGGGCTATAGAGTCAATTTATTCTCTGTAGTCCTGACTAGTCAGAATTTCCTTCTTTTCCATGGTGTCCCTGAACAAAAATTGCTTTTGTTTCTAGACTCCAATATTCTACTTCCTGATGTTCTACTCCCTGTTATTTGCACAATACCTGGACCCAACACTTATATACATAAAGAACAGTCAGCTGAACTTTGAATCTACAGGGTGCATACCCATATAAGCAAATTGAGGTCAGGAATGGGTGCCAGGAAGTAATCACCCATCAGCCAACAATAATTGGGCTGTTTTGTATTTACGACTCTAGCCTAAATTAATCAAACAGCTTAGCTATGTGTCCTTGGAAACTATAGATTGTTTTTCTGAGATAGTTTATCTTAAAAACCATTAGCAAGGCATCTGGTCTAATCTAAAGTTATTTTGAAGCTTTGTTTCAGCTAATGGTGCACATTGAAACCTGTGACTGCATGTTTTCAGCATTAAGAGAATTAGAGCCAGCCTGGCTCCTGGGGAGAATTCAGTTGCTTTCCTTAATCATAAACCTGAGCTGTGATCAAAAGCAGCTCCTAGGTGGAATTCATAGGCCTTAGCTATGAAGCATATTCTTGTGTCTATTTTTTTCATCAAAACTGTATAAGCTAACATTGTTATATCAATTAGACAGTACAGCTTTAGGGAGGAATCATCTTCTTGACAATCCACAGATAAAAATGCCCAATAGATCGGGATATTTTTATGAGATAAACATACAACATTACAGGCAGTGAGGGTATTCCCACATTCACTCACACCATGCCAGATACCAGGGAAAGATTGTAGCAGCAAACACATAAAAGCACAGCAGAAGCAAAAGACATTCTGAAGTCTGTGATCTCATAGCCTTACTTAAAATGAGATTGACCCATCAGAGAGTTTTCATCCTGGTGGGCTGACACCTTGAACTTCAATTGCTATCTGCTGCTCCTCTGACATGGTCACATACAAACAGAAGGATTAGAAGTTCACTGTCATCATTGGTTATGTAACAAGTTCAAGGTCAGCCTGGGCTATATGAGACCATGTATTTTTTTTTTTTTTTTTTTTTTTGGTTTTTTTCGAGACAGGGTTTCTCTGTGTAGCTTTGCGCCTTTTTCCTGGAACTCACTTGGTAGCCCAGGCTGGCCTCGAACTCACAGAGATCCGCCTGGCTCTGCCTCCCGAGTGCTGGGATTAAAGGCGTGCGCCACCACCGCCCGGCGAGACCATGTATTTAAAAGAGTAGGAGGAGATGGGAATCTGGAAAAGACAAAACTTTATGGACAGAGAGGCCTGTTGTTGCCAGTGCCTGTGGTGAAAAGGAAGCCTTTACTATAAGGTATATAGGTGTCTGAAAGGGTTGGAAATGGTCTATATCATTACTTCAGTGGTAATTACATGAATGTATAAATTTGTCAACATTCACCATGTTGTATACATTTAAAATTTGTGATGGTTATTATATGATATGCTTCAAATAGAAACAATGGATAAATATACCCAAGGGTCTCACCTTGAGTGAACCTTGAGTTCCACTTCACCTGGGGAAGTACCCTTTTAACCTTCTCATTTGGAAAGTCTTGGGGGGGCATTTTTAAAATTATGTTTATTTATTATTTTGTGTTATATGTGAGTACATATATGGAACTCAGAAGGTCACTTGTAGAAGTCTGTTCTCTCCTTTACTGGGTAGGTCCCTGGAACTGAACTCAGTTTTTCATATGTGGTGGCAAACATCTTTATCCACTGAACCATCTTGCTAGCCCTGGAAAAGCTTATTGTTAACAAGATAATAATGGTCTCTGTTTTTATGGTGACTCTTTAAAGTGAGGATCCCTAAACTGTGTTTTCATGGAACAGTAAATGATCCACTTGTTTTATGATCTCATTGCATTTTTGCCTTTTCTTTACCTCTTTCCCAACCTAGAAAAACTAATTGAGGGACTCAAATCTCCTGATACTTCTCTTCTGCTCCCTGACCTCTTGCCTATGACAGATCCTTTTGGCAGCACTTCCGATGCTGTGATTGGTAAAATCCCTGTCTTTTTCTTCAGTCTTCTGATATATGTGTGTGTGGTGGTGGTGGGGTAACTCTGGCATGGGGAGGGGGTAGAGGGCAGAAGTGCCCTGATGCTCTGTAGCTCTTGTGCATGGTTTGACGCCCGCAGTCAAGGCTGTTAACTCTGTTTATGCTAGTACAAATGAAGTGTCTTTTTCTGCTTTCCATGTGTACAACCTGTGACTGTGGTCTTTACTGATGTCCTGTGATTTCTCCAGTAAATTTCTTATGAATAAGGAAGAATATGGGGAAATAAAACTTTTGTGAAAACAGTCGGTTTCTAGTTGGCTCTGAGAGCTTCACTGAACTTAATAGACTTGGGCTGATTCTTCTTAAAAGGTCAATGCTTGTAACAAATACCCATACCAGGAAGTCTGCCTAGCAGTTCAGCCCCATGACAGACCAGGGCAATGGCTTGGTCTGCTTACTCTGTTAATATTTTTTATGCTATATAAGCAAAAAGTATAAACTGACTCCTGAAAGGTTTAGTCACTAGACTTTAGACAAGAAATGCTAGCACTCAGGAATGCCATGGCCTCACAGAAAGATAGGCCTCCATTTGTGAGATATCACAGTGCGCAGAGCACTTCCCTGCTACGTCATGGGATAGGTGGGGTACGTTTTAAGGTTGTGCGTTAGACTGGAGGATGTTTACTCCAAGTCTGGCCCATTAAAAGGGAAAAATTGCCCAGACTAATTTTGAATGAAGCTGTTTTGGTCATCATTGGCTTTTTGAAGTAGGGCATCACTGTGTAGCCTGGCTGGCCTCAAACTCATGGCAGTCCTCTTGTCTTAACCTCTGTAGTTGTTGGATTACAGGTGTGAGCCACCATTGTCTGTCTTGAAGCCGATCTTTTCTGACATGGAAGAATTTGCTGTTTGAAAGTTGCTTGTCTCCCACACATATTCGTAGGACCTGGTGATCATTGCACTTTCCTGGTAGTTATCCTTGTACATGCATGCTCTGTCATCGAAGCCTAGACAGCGGCAGAAATAAGTCACAGGCTGTGCTCTGCAGCTTGCCTGAGACTTGTGGAAGCAAGCCTCCATGGGTTTTCCTGAGCAGCATCTGACTTCTTTTCTTACCCTTTCCTCTCCACTGTTAATACCCCTGATACAAAAGAAAAGGCCGATGTTGCTGTTGAGAGTCTCATACCTGGACTGGAGCCGCCTGTTGCCCAGCGCCTCCCATCTCAGACGGAGTCTGTGACCTCGAACCGCACAGGTCAGTCAGGGTCCATGTAGCTGCAAAGTTGGTTAGTGCAGTAGCCTCAGGGCTTCCCACCTATGACAGATGAACCTCTTTTTATTTGCATTCTGGTTGGTTTTACAATGGATGCTATGAGTTGTTCTTACAGGCCTGGCTTCTAGATATTGAGTGTCCTTGTGCTAAAGAACTGAGTACTTTTTGGAGCCATGTTTTTCCTAAGAGTGACTCCTGGGCTTGCTCTGATTACAGAATTTTATTATTCGATATTCTTTTCCCAGCCCTGGGGATATAGCTCAGTGACAGAGTGCTTGACTATCAATTAATCCCCAACACCAGAAAGAAAAAGAAAAAAGATCGTCTTCACTGGTGGCAGGTTCCCTCTACCTCTTTAACACAAGTCTGCTCAGATTAATGGCTGCCGTAATTCTTCCAGCTGTTAGGCAGACAAGTCCTCCACTTCACCGTATACAGTACTGGCATCTGGATCTATGGAGCTCATCTCCTGCTGTTGATACTCTTTTCTAGATCAGAGCTTCACCATCTAGAGGTGATTTTCCTTTCACTTTAGGCAGAATTGAAATCAGTCTTGGATCCAGTATTGCTTTTGCTCTTATTTGAAAATTTCAGTCCTTGTCCAAGTCATTAGCCACACATGAACAAATCTGATTGCATTCATTTTAGTGAGTCCTAATTACCTTGATAAGATTGTCTGATTGTCTGCCTTAGGGAGATAACAAACTAATGCTTATAGGGAAAAAAATCACCCCAAAAGCATTGTGGTTCTTCTTGTTTTCACTCATTTGGATGTTTTCTCCCAGGAAACACTCCCTGCTCAACTTTTTCATCTCTGAATTTTACCTCCCCTAATTCTTGACATGAAAGAATACACTGTGTTCAAAGGAGAATTCACATTTAAAGAATAATAGGAAGAGGCATTTTGAATGGCAACCTAGGAGTGTCATGGAGGGTTCCTTCTTGAGAGTTTCAGCACTTCACTTAGTAGTAACTTTCTTCCTGAGTGGGGAAAAGTTAAGTGAAACTCAAGTTACAAAGTCCTTTTTCCAAATGGTATTTGCTGAGAACTGGGTTGTTAAGTTGTATTGACATTTGAATCACAAACTTGTTTGAACAGCAGTTCAATCTTACATTTATGTTTACTATCAAATAGAATCTAGGATATATGTTTTTGTGGTTAGAAGTTCAGAGAGCTTAACATGTTTCTTTTGATTTTTCTTTCTGCACCTTGCTTGTACATATGGCCTATAAATACAATAATTTAAAAGTCAAGATATAACCTCACAATATTGTTGTGTGCTGTTTAATGCCACCATTGCGGGGGATGCTGGTAACTGGACTCAGACTCTCTCACGGGGGAAGACTCTCTGCTTGACTGCGCTCTGCTTTCTAACCCCACTGCTGACCTCCTGGAAGAGTTCGCCCCCATAGCACTCTCTGCTCCCGCTCGTAAAGGTAAAGTCTTTCTTGGGCCCACATGTGTCCTGGGGAGTCCCCCTTACCAAAAGTCCTTGTTAGTAGTGTTCAAGCTGTCCATTTCTATGGAAACATGGCTTTGTATCCTTAGCCACTGTTGCAGTCAGTTCTTCTCTGAGTAGTTAATAAGCCCTAACAACTACAGAGAGGTGCAGAGATCACTTTCTGACGAGAACTAGGATACAGATGGTCCATGTTACCTTTGAGAGCCACGGGCCTTTAGGGGCAACCACATAGACAGGTGAGCCAACTGATCGATCGTGATTATTAATATGACCTTAGAAAGTAAAGTCATTTCATCAAATCTGATTCAAGGTTTTTGAATGTAAAGAAACACAACCCTCAAAAATCATTCCTCAAAAATTGAACTTGTGAAAGTTTTGAGTATTATTTTGCCTTTGAGTCATAATTGATTACTGAGTTTCTTACTCTAACCTGCCATTTTCACTTCTTAGTCTTGGCGTGGTCTGCTTTGAGCTTTTTCTGCCAGAGTAGCTTGGGTTGGGTTCTGAGGTCTGTTGTGATAGCTTGCTTGCATATGGCAAGCTTATTTCTGTGTTTAAGGAGTATTAGAAAATGAACAGGTTAAGCCCTTTCCAAAGGAAAGTCAAGAAGAAAGCCTCCAGAGATGACTAAAAACAATGAGCTCATGGGTAGCAGCAATGATAGCTGGGTTTGTTTTACAGCTGGCACAGGAAGTTACCTGTATAGATATCAATGGCTGGCAGGAGTCTGTTGGTAGCAATGTGTAACCATAGAGAAGCATTGTCTGCCAAATAAGTGCTCAGCTAGCATTTGCTGGGGGATATAGAATTTAGAATAAGCTGTCTCAAACAAAACAAAACAAAAGAATAACAACCACTAAAAAAATGGGGGAGGTAGTCTAAGAAACTTATGCTGGTGGTCTTTTTTACCCCAGTATTCTGAGTTATTTAAAAGTCTTTTTTCACAGAAAGGGAGTCTTGGCATTTTGCTTGCCTTGTACATATTGGTTACTTCTCGTCCGTTGTTGGTTTTGGGTCATGGGGTCAAACTCAGGACCTTGCACTTGCTAAGGCACACTCTGCCACTGAACCGTGCCCCAGCCTTTTAGTGTTTGAGGTGGTGTTAGTAAGGCCTCTGTTAATTCAATAAAGATAGTGCACATTTCAGAGAGAACTTCACAATTGGAATTATGGTCTTCTGCAGAGTAGAGAATTCTTCTAAGAGCCCATTTCTTAACCATTTATGAAATCTTAACATTGTAAGTTCTAAAAGTTTTTACTTCTATATACCTGTGTTTTCCAGCTTTACTTTTTTTTTTTGTTTGTTTGTTTGTTTTGTTTTTTCGAGACAGGGTTTCTCTGTGTAGCTTTGCGCCTTTCCTGGAACTTGCTTTGGAGACCAGGCTGGCCTCGAACTCACAGAGATCCGCCTGGCTCTGCCTCCCGAGTGCTAGGATTAAAGGTGTGTGCCACCACCACCCGGCTCCAGCTTTACTTTTATTTCAACTCAGGATAATCTAAGTATTTTCACCTTTCAGAACAGTGATTGTTCATAGTTGAAGGCTTGGCACCTCTTTCCTATTCTCTCCTTGGCTAATCTCTTCTTGTGTTGTTTCTGCTTGTGTGCTTGCATTCTGTATTAAGCTGCAGAAGATAGTAACCTCATCTCAGGTTTCGGTGCCGCTGAGGGCTCGGAAAAGGTGGCAGAAGATGAGTTTGACCCTATTCCTGTACTGATAACCAAAAACACACAAGGTAAGAGAGAGGCTGGAGGAAAGAAAAGAGCTTGACATCGGTTCTCATCAAAACACTGTCTCTAGCCTGCATGGTTTGTGGGAGCATCGCCATTTGGTGAAGGACACTGGGTGATGACAGTCAGTATAGGCTGGACCCACATGAGAGGCAGGTGGAGATGCTGATCTATGTGGTTTAAAACCTCATTGATTTAGGGTTTAATTAGAGAATAATTAGTTTTTATGAAATGTCAAGCCAAAAAGAAAGTGTTCTCTAGTTGGTAGAAGCCTGTAGGTATATGTCAGAAGTGTTGAACATTTTTATCATGATTAGAAAATCTGTAATAGATGTTCTTCCCAGAAAGCTAACAGTGGTATTTTGCTGTCTGCTACATCAGTAGACTTTATGGACCATTCTTTTCCTCTTTGGTGGATTGAATCATTTGAGCATGCACAAAACACTAAAACACATCACCTATTTATTTTTAAAAGCATGTTCTTATTGCAGTATCCTAATAACTAATTCTCCCCAAAGCAGAAATTGATCTGTACTTTATAGGGAGATGGCTTGCTGTTGGTAGGCTAGTAGACAGCCAGAACTTCTTAGGCAAATGAGTTGGTTTGGAACCATTGGTATCTCTACAGTGTCCTGCCTCTACTACTGTGGTGTGCATGGAGTGAACTTCTGGTGGGAGGTGGTGGCTGGTCAATGGCTATGTTTAGAAATCAACATGTAAGACTTTTTAAATGTGAAATGTTGCTTCTCTGGATTTCTTTGTTTTTCTTTTTCTCCTTTGCTTGCTCTGCACATCTAACCCTAACCCTCTGTGTTTTGTACTGAATCCTATCTTTCCACTTCCAGGTGGGCACTCTAGAAACAGCAGTGGGAGCTCTGAGTCCAGTCTTCCCAACCTAGCCAGGTCTTTGCTGCTGGTGGATCAGCTCATAGACCTGTAGCCGTGAGCCAGTAGCAGACGCAGTTCTGTAACCTTCATGCCGTAATACACATTTTCATTACGGAGTTATGAGAAAAATGATTTTTTTTTAAATCTGCAAATAAGGGGCCCTCAAGCCCCTTTCTCCTACCCCTTGCCTTCTCCTATAGAAATGATAAGGAAAGAAAAATCTCTGACCCTCCAGATCCGTTCCTTGGCCGACTCTTCTCGTTAGTTTGCTGTGTTTTCTCATTCCCCTTCTTCAATAGCATTACCTTAACTCAAGCGCTAGCTGCCCTGAGCTTCACCTCTGCTGGAATCCACTCACAGAAGCTTGACTGTCATTGAGCTCATGACGGACACTTTGTCTCATTCTTGCTAGGAATTGCCCCATGACAGTCCTACATAGCCTGTCTCCCAGATGCTGATGAATGTGTGTCCATTCTTGCTTTTTATCCTGATGCAGTATCATGAGGCTATGGCAGCTATAGCTGGTCTTATCCCCAGGCAATAGTCTGGAGACAGGTGTGCAGTTTAAACAGGGCAAAACTAATAGGATATGTTTGTGAAGAGAAACTGGGCTCAGCTCTAGCCAGCTAACTTGGACCTTGTTTGGTAATAGACTGAGCTAGGGGATCTTACACCCATGCAACCTTCCCAGCTATCTAGTTTGTCTAGCTCTCTGGCTTCCATTGAATTGTGATTTCTCAAATCTGGAGGCGTGACTGCAAATGCTTGAGATCCTTGAATAAATACGTATGTGATATAAATACCAAGCATTGCTATCCTTCCATGTTACCTGGCCCAAGCTGGGATCCCAGAATTAGACCAAAACAAGACAGTGGTGGGAACATGATACCTTTTACTAGAAGACTTTTCATGGGGGGTGGATGGGGAAGGGAAGGAATTGTAGCAGAAACAGATGTATTTTTCTTGTGATTTTTTTATTTTGAATCAAATATTGTAAATTGTGTATAAATGAAGATGCTGAATAGTTCTGTTTCCACTTGGCATTTCCAGTCTGACATCAGGTGTCTGTACAGGGTTTTGATCTCTTCGCTTGTATAACCACATAGCAGTCCTACAGTGTAACCCATGGAACTGTTTTAAGTAGAGTGTATGTCTTGCTCTAAGCTTTCAGCAGGCCTTTGTCTCTGTAGAACAAGCATGTTGTTTGTTTTCAGATAATCAGAAATAAGTGTGCTGGGCCCAGTTTGCCTGTGGCTGCTTCCCTTCTCTCTGGTGTTGAAATAGACGGCTGAAGCGGATGGAGTATGTGCAGCTGCCTTTCCTTGGCTTCCCAGAGTGAAAGGAGCAAACAAAGAGTAGCTCCGCTAGCACTAACCTTAGACTGTTGTTCATAGATTTCCATAAAGACCCTGCCCTCGCCCTACCACATGCACTCCCGGTCACCCTCTGTGTACTTACTCACCAAGGTGTGTCTCATTGCCGTGTGTGGAGAGCACTTTTGTAAAATCACCCTTTGGAAGAGGAGTGGGCACAGAGTCCCTTCCTGCAGTGCCGTCCTCTGGGGTTGGAAGGGAAGCGCTTCAGTTCGTCAGATTTGTATAAGTAAGATCCCAAATCTGCTTGCTTGTTCTCTCCTACTACTTTGTTCCTTGCTCACACTTGCACTTTAAGTGGTGGGGAACCAGCAGCAGCAGCAGCAGCAGCAGCAGCAGCAGCAGCCTGCAAGCACTGCCCTCTGGAGGGCCACCGTTGTCTCCAGCAATGGGACAGCAGCAGGAGTGGACACTCAGTCTGCCTTCTGACTTAAAATCCTTCCTGGGGCAGCTGAACCCGAAGGAGCTGAGGAAAGGCCTCTGCTAGAAGAGATGGTTTCCACAGGTGAGCGAGGCACGGTGTGCAGCGAGGATGGAGCAGGAGATGTCACGAAGAGCTCTCCACAAGTGGGCTGCAGGAAAGCAGGACTTGGTTAACCCCTTGGTGGACAGGAAATGGTTATGTCCTCTTTCCTGGACATAGAAAGAATGTATAAACTAATGAAGGAAATGTTTATTTTTAAATAAGGCTAATGTTTTAGGTCCGTGTTTTCATATTTGTTTTTTTCCTCATGAAAACGTTAGCAATATAATGAAATGTCTACTTTCTCAGTTTAATTGCAGCTATGAAGAGTACAGTCTAGAAATTAGGTTAAGTGTCTCTAAACCACTTCTTCATGTGTCACCGGAATTATATTGAGATCTATTGTGTAGTCATTTGGCTCAGTAAGGCTTAATGGAGACACTAAGGAAAATGAGCAGACTGTCGCCAGGGAAGATGGTAAAGCCTGGGTGAGAGAACAACAAGAGACCTAGGCTGGTCCTTCAGGAGTAGAGCTTGGGCGGGCAGAGCTACTCCTCTGTGGAGACATACATCCTAGTGCCTGGGCCAGCACAGCCTTCCTTTGTATCATCCTAACTGAGGGAGTGGCTTGAGAAGAGCATGCTGTGTGGTAACTGGAGGTGCACAGAACAAGACTGAATTATATGAGGGGCTGCAGACACTGTCCACTAGTCCATTCATTTCATCTCACTGGTGTGGACCTGACTGAGGAAGGCAGGCTGTTGAGAAAAGGGGCCGGGGCAACTCAGGCTTCGGGGAACTCATCTAGACCCTGGCTTATGACCTTGAACAGGCATTTGATGCCTCAGAACTGATGTTGGATTTTTACGCAGGATGGTTTTGGATAGAGAATGTGTGAGACAGTAGAAGCGTAGCATTGTTATGCTATTGTATTTAGAAGGACTATGAAGGATCATATAATCTGGATGTCCTTCAGGTAACTTCTATGCTCTTGCCATTCCTACAGCTTTCTTCAGCATTTACTAACAAAGGATTAGAATGAGCAATATTAATCTTGTTGCTACTTGCTGGTTACCTGACTAAAAGCCCACATCATCGGAAGCTTGGAGATAGATTTTCCTTCTGTAATATTAAGCACACACAACCTTACCTTTTACAGTAAAACAGAATCCAGAGACTTCTATTATTTCAATCTGTGTAATCTGGGATTTGCCATTAAAATATGGGCAAATACAATGTACACATTTTTTATTTGATCTTTTCTCTGCTGAGTGGAAGTAATTACTGTACCAGAAAGTATCACAAATTGGTATTTCCCCCAGATAACCAAATTTAATTCCCAAAGTTTCTAAAAATATGGTCCTCAGAGGAGATGAGGTTTAAGTGGTCACTTCTAAGTAGTATTGTAATGGTTACAGTGATTTCTGAAGTAGAGAGATCAGAAGTGTTTCTTGTGTTTGATTGTTCCCTCTGGAAGCATCTGATTTTGCTTGGGAAGTGAATGCTAATCCTAGCAAAGCAGGCCAGTGTCAGCTGAGTCGCTCTTAAACTCTTGTCCTTAGACATAACATCTCCAGATAAGGTAGCAAGAATATGGTTGTGTTTTCTCAGTAGCCTCACTCACAGCATCCACAAGTCTTATGTTTTTTTCTCTGACACCTCTGCCTCTGAGTAACACTGAGTATTCCAAAACGCAGAACCATTCTGATAAGATGAAGACTTTGAAACTCCACAGGCACTTCCTAGAGAAGACTTCATAGCTGAGAGAGATTTCCCCAGCACTGAGACAGGGGAGGTTTGCAGTCCTCTGGTCTTTAGGAAATTTAAAGATGCAGGTTTTAAACCCCTCTGACAGAGGTTGTCACTCTGCTCGTAGGCATTTCACCTTGGACTTGGCTCCTGCTGATCAGATTGGAATTCTAGAACTTGGATTTCTAATAATTGGAAGAAAACAAACCCAAAAGGGAATCTGTTTTTCTTAAGATGTGATATTTTTGTGATTTGCAATTCTCATTTCCTGATGAGTGTTTGTTTTGATTCAAACCAACATAGTCTTCCCCCAGGCCAGGGTAGTTTTGTCTTCAGCAGTGCCCTGGGAATGAGGAGACCTTTGCGATGGGGATGGCGGTCTGTGCTCAGTGAACAAATGATGCTGGAGACACCTTGGGTCAAGCTAATGTCTCCTGTGACAAGGTTCCTCTGGCATCAAGCGTCTTTACCCTTCCTGGTCTGCAAGATGACTGCATTCTGTTGCCACTGACATGGAGTTTGGGGATGTGAATGACAGCATCACCCAGAACAGAGTTAAGCAAATCAGAGGCTGCCTGACAGAATGTTTAGAGTGGAGTGTTTAGTGAAACACTTCAGATACTGCAAGCTAATTTATATCCCTCTCTAGAGACCAATTTTACCAGTGCAAAAATTAGACCTTTCCATTCCACAATGATAATGTTTCCCAAGTTGGATGTGCTTGGCTTTTGTGAACTGAATGAATCCCAGATGGCCTCCATTTCAGTCTGTAACAAGATATCCTATGTACTTCCCCCCGGGTTTCCTTTCACTAAGTGGGAGGGAGGATGCCTGGAGGCTGCTTGGGTAATGTTAACTCATGCAGAGTTCCCAAAGGGTGACAGTTGCTAGAAGGGAAGGCCTTCCTTGGTTCTCACTTTGATGCAGTGTCCTGAATTCACGTCTGTGGGTATTCTCTTCTGCCTTGTTGTACATGCCTTTGTCACCTGGATGGATTCCTACCTTAGGTCTTTAACTTGTCTTCCCCAGGGAAGCAAAGCAAAATGATGTAATGAAGCTATCTTGTGCAGTAAAATGTGAAAAATGAACACTGCTTTGCAAGTATTGTATAAATAAGTCTGTAAACAAATTTCTTATGTAAACATACAGAGGAATAAAGCTTTTATCTGTTCAAACGAGTGCATGATGTTTAGATATATAAATAGCTTAAGGTAGCTGTTATGTTACTCCAGAAGGACCTGAGCACATTACTCAGTGGCTGCAAATACCAGTGGACAAGAAAAGTGTGGGCAACTGTGCAAGATGTCTTGAGGAAGGGTCAGTGAGTGCACACCTGTGCAAGATGTCTTGAGGAAGGGTCAGTGAGTGCACACCTGTGCAAGAGGTCCTGAGGAAGGGTCAGTGAGTGCACACCTGTGCAAGAGGTCCTGAGGAAGGGTCAGTGAGTGCACACCTGTGCAAGAGGTCCTGAGGAAGGGTCAGTGAGTGCACACCTGTGCAAGAGGTCCTGAGGAAGGTGTAGTGAGTGCACACCTGTGCAAGAGGTCCTGAGGAAGGGTCAGTGAGTGCACACCTGTGCAAGAGGTCATGAGGAAGGGTCAGTGAGTGCACACCTGTGCAAGAGGTCCTGAGGAAGGGTCAGTGAGTGCACACCTGTGCAAGAGGTCCTGAGGAAGGGTCAGTGAGTGCACACCTGTGCAAGAGGTCCTGAGGAAGGGTCAGTGAGTGCACACCTGTGCAAGAGGTCCTGAGGAAGGGTCAGTGAGTGCACACCTGTGCAAGAGGTCCTGAGGAAGGTGTAGTGAGTGCACACCTGTGCAAGAGGTCCTGAGGAAGGGTCAGTGAGTGCACACCTGTGCAAGAGGTCCTGAGGAAGGTGTAGTGAGTGCACACCTGTGCAAGAGGTCCTGCGGAAGGTATATTTAGTGGATATCTGTGAGTTGTGCCTAGGTTTAGTGAGTTATGACGACCCTTATGGTCAAGAATGAGAAACCTGAAAACACACATTAGCCAGGACCATACTTAAGTGATAAAACGGCACCAATTTGCAGCTGATCTCCTCTAATTTAGTCTTTAATACACCCAGGCCAATTGAGTTAAACACTAGGATGGCAAGAATATGTTTATGTCCAGTGAGAAATGGCTCTCCTTAATTACTTCTGGCATCCAGCTGTGGGCTTTCCTGCTACTGCCTAACATAAGGGAGAGCCAAATGCTAAAGTTCATGATAAACACCAAAGGGTGTGGGAACTACAGGCTACTGAGTTTGTGCTTCCTGGGTATGGTTCTGAGACACCAAATTTCACCTGATGCCACACACCTCATTGAGGTGCTTCAGTCTCTGGGTGTAGGAAATACCCAAGCCATTGCTTCAGACTGGCAAGATTTTGTCATTGATGTTCCCTGACACTATTATTTCAGCTATAGTGTAGAGACAAGTACAATTCTGACATACTACACTAAAGAGTATCCAGCCTGAAATTTAAATTTCAGATTTAGGGCCAGCCAAATGACTGTTTGGGCAAAAGTGCCTGTGCCAAGCCTGATAACCTGGGTTAGAGCCTGTGGGCTGGAAGGGGAGGACTGACTTGTGCAAACTGTCCTGGGACCTCTACTTGAACACTGTAGCACATGCTTGTGTACTCAAACACAGTAATAACCTTTTTTTAAATCTTAGATTTTGCTGCTTTAGAGAGAAGTCTGATGACCTCACTGTCAATCAGAGAGCATTTCTGGGGTCAGTCATCCCCAAAAATGCCACACTTTGATCTATGGGATAGTGCAGGGGATGGTGAAGATAACTCTCCAGGGTTTGTGAGTTCTACTGAAATCTGTGTAACTTACAGCCTCAAAATGGAGCCAGATGGAGTTATTTCTAGAAGTTTTGAAAACAAAAAGAGACATGACCCAGTTTGAGGGAATAAGAGAATGCCTTGTGATTAACAAAAAAGCCTTGTATACACTGAGGGTAGGTCCTAGGCTAGGAGAACAAGCTAGAGGGTTTTTTGTTTGTTTGTTTGTTTTTGTTTTGTGTTTTAGTTCTTTGGTTACAAGGTATCTGCTGTGTGGCTGTCATTGATAACCAAAGAACTCAACCATGGCATGAGGGTAAGTTGGGTGGATTCCTAGGAGGTAGGCTGCTTCAGAGGTAGTCTGCTATTGGCTCAAGGCCGTTTCCACTGCAAGGGCTGTTTACCCTAAAAATACTTGTAAGAGCACATTCACACACTAAAGTGAGCAACAGCAAGACCTTTAACTGCTAGTAAGGTTTTTATGAGTCTCCTCTGAACTCCTGTTTCCTGTGATACCACCATCAGGACTCCCTAGAGTCATGTAGTCATCTAGGGTTTCCATATTCTCTAGTATTTCTTTGGCTGTCAAAGTGCTAGGCCTGGTCACTCTGCCTTAGTTACACTGCACCTCCAAGAAAGTTTGGGAGATGGACTTTTCAGGAAAGCCCCGTTAGATGCACATGCACTCTTCCAGTCTTAAGAAGATTCACAATGAGGTGGAGGAAATAGCTGTGAGCCTTCTTTTGAACAATGAGAGACTGGTTTTCCCTTCAAACTGATGCTGTGGTGTTTTATGACTCCAAACTTTTTTTTTTTTTTTTTTTTTTTTTTTTTTTTTTTTTTTTTTTTTTTGGGAAAGAAGTTTTCACTGTATATCCTTGGCTGGCCTGGAACTCACTATGTAGATCAGGCTGGCCTCAAACTCACAGAGATTCATCTGCCTTGACTTTCTGAGTGTTGGGATTAAAGGCATGAACCATCACACCCAGCCAATTCTGAGCTTTCTAAAGCTGTTGGTGTTTTAAAACCTCACTATTCAGTTCAAAATTCGAAGATATCTTGAGTTGGCGGATTTTCTCCTGGGTTCTTGACTCAAAGCCTGCTACTTGACAGAAGTAGTTTGCATGGGGCAGGCATGTTCTTCTTGTCCCATTGTAGATGAGGGAGTTCTTGCCTTGCTACCCCATAGCTCTCAGAATGTAATGTAGCATTGAAGGCATCAGGCTCTGGGTCTCTAGGTAGATAGATGCCTTTTGCAGTCTGTACATGACTTGGTTTAAATGAATCCAGTTTCTGTTCCTTCAAATCACTTGAGTACAGTGAAAGCAGTGCCATTATCAAATCAGTCCGTACAATACCAGGAGCAGTCACTGCTTGACTTACTTACCTCCTATCTCTCTGTGCTAAAGGATGCTTTGCTCTGCTGCCTAGCCAGTGGAGAAGCAACAACATTCAGGTAGTTTGGGGAAGGAGAGGAAGTGCACCTCAACTTTGTCAAATGAGGCTGTAGACTGCCCGACATATAAGAGGCAATAGCCTGTGGACTCAGGAGCCTCTTACATTCCTTGGTGAGTTTTATTTTGAAAGTTAGTGGTTCCCCTCACCCTTCACTGTAGTTCTGTCACAGAAGTTGTCACCTGGGCATCTCTGAGATAAATCTAATCTCAGTTCTCTTTCCTGAGAAATTAGGGTTGTATCCATAGCCACTGTGAGGGAGCAGGTGGTCTTCATCCACTGCTGGATTCTGTGTCAACACTTAACTGCATGCAGGAGAGTTCCAGTGTGAGGAAACATGGATTCTCTTCAAACTCCCATTCTTCAAATAGCATTTAAAAAGCCACACTGTCCCAACCAGGATTCACCTTAAATTTTGAGTAGAATTCATATGTTCACACTATTAGAAAAGGAAATAAAAGCGAGGGGGGGAAAGCTTCCTGAAAATTATCATTGTCAACTGATTAAAGTGAAACACTGCTTTAAAATCAGTTACAGGTTTCAGAAAACAGTTTTGTATGGTGTCTTTTAATAAAACGCTCAGCCCCCCTGTGTGTTCTCTACAGTATAAATTCTCACTAAGTGACTGGTTTCTAATAAACCAGCTTCATAGCCCCCTCCTCTGTGCTGTGTGCTTAGTTCAAGCAGGGATGATAGTAGAGGGCAATGTATGGCAGAAATTCCTGTCTGGTAAGGTATTCATGGGAGAGGGCCCAGGTCGGGAGGGACTGGCCAATAGTTAGTATCCTGGTGGGTTGGGACATTCTGGTGGTATGTCTTTTTTGAGCCCATAATGAAATCTATTTTGTCCCTCACCCCCACCCCCACCCACCCTTTCTCTGGCTTCTTCTTGCTTAGTTACATATGCCTTTTTCCTACCCTCTTGCTAACATGTGCCCAATGACATACTTCTAACCTGCTAATATTTCTTGGAAGGTAAGCTCTATTGCATTCTGATAATTGTCTATTTGATTTTAAATGCCAGAGCACCCAGAGGCACCTCTACCTACATCACTACTTGTGCTGGTACATTGGAGTTTGCTAGTATTTCTGCTTAAAGAACTTAATGGCGGATTCATTAAACAGAGATCTTTGCTAACTTGGGACACTAAAAACAAAATTCTAGGGCCACTCCAGCCAACTTGATGTCATCTGATATGACTCAGAAAGTACCCTCCATATGTGCATCAGGCACCAAGTGCTCTGTGAGTACTGCTGCGGTGTGTCAGCAAGTAAGCATGCATTTCCTGACAGCCGAACTCTGCTTGTCAGAGGGTCTGTCTTTCCACACGTGGAGCACATGCCAGATCCCCGAGCAGTGGTTCTCCATAGCCCCAGACTGACTGTCTGGTGTGTGTAGAGAGGAGTGACTGAGCTTGTTTCCATTTGGCACTGAGCCAGGTAGAGCAGGTGTCTGTGCCTGGCCTCCAAGTAGGAGTGTTGCCTAGTTGCCCTGAGTGTCCGTGTGCCTAACATTTTCACCTTTCCTGCTCATTTGTGTCTATCATGATCCAAAGTGTGAAATGGTGGTTGTGTCTTCAGTCTGTGTGCATTTAGCTTGCTTGACTTCTTATTTTTTTTTGTTTTTCCATTTTCAACATCTATCATTTGGTTCCACAATGTATCTGCCTCGGTTGACCATTAAATGTTCCCAAAAACTCTAAACCAGCCTCCACATTAATTCTAAATTTTATGCTTTTCTAGGTCTCCAGAGAGAGCCCAGTCCTTGTCCTGTAATTACTGTAGAGCACTTTAAAGAACCCGTGGGTGCCAAAGGCCTCGCCCTCTATCCAGATTCCTGCAGAGTTCCTGGAACAAAGGCCCAGAACACCTTAGAGTCTGATTCCCTGGCCCGAGAGGGCCCTTCCAGCAATAGCTCCTTCCATAGCAGCGAGGAGGAGGGCACCGACCTGGAGGGGGACATGTTGGACTGCAGCGGGTCTCGGCCTCTCCTTCTGGAGTCTGAAGAGGAGGATGAGAGCTGCAGGCCACCCCAGGGGAAGCTGGGAGAAGCCACTCTGTTCTCCGAGTCTGGAGTGTCTGCTGAGCCAGAAAAGGGGGGACAAGGCGGGAAAAAGAGCCAGTTCTTACCAATCAACCAGCAGGCCTCAGATGGTCTCGGAGAGCCGGATGTCTTTGCCACAGCACCCTTCAGGAGCTCGCTGGTTCCAGCAGATGACATGGACATTTTCTCCAAAGCCCCTTTTGTCTCCAAGGGCAGTGTAGCTCCTTCCCAGACAGAGGAGATGGATGTGTTCTCCAGAGCTCCTTTTACCAAGAAGAGGAGTGTGGAGGAGTTACTGGCCGTGCAGGGCTCCTCACAGGATTTGCCGATGCAGGCTGGCCTCGGTCAGCCTGGTGAAGGGCCCCTGCTTCCAGGCCGCGATAGAGCCGTGTACACCCCTGCCCAGGCACAGCATCCTATGACTGCCTTTGCACAGCAGCCTGGTCTCCCCTCCCACACTGTCCAGGTGGCAGACCATTTTGACAGCAGCTCTCCCAGGGGATCTCCCATGGAATCTGGGAGTCATCCTAGTGACAGAAACAGAGGACTGCAGCCCCAGAAAGAAGCCTTTTCTGGGCCGGTGGCTGGCAAGCCATTCCGCCCCCAGGCTTTATCCAAATATTCCCGACACTATAGCCCAGAAGACGAGCCAAGTCCAGAAGCCCAGCCCATCGCTGCCTACAAGATTGTCTCACAAAGCAATAAGCAGCTGCTAGCTGGCTCTGTGTCTGTCACATCTCTGTCCTCCAGGACTACAGAGCTGCCCGCCGCTGATCCTTTTGCTTTAGCGCCCTTTCCTTCAAAGGCAGGCAAACAGAAACCCTAGGAGCAGAGAGCAGCCCGAGGCCTGCCTCCACCCACCCCACCAGCACCCATCACACCACTCCTGGCTGGCCTTTCAGGGACTATCCACTGTGACCCCGCAGTCACTGCCTCAGAGCAGAATCACTTCAAGGCAACTAGTGGAGCTGCTGTGAGACTCGGCAGAAGCTCTTTATGTTACACTTTCTGCTTTTGTTCATGCTCATTTCTGGGTGTCTTCCACCTGCCCCCAGAACTCTGATTCTTTTCTGCCCAGAACCCTTTTTAATCCAGGAATATTTTACCCCCAGTTCACAGGGGCTGTATTGCACCACAGCTTGGAATGCCTGCAGCTCCTGTTGGGAGTCACTTGAACCCAAGAGTCAGGATGAATCCCTCCAGGACTCTACAGTACTCTTGGAACAGAGAGATTTCCCGATAAAAAGAGCAATATCAGTCTCCTGCACATCTGAAGAAGTTAATCCTTCAGCCTCTCATCATTCATTCCTGTGGAGCCAGCAGCTCTCAAAGGATTCTGGGATCTGTCACTGAGTCTGTATGAGCCAAGCTGGCCCTTGTGCACAAGTGTCTGGGTGCATGGTATGGGTCAGAGTCTCTGTCATGTAAAAGAGCACACAGGTGGGAAAAGCTCACTTTGCCCTCCCATAGTCTCCTTTTTAGACTAGTATGGATACATGCGTGTGCATGCATACAAGAAACCTTTTTCCTCCGAGGGAAACCACCATGCCTACCTCCGTTATCAAATCATTTTCTTGTGTTTGCCTGTTGACCTGACTTGATTTTTTTTCTCATGGTAAAATTGAAGTTGTTGGACTGTATGGGGCAATCCTGTTGGAACTGAGGTTTCAGAGTGAGTTTTTAAAATTCCATTTACCTAGTTTTAAAAAAATCAAAATTTCAAAACTGGACATGGTAGTTCATGTCTATAATACAAGCTCTTGGAAAGCTGAAACAGGAGGTTTACCACAAGTTAGAGACTAGCCTGGGTTTAATACTGAAGTCCAGGCTACCATATCTCCTCCAACCCAAAAAAGTCACTGGTCCTTCTGTTTCCCCTAGCAATAGGGGAAGAGCATCTTTAGCATTCCAGTCGATGGGAATCCTTCCAGGGCTCCATTGTATGAAATCAAATTATGAAATTAATTAATCAGGAACCTAAAACAAGCCAGGTTTGCCTGTTTTTTCCCTCAAATTCTTACCCATACACCTCTGTTACCTCTTGAGTGGATACAAACCTGAAACCTAGAAGTAGGTTGGAAATGAAAAAGAGCTGGTCAGCTGTTCTTGCAGATCTGTAAATTATCTGTTCCGTTCAGATGGTAAAGTAGAACAGACAGGTGACTGGCTGGGTTTTCACAAGTGTGTTTTTATTTCTGGAAAGCACTGACTCATTTCTAGTGTTTTCATAGCCTTCATTTTTAGTGCCTTAAAAAAACAAAACAAAACAAAACAAACAAACAAAAAAAACCTCACGACTCCATGGGGAGGTTTCTGTTGAGGAAGTTGAGTTTAATGGAAAGAGTCTGCACCAAACTCAGGGTGCATGCTTACAGCTTCTAGCATACAGTTCCTCCACTTACTTGGGAAAGTTTGGAGAGTTGTGCATCAAGCTACATTAGTGACAGAAAAATTACTAGAAGCCAGGCATGCTAGCACACTCCTGTAAGCAGGGCACTTGGGAGGTACAGAAAGAAGGGGTTCAAGGCCAGCCTAGACTGTATGAGACACTGTCCCAAAAAATAATTACTGAAAAATTATCCATTAATGAGGCTTAAATGCCAGACTGCACTTGCAATCAATTAGTTGTAATGTTCTTTAAATTTGCAAGTCAGGGTTTGGGTGCACAACTGAGTGGAAGAATACATGCTTTGCATGCACCATGCCCCGGGTTCTGTCCTTGGCACACACAAAAATAAATAATAAAACCCAGGACTCTTGACAGTAATGTAAGAATGGTTACTTTTGGCCTGGTATGGTGATATGCACCTTGACTCCAGAACTTTTGAAGCAGAGACAGGTGGATCTCTATGAGTTTGAGGCCAGCCTTGTCTACATAGCAAGTTCCAAGCCAACCAGTGAGTGAAAGCCTATCTTGAGAGGGAGAAAGGGAGCTATTTTTCAGTACTTTTCTTTTTGGTATTCTCCACCTGTTTAAATAAAAGGCAGTATGTACACGTGCGCCTCCCCCCCCCCCCCCATCAGTGGTTGCCAAATGAGGGCTCCACTCCATCAGAAACCTGCCTTTCACTTCAGTAAAGGCTAACTATTCTCTCTAGGAATTTGCTTTCTCATAGTTATTAGTTTTGAATTTTTTGTATACTAGTGGATACAAACTGGTTTTTCTGTTAAATGAGTAGTTTGGTTAATGTACATGGAACTTTGCAACCAAACTTCCCATGCTTGTTGTCAGGTGAAGTCCTCCAAGGCATGTGCAAAAAGGATGGAAATGTTCGGACAGAGTCCTCACTTGATATCACAAGCTCTTGCCAGGTTGCAGCAAATACCTGTAGTCTCAGCTACTTAAAAGACTGAGGCAGAAGGACAGCTTGAGTCCAGGATCTCAAGGCCAGCTTTGGCAACATACAAGGACCCATTGCTTGAATAGAAATTTCAGAATGCAAGGTCAACGAGCTCCATAACAGTGCTACAAACTGTTCTAACTTTGATTACTGTATCACTCCATCTAATCCGTCACTTTAATTCACAAGGTTTTAATTCATTTAATTCAAATTAGAGTAAAATCATGGACTCTTTATTTTATATAGTTGAATCATTTGTGAAGTGGGGGGCTTTCGGGCCTTTTTTCATCTACTGAGTGGAAAGTCTGTCTACCATCTTTGAATCGGGAATGAATGTGACCACATGCAGATTGTTTTGGTTTTTTCTTATGTAGCAGTTTGTGAAGGAAATCTGACAAGAGATTAGCCAGCAGATGAGTTCTGAAGGAGATACTGTGGAAGAGTCTGGATACAGGATCAGTGTGTACTTTAGTGATCAGGTGTCCTGAGTGGAAATCTGGAAAAGTTTGTTTTACAGGGAATTAGGGGTGCTTAAAGTCTATGAACCAATACCAAGTTTCTAGTGACCATCCTCTAAAAGTTTAATAATAAGGAAAAGGAATCATTGTCAAAGTACTGCACTTTGTTTTCATTTCTGCTTGTGCTGGCCACTTTGTATATTTTTCATAGGAAACAGGAAATTTTGAACTTTTGACTCAGAAAGAGATGAGTCAGAATGTCCTTAGACAAAGCCTTAAACCGTATCATGTACTGATGAACTCCTGAATGATGTGTGAGGCTAGCTGGCCCTCGCTTCCTCCCGTTAGTTGACTAATGAGCACTGTTAACAGAGTTAACTTATGTGTGATGGAAATTGTCTCATCAGTTTTTTAAGCTTACAATACAGCTCTTTTGCGCCAAACCCATGTTAGCGCCAAAATAAAATGAAATAGTGAAATGAACATCTGGGGCAGGTACACCTATGATCCCAATACTTAGGAGGCTGAGGCAAAAGAATTGTGAATTCAAATCAAGACCAGCCTGAGAAGCTTAGCAAGATCTTAATATTAAAATTTAAAGAGGGTTGGTTATGTAGTTAGGTGATAAAATGCTTACATAGCATGTGCAACCACTGGATTTAATTAACTCCAATACTGGGAGACAGAGGGCACACAGATGGTTCCATCATGTGATGGTGAGCAATCTAGCCATGAAAATGAACAGAACTTGGTGCTGAAAGCAGATTTTAGTTCATACAGGCTGTTTTGTCTTGGCTCACTAATGGGGTTGAAGACCTATTTACTGGTGCATGCCCCAGCATGTGTGTGTGTGTGTGTGTGTGTGTGTGTGTGTGTGTGTGTGTGTACACATGTGCTAACTAATCCATGTCCTGTCTCAGTTTCATCTGGCAACTGAGATCTTTTAAATGTTCAAAAAAAAATGCTGTCTTTCTGGCCTGGTGTATATTTATTAAGTGTTGGACCATGTGCTTGTCAGTGTTTTCAGTTGCTCTTCACTGGTGCATAAAGTGTTAGAGTGATTTGATGATAAGAAATCTGTATTTTTATTCTGTAGATGAAAAGAATCAGAACGTGTATCAAATTGTATGATATGTATACATTACTTCAAATAGGAAACTTAAGTGGGAAGTTGGGGAGCAGGAGATGCAGTGCCCTTCCCAGCAGGACCGAGGCCACTTCCAGTGGAGTCCATTTGGGTCCCTCAAATGTTAAGAAATGTTGCTCCCTGCTGTGTCTTTCACATTCAGACTTTTGAGCACATCCCAGTCAACTCCAAAACAGCTGCTGGTCACAGCATTTTTATCAGAATCAAACTTCTTTTGATGAAAGGTAGTTTGCAGGAGGACAGGGGTAGAAGGCAAGAGCACCCTACCACTTTCCATGGCCACCCTGTTTTCCAGCTGTCCAGTGCTTGCCTAAAAGAGTAAACACTGGGAATTGTAAGTGAAATTATGTCATTTGAGTGATAGCCTTTGTCAATCAATATTTGTTTTGGTCTAACCACCAGAACACTTGAAAACTTAATAGAAATTTCACTAAAGAAAAGTTTCAAAATGCTTAAAAATAAAAAGTAGTGTCTAGTTGTTTCTGTTCTGTCCCAGAGTTCTTTGTGTGCCCCCCCCCCATTCCTAATCCCCCTTAATTTCCTCCCTCAACATTCTCTTGTTTTGACCAGACCAATAAATTGGTGGTGAACTGTCATTCTAGCTTATGGTTGTTTCCCTTACTACTGTAAAATTTCATTTTAGGATTCAGGCCAGCCTTGACAATCTAACAATGAAATGATTCACCCTCCCCTAGAATAAAGGACAGAGGAGAGTTGGCAGGCCCCAGCTTTCCTCTGTGGAGATGTAACCAGAGAGCACTCTCCACCCTGATCCTACATGGCTCTAGAATGAATATATATGTGAGAGGACTCTAGAATAGCAAAAATAGCTAAGTGCTGGCCATGGGGACACATGCCTGTAATGAGGCAAGAGGTTCACTATGAATTTGAGGCCTGCTTGGGCTACATAGCAAGACCTTGTCTCAAAACACACACACACAAAAGGCTAAATATTACCTACATGTGTTTTAGGCCAAAGTTTCTGTAACTTGTAATTCCATGTGTTTTTTCAGCTGTATTTCAGCAAGTGTTACACAGTTCTGAGTTGATAGTAAACATTACCTGTGCTGCCTTGTGATGGAACCATGTGTCTATACTCCAAAAAGGGTCAGATTCCTTTTGGAAAGGAATTTCAGAAAGGACTTTTCAACATCAGTCAAGAATAGATCAGGGTTGGCTGATAGCACATACTTAGACTGTGTGGGGACCGTGTCCAGTCTCCAGCACTTTCACTTTGAGGTAATGGGAGACAGTGAAATTGTTTCCTTCAGAAATGGTAGCCTGCTGTGTTCTGCGAGTCTCTACCAAAGATGCTTTGTATGAAGAGTTTCTCAGCGTCTGTGTGCAAACATGCATCCTCCTGCTTCCTTTGTGGTGGTAACCCCAGCCCTTCCAGTTAATCATCTGAAGAGGACTTGGGAGGGACCACAGGCAGCTGGCACCAGTAACTCAGTTCCCTTTGCCAAAACCTCCGAATTTAGCATTGGAGTTGTTTGCCTCTGTGGTGAGGGAATTGACTAGCCATTGCTTCAGCCTCCTTCCCAAGTAAGCGCCTTCTTGTGGTTGGCACTGGGAGGACAGTGGTGACCTGCATCACAGGGCCTGAAGATGTTATTTTGAATGGAACATTTGATGTCACCTTTAGGGAATAGAAACCAAATAGCAGAGGCCTAGGACCATTCCTATTGCGAGGAGGGAAGATGAGCACCCTCTGCTGGCAGTATTTGGAGTTGATTGAGGATCTGTAAGCAGCCTGGAAGGAGTGCTGAGGTCAGCAGGCCTCAGGAATCCTTAACATGCAAACAATCTTGGGGAAACCAGAAGGTCATTCTTAGCAGTTTTTGTAATACCTCTCATTGCAGGCTGTTAGATTATGTTGTTCACTCTGGGTGTGATCTGTCATATGTATCTGATAGTTGTTATGGATAATTGTTTGGGTTGTAAACTCCTATACTCTATTAAAATGAACCTAATTAAGTGACTAAGTGGTGTGCTTTTTCTTAAGTGGAATCTTCTATGGATGAAAGGGCCCCAGGCACCTTTCAGCAGCACAGAGCCTGGGATAGATTCTAATATTCCTGAACAGAAGCCAGTGTTGGCACAGAGAAACCTACAGGAAACGAACCTAGGACATTCCAAGCTCCCTGTCATGAGGGAGAACCTGCTTGCCTATTTCCAACTGTGAAGAAAACAGCCAGGGTGGTATTTAACTAAACTTCCTGAGCTTGACTTAACAGGATTCAAGAACTGGCGATATGCTGTGTTCAGAGATGGTGTTCACAATCCAGGGCCCCAGAGTTTTGGTATAATAAACATGAGTGAAGCCAAAGTTGGCCACATTTTCTGAGAATTTACTTATCATCTAAATATAAACCTCCACCTGCTTCCATGATTTCTTTTTTATTTTTTGGAACCTGAGTCTCATTATGTGGCCATGGCTGACCTGAATCTCACTATGTAGACCAGGCTAGCCCCATACTCACAGAACTCTGCCTGCTTCTGCCTTCTGAGTGCAGGAATTAAAGCCATGTGCCACCATACCTGGCTAGTTTTATGATTTAAAGTTTTAAGTGTTGCCAGGTGGTGGTGGTGCACACCTTTATCTCCAGCACTCAAGAGGCAGAGGCAGGTGGATCTCTGTGAGTTAAGTCCAACATAGTACACAGAGCAAGTTGCAGGCCAGCCAGGGCTACACAGAGAAACCATGTCTTGAAAAAACCAAACAAAAAACCTCAGCTGTTTTGTGTTTCAAAATTGCAGCAGCAGTCACCAAAGCTGCTTGCTTTCTTACCTGAGACTGCAGGTGCTCTGGGGGAAGACAGACTCCCACTGAGCTTTCTACCAAGCTATGGAACAGGACTCTCAGTGGGAGGAGTCAGGAAAATGCCACTAGCTGATGGCTAAAACCTATGACTCTAGACTCTTGTCTTTCCTTGAGTTCACCTTAGATTGGAGTAGTGAAATCTGGGCTGTAGTTAGAGTGTATCCTGTGGAAGGAGAGGAGATATCGCCTTGGTGTGCTCTCAGATAAGCTTAGTCCAGAGGCAGTCCACAGCCTTCCGCACACTGTACCAGTCTCCAGGGGACCACTCCTCAAGTCAGAGCTGCTGGAACCCGTACTTCTACCTTGACAAGACTTAAATACAAATTTTAACTTGGGATGTTTGAATTTATTAAGTATAGGGAGTACATGTAGGACATGGTTGTGCATGCCTTTAATCCCAGCACTGAGGAGGCAGACGCCAGCCTGGTCTCCAGAACAGCCAAGGCTACACAGAGAACCCTACCTCCAACAACAAAAACAAAAACAAAACAAAAAGTATAGAGGGTACGCTGGGCGGTGGTGGCGCACACCTTTAATCCCAGCACTCGGGAGGCAGAGCCAGGCGGATCTCTGTGAGTTCGAGGCCAGCCTGGGCTACCAAGTGAGTTCCAGGAAAAGGCGCAAAGCTACACAGAGAAACCCTGTCTCGAAAAACCAAAAAAAAAAAAAAAGTATAGAGGATATAGAAAGAACACAGTGGAAGAATGTAGAATTTAAAAAAAAAAATTTTTTTTTTTGAGAGGCTTTTACCCTGATTGGCCTCAAATTCATGGGTGATCTTCCTGCCTCAGTCTACTTTGTACTGGAATTAGGGATGCGTGGTATCACATCATTGTAAAATTTGCAGTGAACCAAAAGTTGACTAATAAGTCTCCATTGTATGTAGGAAAGAATATGTCTCAAAACAATGATAATATCCAAACATGCATTCTATAGGCAAGTGATTAAGATTTAAATTGACTTAATGAAGTTGCTTCATAGTTTACCCACATATTAGTGTTCTAATCCTTAAAACCTAAGGATGTGGGGGCTAGATGGGAGGTGAAGAAAACTGGGAGGAGAGGGAGGGGGAACTATAATCAGGATATGTTATGTGGGGGGGGATCTACTTTCAGTAAAAGGGGGAAATAAAAAGACAGCCTGTCCTCTCCCCTCACCGCCCCCCCACCTTCCCCGCCTTGGCTCACCCGCCGCGCCGCCCTCCACCTGTAGAGGGCGCGCTTCCGTGACTGCCCTCTCTCCAAGGCCTGAGTCAGAGTAGGACTTGGAAAGTAAGGGGGCGTGTCCGCGCAAGCGCACTGATACTGAAATGATGGCGGCCGCGGAGCGGGCGTGGGGAGCAGTAGCTGATGTAGCCCGGCTGTGCAGGCGGTAGGTGTCGGCGCCGGGGCCAGCAGTTCCCTGTCGCCGCCCTCTCACGTGGAGGGGACTGGTGTCTGATGGAGTCTTGTCCTGGCTCCAGAGCCCGAGGCCCGGCCACCTTCTACGAACGTCCCTTCCCCTTGTAAACCCCGTGGGGATGTGGCTCCGAAGGGAAGAACATTCCCGGGTAGTTCCCTTCCCGTTCCCGGGAGACACATCCAAGGTCACGGCTCTGAGGGAAGCGCCTGGAGGGGACCCACGGCTCAGGCCTGTGCCGGCCGTGTCTTGTTCCTCTTCCAGAGCCACCCTGGTTCTGACTTCCTCAGGCATCTGTCAGTCCCAAGTGTGACTCCTGTAGAAAAGGGCCTAACAGTATGCTGATGGTTACCTTGAAGTTTCAAATGCAGTTTATGAGCCAGGCACGTGGGCCCACCCCTGTGTCATCCCAGCACTTGAGAGGTGAAGGCAGGAAGACCAGGAGTTCGAGGCTAGCCTGTGTTATATGAGACCACTGTCTTAAAACTCCTGAATGCATCTCATAAAAATAGAGGATTAACAAAAGGATTTTGTGGGTTGCCCCCTTCTCCCCTGTTTTCGATTACCGTTTTTGTTTGTTTGTTTTTCGAGACAGGGTTTCTCTGTGTAACAGTCCTGGCTGTCCTGGAACTCGCTTCGTAGACCAGGCTGCCCTCGAACTCACTGAGATCTGAGTGCTGGGATGAGAGTGTGCGCCACCACCGCCTGGCTCGATGACTTTTCTTGAATTACTTTCCTCCGGGTCTTTTAGAATTCAAACCTTGCTGCCAGAGTACACTTCTGATTTATCGACTCTCCTGCTTTTTTTCGGGGTTGAAGGAACAGTACTGGAGTGCCAGGGTGTTTCCAAATCCTGGAATATTCTCACTCCATTCATTGAATGGTTAGTTACTGTTTACTGCATAGTGATAACAGCTGCCATTTACTGAGCACTTACTGTGTGAATTGATAGGTGCTCTTGAGGGAGAATGATCTGCAGTGCTCTACATGCCTTTTGTTTTGAGTGCGTTTATTAAATATACAGCAAACAGTAAAAGCATCAGGCAGCAAGCAGCAAGAAGGCAGTGTCAGAGTAGACACACCATCCAGCAGAACAGACTGGGGAAGCCCTGGGAACCAGCAGTTACCTGGGGACTCTGGTGGACAGAGGAGGTCCAAGGCAGAGTATTTTTTCCTGGGTATGACTTGTAATTAGCCATTTCTATAATAGGCATTTTTATATCACGTGATTAAACAGTAGATGAGTCTTGTATTTTGGGAAGGTGCCTGGGAATGATTTACTTCCAGCTCTGTTCAAGGGGCACTGGTTTTACTCTGACAATTTACTCTCCTGGTCCCAAGGGCATGATGTTTTTCTCGTGGGCTGGTTTGCTCTTCTGCTGTTCTTTCCCCAACAAGGGGTCTTGGAGAACAATTTTAAGTAAACACTTAAGGCAGGTGACTCTCTGTGTTCAAAGCCAGCCCGGTCTACAAAGCAAATTCCAGGCAGCCAGGGCTACACAGTGAGACCTTGTCTCAAAAGTTAAAAAACAAAACAAAAAAAACTGAAGTCAGAGCTGGAACATTTTTCACTACTAAAATGTCCTTTTATTTCCTTTTTTAGCAATAGGTATTCTCAAAGCTCCCTCTGTTTTTACATTAATGACACTATGAAAATACCCAGTCAGTGTTTCTCTATCAGAGAGAAATGAAGTGCCACCCTGGATTCATGATTCCCATCAAGCATATAGATTGGTGGTTGCCCTAGTAGTGTAGAGGCGATAGTTTGTGTTCTGTCAGACTTTAGACTTGGAAATGTTGGGATGAAAGTGAGTGTCCTTAATCTTCTTTTTTTTTTTTTTTTTTTTTTTTTTCCAGAGCTGAGGACCTAACCCAGGGCTTGCACTTGCTAGGCAAGTGCTCTACCACTGAGCTAAATCCCCAACCCCGAGTGTCCTTAATCTTAACTGGTTCTTCCAGGACAGTTCCTAACTTCAGATTTGGGGACATTTGTGTTTAATGAGATACCATGGGGCTAGAACTCAAGTCTAAACACAGAATTCATTTTTTTTGTGTGTGTGTGTGTGTGCACTTCACCCATAATGGAAATTGGATGCATCGTTTTTAGTGGATTTTGGCAGAACCCTTACATGAGGTCAGGTATGCGATGGGTTGAAGCTTAGAATGCTTAAGATTTTTGTTCAGGGGTGCTCACTCATCCCCTCCACTCCTCCTCGCCCCCACCTCTTTCTTCCCAAAGCTGGGATGCTCAAACCAAGGGCTTTGCAAGTGTTAGGCCAGCACCGTACAGCCGAGCTGCATCCCCAGCGGTTGCTGCTTAACACAGGCAGCCTAGTTCTCTCCAGGTGACAGTGATATGAGTCAGAAAAGGGAAGCTTTTCATTGTATACATTGTTTCCCTTACCTGTTGTTAGCCACAAGACTCTGCTGCCTCATTTTTAAACATTTTTAAAAGAAAAAATAAAAAGCCATTGTGTGACTGAGGGTCTGGGACTGCAGATTTAAATCGATTTGTCCATTTCTGTTTCTGATGCCTGGATGTTAGTGTGTATTTCTACTTACCAATCAAATGGGTTTCCATCTGGTTTTGCCAGCATTTTTATTTTATACATATGAGTGTTTGCCTGCACATGTGTGTACATGCCATGTGCATGCCTGATGCCTAAGAAAGTCAGAAGAGGGCTTTGGATCCTTTGGAACTGGAGCTGCGGACAATTATGACCTACCATACAGATGCTGGAAACCAACCCAGACCTCTACAAGAGCACCAAGTGCACACAACTGCTGAGCCATCGCTCCAGGCCCTTTACCTCTGTTTTTAATTGTTTGTATTATTTACCAAAGTAGAAAAAAATGTTATAGATAGAAAATGGGAGGTTAACTCTCTATCATTTTTATTGCTGGTTATGTTTAAATCTTAGCTCTTTTATATATACAAGAGAAGTATAGATTGACTTTAAAAGGTCAGATTGCTTGCTGGGTGTGGCACTCATGTCTGTGATTCCAGAAATAGGGAAGCAGAGGCAAGAATATCCCAGAAGTTCCTGAAGCCACCTGGCTACACAGTGATACCCTGTTTCAAAACAACAACAAAACAGATGAGACTCCTTACTGTGTCATTCATTGTTTCACATGTAGGGTCTGCCATGTGGTGACTCCATACACCTTTAAGAAACAACCTCTGCACCAGTATGTGCGAAGACCACTTTTCCCGATGCGTGCAGCCTTGTCTAACACAGGTACCATTTCACCTCTTCAGAGAAAATTGTGTTACAGAAAGCAGTGGAACAGTGTTAGAGTTAACGGTAATAAAAGACAAGATTTGAAAGGTTTCTTTAAAATTTTTTATTGCATTTATGTGTGAGAGAGAGTGTGCCACACTGCATGTGTGGAGGCCGGAGGACAGCTTGAGTCAGATCTCTCCTTCCACCGTGGTGTGGGTTCTGGGGATTGAGTCGGAGTTGAGGACCGAACCCAGGGCCTTGTGCTTGCTAGGCAAGTGCTCTACCACTGAGCTAAATCTCCAACCCGAGTGTAGGTCTTTAACCTAGGCAGCAAGCACCTTTACCTCCTGAGCCATCTTACCAGCCCAAGAATTTGTCTGCCTTCTATTCAGAGGCTTATAAAAAGGATTGAGTGATTTTTTTGTTTGTTTGCTCCCCCCTCCATGGTAAAATCATACTTTAGTGTAATTAGTCAGAGGACATTATCTGTAGACGTACGAAATCTCTGTCTTACAAGACACAGTTTTTAGAACATGAGTTGCTAAGTAAATGATTTCCAAGATGAAATATTATAAAAAAAGAAGTTACAAGTAGATTTGCGTTTGAAAGAATCATGTGTATCTTAAGCTATTGCTTTCTCTATTTCTATGGGAATATCTGTACAACTGTACATTCCTGGCTTTTATCCAAGCCTTCTAGAGTCTGATTTTGAATGTAATTTGAAATGTGAGCACTGTGGTGTAGTTGGGGAAGCTTAGAGAGGCGGAGGTATGCATGGCTTGATGTGGTCATGGATTATTTTTTTTTTTTGAGGTTGTATTTTAATTACAATGTTTCTCCCTTCCCTTTCCTCCCTATAAATCTTCCATATACCTCTTTCTACTCTCCTTCAAATTCATGGCCTCTTTTTTCATCGGTTGTTATCACATGCATGTATGTATTTGTATATTCTTAAGTACAACCTGTTGAGTCCATATGTTACTTGTATGTGTGTGGAGTTGTTCTTAAAATACCTAATTAAGCCAGGCGGTGGTGGTGCACGCCTTTGATCCCAGCACTCGGGAGGCAGAGGCAGGCGGACCTCTGTGAGTTCGAGGCCAGCCCGGGCTACAGAGTGAGTTCCAGGACAGGCACCAAAACTACACAGAGAAACCCTGTCTCGAAAAAAGAAAACCCAAAAAACAAAAAAACAAAACAAAACAAAACAAAAACTAATTAAACCAAATTTAAAAATACAACTGGAAGCCGGGCGGTGGTGGCGAACGCCTTTAATCCCAGCACTCGGGAGGCAGAGCCAGGCGGATCTCTGTGAGTTCGAGGCCAGCCTGGGCTACCAAGTGAGTCCCAGGAAAGGCGCAAAGCTACACAGAGAAACCCTGTCTCGGAAAAAAAAAAAAAAAATACAACTGGAATGATTTTGTTGAATATCTATTCAGATAAGTATTGAGGTAGCTTATTTATGTTAAAAGAGAAGAGTTGTGTGGGGATACTGTATTTTTCTTAATTTTTACTCCCCCAGTGTACATAGATTGTATGGGTTGTTTGGTTTGGTTTCTTGGAATCTTGCTAAGATTCCAAGGCCAACCTGGAACTTGCTGTGTAGCTGGGACTAGCATGAACTCAGGGTCCTCTTGCTCAACCCTCCCAAGCTGGGGCTGAAGGCTCTGGGCAACTACATTTATCTGAATCTAGCTTTCAAACAAAATTTTGTTTTGTCTTTGTTTTTATACTTATAGTTTTATCCTTGGGTGTTTCTAAGACCTTCTTTTTTGTAGACCTGATTTACCCCAGTATACTGAGCAGGAGAAAGCCAGGTTAACCCTCAGTAGAATGCCTAATGAGTATGGTGACTTTATTTACCAGTACATTATTAAGACAATAAAACATGAAGCCAGGCTTGGTAGCCCACACTTTTAATCCCAGCACTCTGTAGGCAGAGTTAGGCAGATCTCTGTGAGTTTGAGGCCAGCCTGGTCTACATAGTGAGACTGTATCTCAAACAAACAAACAAACAAACCTACAGAAAATGACTGGTTCAGAACAGAAAGTAGTGGCAGTCTTTCTTTAAAGTTTTATTTCAAGTTCTGTTTCCTGTAAAAGCAGATTTTTCTTGGTTGGAGGCACAGGCCTTTCAATGACATGCCTGAGTATCAAAATTCAGGCATTTTAACTTATTAGGATTTCTCTGAGCAGCTTGGGAAATAAAGCTTGTGGGGCCTTTTCCCTTCCCCTAACTTTTCTTACTTCTGTTTATCTAAAAAGGAGCACTCTGGGGGGCTAGAGAGATGGCTCAGTGGTTAGAGCACTGGCTGCTCTTGCAGAGGCTAGGTTTGATTCCCAGCATCCGTATGGCAGCTTACAGCCATCCATGATTCCATTCTAGAGGGTCTAATGGCCTCTTCTGGCCTCTGCAGCACTGCAGACACGTGATACATATACATACATGCAGGCAAAATGTTTGCACATATAAAATTAAAAAAAAAAAACTTAAAAAAAAAGAGCACTTTGTTGTCCATAACTTAAACTGTTTTTTCTAGCATAACACTCTTTCTCTTTTCCAGTACGATTCATGTTTATTCAAACACAAGACACTCCAAATCCCAACAGCTTAAAGTTTATACCAGGAAAGCCAGTCCTTGAGACGAGGACCATGGACTTCCCCACAGCAGCTGCAGCCTTCCGCTCCCCTCTGGCCAGGTACAGTTTCTGCTGGCTTTTCCTGGAAGCACAGGGCCTCTGTAGTTTAGCAGCCTTGCAGAGCTAGTACATTTTGTGGGCAGATTGATTTTAGAAGAGTTGAGTTGAAATTAAAAACACTTTCTCCTGGGGAGTGTATTTGACAGCTCGGTAGCATGAATACTTAAATTTTATTTATGTTTTTACTTAAGAAAGAAGTTAACCAAGTGGGAATGAGTTTGTGTGGCTGTGTGAGTGTGCATACACACCGAGTCCGGAGAGTGTCCTTGAGTGTCCTCTATCACTCTTCATCTTGGTTTTTCAGACAGGGTCCCTCTGGGAACCTGCTGCCCACTTACTTAGCTAGACTGGCTGACCAGAAGGTCCTCAGGGTCCTCTGCCTCTCAAGCGCCGGGGTTGCAGGTGCATACTGTCATGCCCAGCTCTTCGCATGTCTGCTGGGGAGCTGAACTCAGGTCGTCTTGCGAGTGTGCCGTGTACTTTACCCACTGAGTCGTTCTCGCCAGCACTTTTCAGAGTCCTTGGAGATGGGAGATGGGCGTCTCTTGTAGCCTAAGCTGGTCACAAGTTCACCGTGTAACTCCTGGTGCCTCCACTTCCTAGTGTTGGGATTGCAGATGGCTGCCACTATGCCCAGCTTAAAACTCTGATTTTCAAGAACTATGAAAAGGTGCTCCGTTCATTTCATAAGGAAGAGGAACTAAGTTTCTAGGTTTTCATTCAGAACCATTAAGTGATGACAGTTGTCAGATGTGGTATGACCTTTTAAAATCAATTAGGACAGTTTCTTAGTTCCCGAGAAGCATGTTACATGCGTGTCAGAATAATACATGAAGTATACCAAGCCTCTCCTGAACCTGTGGCCAAAGCCATACTACATTACTACAGTCCACATCAGCTAAGGTCTTGCTTGCTTGCTTCTTCTCCCTGCCCCCAGTCCGCCTGTCCATCCTTTATCCATCTGTCCGTCCCATCTATCCTTCCTTCCTTCCTTCTTTATTTCTTTGTTGAGTGCCAGAAAGTGATTGACTCCAGGGCCTTTTACATGCTAAATGTGTGTTCTGCCACTGAGTTGCACCCTAACACTAAATGAAATTTATGCCCTGATACTGCTTACTGCGCACATTTAGAAATCAGCATAGGTAGTTTCCGGTACATGGCCTGCATTCTGTATACCTCATTGAGGGCAGGCAAAAGTGAAGCCCAGAAATAATTTTTCAAATTTCTAGCTGATAAATGTGTACAGTTTTTCTGACTTAAACATGCAGTTTCTCAGAATACACTTTAGAGCATTTATTTTTCATGCTTTTGATACAAACAGTTAGAAATGTATATATTATAATTTAATGCACATACCTGTGTGTATGTGTGTAAAACAAGTGTTTGATGGGTATTTCCATCCTTTGCACTTGTACAGTAGGTAGTAGCTGAGGTGGTTAATGGCACTTGCCACTCTTGAAAAGGATTTGAGTTCAAGTTTCCAACACCTAGGCAATTCACAACTACCTGTAATTCCAGCTCTGAGGGGACCCAATGCCCTCTTCTTGCCTCTTGAGACTCTGCACTCATGTGCATACACATAGACACACATATATACACATAAATAAAGTAATTCCTTAAAAAGTAACAGGTGGGAGGCATTCTCATATTTTTTTTTCATTTCTTTTTGTTACTTAGTTTTATTAAATATAATGCAGTTCTTATCACTATTTAATTGATTTCACAGCTCCATACTGTGTGTTTTTTTTGTTTTGTTTTGTTTTTGTTTTTGTTGTTTTGTTTTGTTTTTTTGTTTTTCGAGACAGGGTTTCTCTGTGTAGCTTTGCGCCTTTTCCTGGAACTCACTTGGTAGCCCAGGCTGGCCTCGAACTCACAGAGATCCACCTGGCTCTGCCTCCCAAGTGCTGGGATTAAAGGCGTGCGCCACCACCGCCCGGCTGTTTTTGTTTTTTTAAAGAATATAACTTCAGGGACCACACAGGCATGCAAGGTTTGCCTAGGGATGTTTATTAGTCTAGTTGCACACGCACGCATGCATGCAGGCAGAACACTCACACACATAAAATAAATAAGTCTAAAAGCTAACATTTACAAAAAGATACATATCTTCTGTGTGTGTGTGTGTCTGTCTCTCTCTCTGTGTCTGTCTGTCTGTGTGTCTGTGTGTTTTGCAATACTGGAGATTGAATCTAGGGCCTTGCACATGCCAGGCAAGAGTTCTACCACTGATCTACAGCCCCAGCCCAAGACATAACATCCCGTTAAGTGAAGAAACCAAGTTGCAGAACAGTGGCGCAATGTGATAATATTTATATAACCCTCCAATAAAAACAGCACACCACTCCATGAAAGTTCCTGGAGAAATATGCACACCAGAAGGACAACCTAGGATTTTAATTTCTTGATTAATTTGATTTTAACTTTTTAGAATTTTTGCTCTTTTGAGATGGGGTCTCAGTAGATCAGGCTAGCCTTGAACTACTGATCCTTTTCCCTCCATCTCTTGAGTTCTGGGATTAGAGACTATGCTATGATGCCTGTCTTTAACCTTTTATTGTTGAAATGTTTACATCCAAAAAGAGTTAGTGTAGCCCAGTGTGGTGACACATGTCTGTAAGCCCAGTGCCCAGGTGGCATTAGAAGTACTGGGTGTTTGAGGCCAGCCTTTGCTCTACACAGTGAGGCCTTTATTTAAAACACACATACACACTCACACACCAAAACAAGAACAAACAAACAAAAAACCCAAAACCAAAACACCGACCGCTTCACTAGGGATGTAGGGAGCTACATGATAGAGCTCTCACTGAGCATGGATTAGGCACTGGGTTCAATTTTTTACCACCACAAAAAAATGTAGGAAAAAAATTCCTGTTTCTTGTATTCACAGAGTTTATTATCTGCAACTAAGCAAACTGGTCTTGTCTTTGCTGAGCTATTGTAGGGAATGTTTTTGCTAAGCTCCTGAGAGAGGTCAGCCTGTCTTTTGTCTTCCTGGAACCTGGCACTTAGAGATGCCAGACATCTGCTGAGTGAAGGAGTGAGTGAACAACTATCTTACTTCAGGAAGGTTCTCAGAGCTGTCTTTCTTTGTGGGTCTCCATGGTGCCCTCTTTTTTCATGTGAAGATATACTGCATTTTTTGCATGTACCACAGCCTTTTCACTGATTGCCAGGTGGTGGACATGTTTGGGGCGGGGGCTGCTCTTCAGATTCATATGCATCTTTGGTAGGATGAGAAGAAACAAAGGCCTCTTGAGTTGATAGCATTTTAACCAGGGACAGTCCATGGAGGTTCAGTAACTTTTCTCTTTACTTCTGCATATGCTTATCTTCTTTCATGACTTTTTTCTTTTCTGTATTCACAGGCAGTTATTCAGGATTGAAGGAGTGAAAAGTGTCTTCTTTGGACCAGATTTCATCACAGTCACAAAGGTATAGTGTAGCTGGAGTTTTTCTGTCTGGCCCACAGTATAATCAGTATAAAGGTAGACTAGCGGCCTTTGAGCTTTTTCTGAGTCCAGTGCCCCTCTTCAGAATTCTCATTGTTTTGGGTTTCAATTTTCCCTTCTTCAGTTTTTTGTAGATAGTCTTGCTCTGTAGTCCAGGCTGGCCTGAAAACTGTGGCCTTCCTTCCTTGGCCCCCTGTTGCTGGCATTACAAACATGTACCACCACTCTACCCTAGAATTTTCTTCCTTTTTTTTTTTTTTTGGTTTTTTCAAGACAGGGTTTCTCTGTGTAGCTTTGGCGCCTTTCCTGGAACTTGCTTTGTAGACCAGGCTGGCCTCGAACTCACAGAGATCCGCCTGCCTCTGCCTCCCGAGTGCTGGGATCAAAGGCGTGCGCCACCACCGCCCGGCTCGAATTTTCATTCTTCATGTGCTAGGGTTTTTACTAACATTGTGATATTAAAAATCCCAGGTGAGGAGCTGGAGAAATAGCTCCGCAGTTCACAGCACTGGCTGCCCTTGCTGAGAGCCAGTTTAGATTCCTGACACCCACATGGCTGCTCACAACCATCTATAACTCCAATTCCAGGGACCTAGTGCTCTCTTCCGACCTCAGTGGGCACCAGCCACACACATGCTACATAGACATACATGCAAGCAAAACATTCATGCACATAAAATTAAGTAAGTAATACATAAAAAAAAAAATCTCAGGTGATGCTTACTTCTTAGATTTGTCAGGTTAATGAAAGGGATTTTCTAGCGGCAGTTAATTAAGATCCAGGTATAACTGTAATCCAGTAGCCTCATCCCTTCAGTTAAAACACTTGAACCTCAGCAGATTCAATGCAGTGTCCAGGATTACAGGGCTAGCCCACTACAGGACGCAACCTTGGCAGGACCAGAATTTCAGCTTCCAGGTTACTAAAATAAAATTTGTTTGTTTGTGTGTATGTTTCATAAAATTTAAATAAATTTTAACAATTTTATTATGTGTGTAATTTGTGTGTGTGTGTGTGTGTTCAGGCATGCACATGGAGATCAGAGGACAGTTTACAGGAGGTAGTTCTCCGTCTACCATGTGAATCCCTGGGATGGAATACAGGTTGCCAGACTTGGTGACAAGTGCTTTTACCCACTGAGCAGTCTGCTTGCCCCTAAGTAGTAATTTTACTAACTCTTTCTGTGAGTTGATGGAGTAAAAAGGGAATCAAGTCCATACTATGAACAAATTACGTATGTGTCTGTCATATGCCATAGTACACACGCCCTCTCTGAAGGGGATATGCTTACTCATTCTTTTGATGTGTACATATGACTAATTTCAGACACATGTGCATATTTGCATAGTTCACTGTCCCACAGCAGTACTGTGAGCCGGGCCATGGTGGTGCTCACCTTTAATCCCAGCATTCAGGAGGCAGAGGCAGGCGGATCTCTGAGAGTTCAATGTCAGTCTGGTCTGCAGAGTGAGTTCCAGGCCAATCAGAGCTGCACGGTGAGACCCTGGATCACCAGAAAGTAGAAAAGATTCTTGAGAGATCTGAGGTGGTGGTCTGGATTTGTTTTGCACTTGGCTGGAAATGCAACATGTTTCTTCAACGTGATTATAGGAGAATGAAGAATTAGACTGGAATTTACTGAAACCAGATATTTATGCAACAATTATGGACTTCTTTGCATCTGGCTTACCCCTAGTGACTGAGGAAACACCTCCAGGAGAAGCAGGTAGTGTTGTGCTGGGTAATTGATGCTTATCTATATTTTACTGGATTTCCTACTTCATTCACATTTGCCTTGATTTCAGAAGTGACCAGAATACAGATTTTTAAATGTTGTTATTAGAATATATTAATTATACATAATTGTGGGTGTCAGTATGGTGTTTTACGTGTGTGTAATGTGTTTTGATCATAATCGCCCTCTGTTACTCTTTCCTTGTGTCCCTCGCACTCCTGATAGTTTTCTTCCCCTTCCCATCTAGCCCACTTCACTCTCACGCTGTCTAGTGAGTGACTCAAACAAGGCTGTTAGGGCTGCTTACAGGAGCACAGGTGAGACGTTACCTGCTGGAGCTTGGGCACCTCACCAGTGGTCCTTCTTCCTCAGCAGCCATGAACTTCTGCAGGTCCTCAAGGAGGATGGAGCTTCATGAGACCCGCCTCCTTCCATGTTCAGGGGCCTGATCAGTTTTTAAAGTTATTTTGTATTTAATGTGCATGGGTGTTTTGCCTTCATCTGTGACTGTGTACTACCAGATATGTGCCTGGTGCCGGAGGAGGCAAGGAGAGGGTATCAGATCTCCCGGGAAGTGGAGTTATAGACAGTTGTGAGGCACCATGTAGATGCTGGGAATCAAGCCTGGGTCCACTGAAAGAGCAACCAAATAGCATTCTACAGCTCTCCACCCCATCCTCCAGCTCTTAGATTCCTTCTGCCTCTCCCTCAACATTCTGTGATGCTCTCTTTGAGTCCTGCTGATAAAGATGTCCCATTTAAGACTGACCATCCAGCAGTCACTTAGTCTCAGCACTGACAAGTTATGAGTCTCTGCAGTACCTTCTACCTACTGCATGAAGAAGCTTCTCTGACCAAAGATAGCAGCACTAACCCGTAGACAGAAACAGGGTTTCTTAAAAAGGAAACAGGTGAGTACATCATGTCTTTAGTAAAACAGCTGTAGCTTCCCACAGGGGTCTGTGCCTCCCTGTCACAGGTTTTTGACCAGGTACAGCAGCAGAGCTGACGTCCTCCTGTGGACTTGGCCTCAGTTCCAGTCAGGGAGCAGTTGATTACCCCACATCAGGCTTGTAACTGTTTCCCAGTGGGCACATCTGGCCTGGCTAGTCAGTGCTGTAGCACATGGTCCACAGCTGAGTGAGATGGTTGACAATTCTCTCCCAGCAGCCTACACAGCACCTTGTGGCCCTGTGAGCTAGCCAACAGGGAGGGAGCTTCAGCAGGAGGATCTTACCATCTAGTTCTTGGGATCAGCCAAGAGCATGGGGTATTTTGAATGCATTTGGCTCGGGAACAATTCTAGATGGGACAAAACTTCGTATATATTGTTTTCTCAAATTGTTTTTGGTTTTTCAAGACAGGGTTTCTCTATGTAGCCCTGACTGTCCTGGAACTCACTCTGTAGATCAGGCTGGCCTTGAACTTACAGAGATCTGCATGCCTCTGCCTCCCGAGTGCTGGGATTAAAGGCATGTGCCACTGCTGCCCATTGTTTTCTTAAAACTTGTGTGTGTGAACACTGAATCTATTATGTAAAACTAAAATTTTAATTATGAAAAATTTTGAGAATTCAGAAAAATTATATATTAGGCATGAACTTGCTTCCACTTAGATTTAACAGATGTTAGCATTTTCTGGAAGAAGGTGCTGAGAAACAAATAAATGTAAAATTTTCCATAGTTGCTTTAGACCCTTTTTTAAATGAAATATTAAGGACACAAACCAGTGTGTGGTGGTGCACACTTATCTCAGCACATGAGAGGCAGAGGCAGAAATATTGCTGTAAGTAACTGGCCAGCTTGCTCTATATGGCAAGTTCCAAGCCAACCAAGGCTTTCTGGTGAGAGCCTGTTTCAAAAAAGTGAAGTAGGGGGAGGAAGAGAGGGAGAAAAGAGAGAGAAAGAACGAGGTAATGTTCTATGTCTACCCCTCCCTTGCTGCTGGGTGTGAGCTTGGTTGGTTTGTATTTTACTGTGCCAGTAAGCTGAAATGAATGGGTAGAATTGGTGTCCATTCTTTTTCTTGTTATTTTTAGTGTTTTTGAGACAGGATCTTGCTTTGTAGCCCAGGTTGGCCTGAAATTTACAATCCTGCCTCCTTCTCCATGCTGAGATTATGGGTGTGCATCTCCATACCCAGTTTCTGGGTTTTATTCTTAAACTTCAAGTAACTTGTGTTCTACCACAGCTTGCCTTTCACTGATTATAATCTAATTTATTTGAAGGTCTAATTTATTTATTTTAAGCACTGTGTTAGTCCACTGGAATGAATAGAGTGCAGTGAATTTGTCCTTTCACTGTGGACATTGCTGGTGCCAGTGTGTTACAAATGCTGCTGTGGACATCCTGGTGCAGGCGTCTGTGGACTGTTCTTCACTGTGTGAGCTATTTGTGCTGACGTCCATTACAAACACTGCTGCCGTGGACACACTGCTTCTGTGGAGGGGCGTGAGTGGGTTGTATACTTTCCTGTAGGGAAGCAGCAGCTAATTACTGTGCTCATTAGCAGTGTGTAAGAGTTTCTGTTTTCTTAGACTTTCTCATCACTTCATGTCTTTTTTTTCTTTCCTTTCTCTTTGTTCCTTTGGTGCTTAGAGACTCTAGAGAGCTTGACCTGCGTTCCACTACCAAGCCAACTCCCACCTCTTTTGCTCCCCCCATCTCACCTCCTGAGACAGGATCTCTCTGTGTAGCCTTGGCTATCCTGGAACTTAACTGTAGACCAGGCTAGCCTTGAACTCATAGAGATCTGACTGCCTCTAGCTCCTGAGTGCTGGAATTAAAGGCATGTGCCATCATTCCCTTTGTTTTGCTTTGGTTTTTGAACCAGGGTCTCACTTTGTAGTCCAGGCTGGTCTCCAACTTGCTGTGTAATGTGGGCTGGCCTTGAACTTTGAATCCTCTTGTCTCAGTCCACTAAGTGCTAGGTTTTTATAAATATGACTACTACCCAGCCAGCTACATTTATTTAAACCAGAATGTCTTAGTTAGGGTTCTATTGCTGTGAAGAGACACCATGACCACAGCAGTTCTTATAAAGGAAAACATTTAATTGGGGCTGGCTTACAGTTCAGAGGTTTGTTTAGTCCATTGTTGGCATGGCAGGGAGCATAGCAACACACAGGCAGACATGGTGCTGGAGAGGGAGCTGAGAGTTCTACATCTGGATCAGCAGACAGCAGGAAGAAAGATATGGACCTGGCTTGAGCGTTTAAACCTCAAAGCCCACCCCCAGTGACACACTTCTTCCAACAAGGCCACACCTCCTAATAGTGCCACTCCCTATAAGCCTGTGGGGCCATTTTCATTCAAACCACCATACAGTATGTTAGGTCTAAAATGGTATCTTACTTACTGTCTGTTCGTTTGTTTGTTCCTACAGTTCCAGGGATTGAACTCAGGGCTGTGAACATCTAGGCAAGTGCTCTACCACTGAGTCAGTCCTTTTTTTACTTTGGAGGCTGTGTCTTACTAGGCTGCCCAGGCTAACAACTATATAGTCTGTAGCCAGGCAGACCCAACTTACTGTCATCCTGCCTCTGCCTCCTGGGGAGCTGGAATCACAGATCTGTGTCACCAGGCTGGCAGTGTCTTGGTTTAGTTTCATTCTTGTATTGACCCTGATCCTGGGGGTTTCTCTATCTTGTTTCACTTTATAAGCTTTCCACGTCAGTAAATTTCCTAGTCATTTTCTTTTTTTAGAAGTAAGTCTTATGTCTTTTTTTATATTGATTTAGTAGATTTAAAAAAAATATTCTAGGTATGTTTGGAAGATAGTTCAGTCAAGGTTCTGACTGAGTACAGTCTCCAGAATCCACATCATAAAGTTGTAGCGTGTGCACACTCGTAATCTCAGCACTGGGGAGGTGGAAGCAGGCTCTCTAGCCAGCCATCTTAGCCTACTTGTCTCACTTGTACATGCACAACCCCACTACACATGTACCTGCACACTGTGTGTGCATGTGTGGGGTCTATGTGTGTTCTGAGCTATGAAATAGTTATAACTAATTCTTCCTAATCATGGCTAGAGGCTAAAGGTAGCTCAGTGGTGAAGTACATCCTCAGTATATGCTCACGCACACACATACACACACCCTTACCACAAAGTGAAAAACAAAAGACTTATTTAAGGCCAGGTAGTGGTGGTACACGCCTTTTATCCCAACACTTGGGAGGCAGAGGCAGGCAGATCTCTGAGTTTGAGGCCAGCCTGGTCTACAGAGTGAGTTCCAGGACAGCCAGGACAGCTACACTGTCTAAAACAAAACAAAACAAAGAACAAGTTAACTATGCCTACCAAAAATAAAAATACACAAAATTTGGGCTTGGGGTTTAGTTCAGAGGTAGAGCCTTTGTCTAGCAAACACAAAACCCTGTGTTCAGTCCCCAGTACCTCAAAAAGAAAGAAAGAAACCACAAGCTGACTGGCTCAAATATTCCATCAGCAGGAATTTATCTCATTAGTGTGCTTAGAAGCAAGGATGTTGCTCAGGGTTAGATACTAAAACAGTCCAAAAGCCAGCAAGGCAAAGCTCTACCAAGATCTCTTTATAATGAGCCTATTTTCATGTACTGATGGAAAGACTTTCAAGGGACTCTAGGCGTGAAGTGTGGATCAGGTAAAGCCTGATCTCACCTGTGTAAATTTACACATGGAAATGTGCACATGCTTGGAGGAAGCCCTGTACTCAGTAGTAATGGGGACGGGGAGGGCAGCTTAGGACTGCTGCTCTAAGAGATTTGAACTTCATCGTATTTTATTTCTTTTATGAAAATGGACTCAAAGGTTAGTATAGCTTAATATAAACTACTTGTGAGGTCGCTAGGAATTTAATATTTATTACAGAACAGCATGGAATCTATATTTTTCACAGATAAATACATTTCTTGAAAAAAGATTTACGTATTATATACAGGCATTGGTAAAACTTATATACAGCTTTACAAAATTCAAGCAGTGGCCAAGGATATAGCTCAGTGGTATAGTATGTGCTCCATGTGCAAGGCCATAGGTTCCTCCCAGCACCACACACATATGCACTCACACACACAGACATGCACACACATGATAAAGCAAAACCAAAACGAAACACCATTCTTGGCTCAGATTTGTAAAGTATTTAGAAGTTTCCAGAAGGCCTACATCTGTATTTGATACAGTTATCTTGAAAAATGACTAAATTGAGAAGCTGAAGATTAAAAACTTACTTCCTAAGTAGCCATGCCTTTCCATCTCACAGTTACAGTGAAATCAGATGACATATTTCTGTGCTGCTCTTTGGTCCTTGAGAATGTTAGTTTGTTCCTCACAGGCCCCTCCCTCATCTCAGCCCCAACATGATCAGGTTTCACTGTAGGATTTATTCCCTGTATTACCGAATATTAAGTGACCATTTTTCCTTGGTCTTTCTTTTGTGAACCACATGAGCCATGTCACCTTATGAAGTTTTGTGTTCTATGTTTTTTTTTTTCTTTTGCTATGTTTTGGATTTTGAGACAAGGTCTTGCTAAATCAAGCTAGCCTGGAGCTCACTGTGTAGACTAGGCTGGCCTTGAATTTCTGTGATCCTTCTGTATCTGCTTGAGTGCTACCATGCTAAGCAGTGCTTTTATGTGAAAAGCCTTCTGTTTTAATGCTTATATAACTGCAAAATTCTTACTCTTGATTTTTTTCCAGGTTCTGAAGAAGATGATGAAGTCGTGGCAATGATTAAAGAACTGTTGGATACTAGAATACGGTATGTGTTAAAACCTCCTAACGCCCTCCCCTCCCCCCCTCGCCGAAATCCAGTACTGCAAAGACAGCTCTCATTAAAGCTGCATGCTTTCACAGGAAATTGGAGCAGGGCTACAGATAGTCAGTGTAAACCAGCATAGGTCATCACCTCAACTGAACTTAAAGCCTGTGCCTCAGTATTCACTCACATCTTTAAAACTCATAGTCAAGAGGAATTTTCCTATACATGTGTAGGAAAGAACTTCATATTCGTGAACATTGTGAAGAGACTAGCACCCATGTAGCAACTGCCCAAATAAGAATAAAGACAGGAGCCAGGCATGGTGACACTCACCTGTAGTTCCTAGGGAAGCAAAGGCAGGAGGAGCTCTGTGAGTTTTAGGCCAGCATGGTACACACAGTGAGACTTTGTCTCAAACACAAAACAAAAAATAGAAAAACAAGGATAAAGACAAGACTAGTGGACAGCCTGTCTCTACTTTTCTCACAGCAGACAAGAAAGTCCAGACTTTGAGAAAATGTTTTCTTCTTTAGATAGTTTAAGAAACAATTTAGGGGCTGGAGAGATGGCTCAGAGGTTAAGAGTACTGACTGCTCTTCCAGAGGTCCTGAGTTCAATTCCCAGCAACCACATGGTGGTTCACAACCATCTGTAATAAGATCTGGTGCCCTCTTCTGACCTACAGTCATACATGCTGTATACATAATAAATAAATCTTTAAAAAAAAAAAAAAGAAAGAAACAATTTAGAAATTTAATAAGAGGCTGGCTAAGTGACAGAGTGTGGTGGTGCACTCCTTTAATCCAGCACTCAGGAGGCAGAAGCGGGTGGATCTCTGCGTTTGAGGCCAGCCTGGGCTACAGAGTTCTGGAACATCAGGGCTCCATAGAGAGACCCTGTTTCAAAAGACAGACAAACAAACAAACCAACCTACTGGTTTTACCTTGAAACTGAACTAAGAGAAACTGAAGTAGATTCTTAACACTGGAGATATTGCAACTGGTGTTTAAGAGAGGTGATTCAAATGTGAAAGAAGATAAATGAAAGGATGAGAATTCCTGCAAGAAAAGGAATCTGTAAGAAAAGAAGAGGATAGAACTACAAATACAGTAAGTGAGGAACTCATCAGCTCCCTTTCCTGTGAGCCCTGACACAGCTGTAGAGGAGATTGGTGTTAGAATAGAAGAGCAGTAAAACCCAGACTGAAGCACACAGAATGGGGGAGTTTGGGGCAAGGAAAAGAGCATAAGGCTTCATGCATGCAGAAAAGCACGTCTAGTGTCCTAAGGGTTAATTGTATCAAAGCAAGAGAAATGACCTAAATAGAAGGTGAGTGTGAGCAGAAGTATTCTGAGTCTTGACATTATTTGAGACATGGTAAAAGTAATCATTTGTAGTAGAGTTAAAAATATGAAGTAAGTATGTTAGGTGAGGCGAGCCGTGAAACATTATATAACAAACAGCTGTGTAGAAAAGAGGACAGACGAAAGAGTGCTTGGGCAGTGCACAAGAATGCAGATTGGAAACAAATGGCTGATGATAATAGGCCTGAAGGTTTGGCAGATACATTTAAAGGTACATAGAATGGCTAGCACTGGGTGAAATTGTCAGAATGTGAGAAAGCCAACTACATGCGCCTCATAGGGGTTGCACTGCTTCAATATAAGGACAGAAATGTTGGAAATGAGAAGCTGGAGAAAGGCATGGCATTGAGACAGTGAGGAGAGGAGAGCTACTGAAGTCACACAGACACCAGAAGACAGTGTACCCGACAGCTGTTAGTGTCACCACACAATGAGAATACTTGCTACCCAGGTCATATTCGAATCATCTAATAACACAGATTCAAAATAAATGAAGACTATTTGACAAAGATAAAAAGAGACACAAATAACCCACAGTTAAATGAGGAAATTAACAGCTAACAAAGCACAAAAAGTAATTGGGCAAGGGAGAGTTAAAACTTATTATTTTTATTTACTTATTTTCAAGACAAGGTCTCACTATGTAGCCCTGACTGGCCTGAAACTTGGTATAAATGCACCAGATAGATCTCTCACTCAAGAGATCCATTTGCCTCTGCCTTCTGATAGTTGGAATTAAAGGCATTAACCACCATTCCCAGGCTAAGATAGAGTTTTGAACACGTGATTAACAATTGACTAAATGTTGACATATGTATAATGTACTCGGCAAGAATGAAATATAAATTTAATGTGTACATGGATCGTGCACTAAAGTAGCTTGTATGCATGTTCATAAAGCAACTCTTATCTAGTTTCAGAGTTAAATTCATTGAGAATACCAGGTTTTGTTATTTGGTTCTGGGGGTTAATCCAGGGTCTTGAGCACTTCTTAAGCATGTACTCTACAACTGAGCCTCTCCCCCATCCTGGGAATACTGTTTCCTGACTACAGTGGAGCTGAGTGCTCTTCAGAATGGCTTGTGGTTAGGCTGGGTATGTAGTTCAGTGATAGAGTGTTAAGAATACCAAAGGCTGAAGTAGGGTGAGGTGGGGTGTGGTGGGGTGGAGTGGAGTGGGGTAGGATGGGGGTGACAGAATCAGTATTAGTCTAAGTCAACACAGAAATCACGATGATACTTAAAATGGGATAATATGGGGCCGGTGGGATAGGTCACTAGTTAAGTTACTTGTTGCCAAGTCTGATGACCTGAGTTTCATCTCTGAGACCCACATGGTAGATTGAGAAGACGGATTCCTGAAAGTTGACCTGTGGTCTTCATAGGCACACAGCAGTATATACATACCCCCAGAACAAATAAATACAATAAATCAAATTAATTAATATCTGCATGACCTTGGCTAGACAGGTTTGTTTTGTTTGTTTTTATTCACGAGGATACAAGAAAATTGGGGAAATCAAGGGAAAGACAAATTAGACAGTAGTAAAATTCTGCCTTTCTCATGAAAAGGCAGAATAGAAGATTTTATAGTGAATAGGACTTACGAGATGGATTGGTGGATGAAGGTACCTGCTGCGAAGCTTGGCAACCCAAGTCCTTTTTTTTTTTTTAAGATTTTATTTAATTTTATTTTATGGGCCTTGATGTTTTGTCTGCATTCATGTCTGTGTGAGGGTGTTGGATCCCCTGGAACTGGAGTTACAGACAGTTGTGAGCTGCCATGTGGGTGCTGGGAATTGAGCCCGGGTCCTCTGGAAGAGCAGCAAGTACTCTTAACCACTGAGCCGTCTCTCCAACCCTGGCAACCCAAATTCTATTCCAGAACCCACATGATAGAAGTAGAGAGCCAACTCCTAAATTATGCTCAGTTTCCACATGCATGCTGTGGTGCATGTGTGCAAGCACACACACATACACAGAACAAATGTAAAAATGTGTGCAAGCACACACACATACACAAAACAAATATCAAACAAAATCAGAGGGCCGAAGAGATGGCTCACTGGTTAAGAGTACTCACTGCTCTTATAAAGGAGCCAGATTCAGTTCCCAGCATCCACATGGTGGCGCACAACCACCTCTAACACTAATCCTGGGGGATCTGATGCCCTCTTCTATCCTCCAAGGGCTCCTGCACCTATGTGGTGCACATACATATACTCAGGCACACACACTTACACATAAATACCTTTTTTTAAAGGTTTTGTAGTGTGTATGACGGAATATATAAGAACTACAAATAGACAAGGAAAAAATAAAATAGAGGCTGGAGCACGAACATGGCAAAAGACAGTGACCAGACAGCCACTAACTATGGAAGAGCGAAGAGTGTGCAGCCTTCTAGCTCCTTATAAACTGTCACTTCAGATCCAGCAGGCGGGGTCATCCATTTTGATTGACACCAGTGGCTGGTGAGAACAGGAAACAGTGGAGTGCTCACCTGGTCTGGGCGCATGTAAGGGTGGGTAATTCTAGGAAAATGTTTGCTATTGTTTAAATCTAAATAGTTACAGTTTTGTTGAGCGGGTTCTCGCCCTGTAATTTAGGCTGGCTTGGAACTGAGTTTGTAGCCTAGTCTAGCCTTGAACTCATGGCAGTCCTCCTGCTTCAGCCTTTCAGTGCTAGGATTACAGACACGAGCCTCCACTCCTAGCTTATATTCAGAGTCCTGCTCCAGGAGTTTTGCCCTCAGGTATATGCCCAGTCATAATACCTATCCACACCAAAAGATGCACAGATGAATCTTTACAGCCACGTTGTGTGTATAAGTCCAATACCTATCAACAGCAGGATGGGTAATCAACCTGCCATATTATTGTAGTGGAATACTATGCAGCTGTGAGATGGGTAGGCTCTTATCATACTCAACAAGACTGAGTCATACAGAGAGGAAAGTAGCTGGATACACACGACTGGTTTAAAATTAAAAATCAGGGCAATGAGGATGCTCAGCAGGGAAGTCCCTTGCTATCAAGCCTGCTGCCCTGAGTTCCATCCCCAGAACCTACATGGAGAAGGAGGTGACTCTGGAAGGTTTCACCTGACCGCACATAGACCGCACACATGCAGAAAAATTTTAATTAAATTTAATCGAAGTTATGGGGCTGGGGAGATAGCCAGGATGGTAAAGTATTTGTCATGTAAGCATGATGTCCTGAGTTCAGTCCCCAGAACCCACATTAAGAGAGCTGGGTGTGGGATGTGTGTTTGTAATCCCTGTGCTTGGGGCAGAAATAACTTAGCCTAGTAAATGGGTTCCTGTTCAGTGAGAGACCCTTCTTCACAAACCAAGGTGGGTAGTGCCTAAGGAACAGCACTCAAAGTTGACTTCTGGCCTCTGCACTACACATACTCATGAACCCCGATCCATGAACTATACACACACACACACACACACACACACACACACACACACACACACACACACACAAAACAATGAACTATCTTAATCTTTTTCATTGAAGGCATGCATCTGTTGTTTTAAATATGTTATGAATGTCTTGTGCATCTGTTTTAAATATGTTATGAATGTCTTGTGGCCTCAGGCCTACTGTGCAGGAGGATGGGGGTGACGTGATCTACAGAGGCTTTGAAGATGGCATCGTGCGGCTGAAGCTCCAGGGCTCCTGTACCAGCTGTCCCAGCTCCATCATCACCCTGAAAAGCGGGATTCAGAACATGTTGCAGTTTTACATTCCAGAAGTGGAAGGTGTAGAGCAGGTAGGTAATACTGTGGCAGTTTGGGTTTAATGGTGAGGGGGGACCAAGTCTATAACCTGTCTTTACTGGGGAAAGCTCCATAGGTGGTTCTGTTCTGATTGCAGTTGTTAGGAAGGGATTAAAAACACCATGCAATTATATATAGATGAATATAAGAGTGGAGAAACTCGTGTAATTTACCAACTTCTTATTCTTCCCTTACTCTACTCCCAACACCATTTTTTCTTTTAAGATAGGTCTTGTGTGCTGGGCAGTGGTGGTGCACGCCTTTAATCCCAGCACTTGGGAGGCAGAACCAGGCAGATCTCTGAGTTCAAGGCCAGCCTGGTCTACAGAGCGAGATTCAGGACAGGCTCCAAAGCTACACAGAGAAACCCTGTTTCAAAAAACAAAACAAACAAACAAAAAGACAACAACAACAAAAGGTAGGTCTTGTGTGACCCAGGATGACCTTGAACTCCGTATGTAGCTGAGGATGGCCTTGAACTCCTGCCCACCAAGTGCTGGGATTGTAGATGTGTGCCACCACACCTAGCCTTTATCAAAAATTTTTATTACATTTGTGTGTGTACATGTTCATGCTTGTGTATGTGGGTGTGCACACTGCTGTGCATGTACAGGGAGAGGATAACTTGTGGAATTGGTTCTCTCCTTCACTTTTTGTGCATTACTGGGATAGAATTCAGGTCATCAGCCTTGGCACCAAGTGTCTTTACCCCTGAACCATCTTGCTAGTCCCAGTTTTTGTTTAGTGAGACAGAATTTCTCTCTAAAATCTAGACTGGCCTGGAGCTTGCTATGTACTCCAGGTTGGCCTGAAACTCATAATCCTCCTGCCTCAGCCTCCTGGAAGCTGGAATTACAGGCATGCACCACCAAGGAAACATAGTTTTGTACAGTGAAAGTTGTACACAGTTTGGCTTTGGCTATAGCATGTTGGAATGTTTTGTCTCTAAGTGTGTAAGGTTGTCATGGTGACTGACTGCAGTGATGCTAGCTAAGAAAGGGCCTTAAGGAAAGGCTACCAAGGAGGAGACAGTTACAGAGACTAGAGATTTGAGAAACTTTGTGAGGGGTTCTGTGGCTTTAGAAGGTGTCTTCTTCCAGTTGCCTGGAGAATCACTTATCTCTAGTAGTCTTAAAGGCTGGCCTTTTGGTCCAGTATAAGTTCTCATTAGTTCTCTGCTGGTGCAAAGCTCTGTGTGTCAGCACTGTGTATATGCATGGGCCTCCTAAAAGACTGTACCTTGTGTTTCTCTGCAGCAGCCCTGCTGGGTCACAAGTGTCATTTGCACACTGACAGTGAACAAGTTCTTGGGACTCTTACTCCAAATTTAGGAATGATTCTGCCTAAATAGGACTTGGTTTACAAAATTGTTTGCATTAGATATTGCTGAAATTTAGATATTAAGTATTCTTTTAAAGTGAAATAACCATTTTTAGTTAACCTCAAAGAGAAACTAAGAGGAGAGAATTCCTCTGTTCAGTGTCTCTCTTTAGAACCCATCCAGTGGCCATTTTAGTTTCTGTCATGTTTGCTTTAAGTTTTGAGATGAAGTTTTGCCCTGCTGCCTGCCTAGTCTTGAGCTCCTGGGCTAGAGTGATTCTGCCACAGCCTGCAGGTAGCTGGGACTTCTGTGCCACTGTGTCCTGGTCATCAAGATTTGTTTTTATATCATTACTCCCCTCCTCCTTCATCCCTGGTGCCTTTTGAAAAAAAAATTAGTATTAGTTGGGGGCCAGTAGAGTAACAAAGAGGAAGCATTTGTATTCCCATGTCCAGGGTGGGTACAGAATTGACTGGTTACAAACTTTAATTGCCATGTAATTGTAGTAGGTGTGGTAAGGAGAGAGACATTCCATAGCTTTCTATAACCCTTCCTTTTCAGAGGTGTTGGCCTTTATTATCCAGTAACTCATCAGCCCACAGAAGGACTAGTCTTCTTTTTCCCCTTAAGTATTATTCCTTACCATTTTTCTTCCCTGAAAGTCTTCGTATTTCTTTAGGTTTAAAATAATTTTTATTTGAGTAAAATCAAAATAGTTTACGGTATTTTTTTCTATTTTTAATTCCCCTTTTTTAAAAAAATACTCTTTCACTGGGTGTTGCTGGTGCACCCTAGCCTGGAATTCATAGAAATTTGTCTACCTCTGTCTCCTGGGAACTAGAGATAAAGGTGTGTGTCTTCATGCCCTGCTGAAAATTTTTAAATTACATTTATTTATCACGTTCATGTATGTATGTACACACACCACAGTGCACAAGAGGAACCTTGAAATTAAACCTACCTCCAGAAGTTCGTTCTCTTCTTCAGCATGTTGGGCATGGGATCCAACTCAGGTCTCAGACCCAGCAGCAAAACCTTTATCCTGGAGCCATCTTTCTGCTGGCCCTGTTGGTTTTCTGAGGCAAGGTCTCAAGTTGTCTAGACTAACTTGCTCTGTAACTGAAGCTGGCCTTGAACTCTGGATTCTGTGATTATAGGCATGCACTATCACACCTGTCAGGATTCATTTTTTGATTAATTATGTTTACAAGAATAATTTAAACTTCTTTCAAAAAGAGGATACTTTTAAGAACGTGGCAAGATGGTTAGACAGGAGAAAGCACCCGCTGTGCAGGCCTGCACCCCAGGTCCCATCTTTGAACCACTAAAGGTGTCAGGAGAGCTGACGCCAGAAAGTTGTCCTCCAGCCTCCACATGCAAAGGCATGCCCACCACCCCTTCACACCACCCCATCACACCACCCCATCACACCACCCCATCACACCACCCCATCACACCACCCCATCACACCACCCCATCACACCACCCCATCACACCACCCCATCACACCACCCCATCACACCACTCCACACCACCCCATCACACCACCCCATCACACCACCCCATCACACCACCCCATCACACCACTCCACACCACCCCATCACACCACCCCATCACACCACCCTATCACACCACCCCATCACACCACCCCATCACACCACTCCACACCACCCCATCACACCACCCCATCACACCACCCCATCACACCACTCCATCACACCACCCCATCACACCACCCCATCACACCACCCCATCACACCACCCCATCACACCACCCCATCACACCACTCCACACCACCCCATCACACCACCCCATCACACCACCCCATCACACCACCCCATCACACCACTCCACACCACCCCATCACACCACCCCATCACACCACCCTATCACACCACCCCATCACACCACCCCATCACACCACTCCACACCACCCCATCACACCACCCCATCACACCACCCCATCACACCACTCCATCACACCACCCCATCACACCACCCCATCACACCACCCCATCACACCACCCCATCACACCACCCCTTCACACCACCCCATCACACCACCCCATCACACCACCCCATCACACCACCCCATCACACCACCCCATCACACCACTCCATCACACCACCCCATCACACCACCCCATCACACCACCCCATCACACCACCCCATCACACCACCCCATCACACTCCATCACACCACTCCATCACACCACTCCATCACACCACCCCATCACACCACTCCATCACACCACCCCATCACACCACCCCATCACACTCCATCACACCACTCCACACCACCCCATCACACCACTCCACACCACCCCATCACACCACCCCTTCACACCACCCCATCACACCACCCCATCACACCACCCCATCACACCACCCCATCACACCACCCCATCACACTCCATCACACCACTCCATCACACCACCCCATCACACCACTCCATCACACCACCCCATCACACCACCCCATCACACTCCATCACACCACTCCACACCACCCCATCACACCACTCCACACCACCCCATCACACCACTCCACACCACCCCATCACACCACTCCATCACACCACTCCATCACACCACCCCATCACACCACCCCATCACACCACTCCATCACACCACCCCATCACACCACTCCATCACACCACCCCATCACACCACCCCATCACACCCCCCATCACACACACCTCCATCACACCCCCATCACACCACCCCATCACACCACCCCATCACACCACCCCATCACACCCCCTCCATCACACCCCCCATCACACCCCGCCATCACACCCCCACCCCCACCACATACACCCACACACAATTTTCTAAAAGATAAAAATACGTTATATTACTCTTTTCACTGAAGAATTGGAGCCGGTCCTTTTCAGTCTGCCCAGCTGAGACTCTACTGCCGGAGGCCTCTCTTTTGAGACAAGGAAAGGGATCTAGTTCTTTTATACATATTTAATTACTTGTATTATCTTAGGATCCCAGACTGAATCCTGTGCTTTGGCCTGTTAATGGCTTTGTTACTGTTGAGTGCTGTGCATTATCATAGGCTATTTTAGGCAGGCAAGTGATGTTCAAATCAGGAAAACAAGTTTCTAACCCTTTTCTTAACTCTTGAATTCTCTTTGTTTTCTGGCTTTAGGTGATGGATGATGAATCAGATGAAAAAGAAGCAAATTCACCTTAAATATCTGCATTTTCTTTGCCTGCAACCTTTGGACTTAACTGTACGGAGCCTGTATTAATTTCTGCTATGGAAGTTGATTAATAAAATGTCTCCTTCCTCCAGAAGATATAAATATCATTTGCTTCACCTCACAAGTTATTTATACCACCCTGAGTCATCATTCACACACGTGGTTTTTATCTAGGGGTATTTTTTATTTTTACTCCTCATCTCTTCTGGTTCTTCCTTTGCATGCTATGTGAAGCAGCTTAAAATATGTTTCCCATTTAACTCATTTGCCTTTTTATATGCAGAAATAAGTAGAAAGAATGCTTTTAAAATATCCTAAAATGACTTAGATTTCCCTATGAAATATCCAAAATTTTTTTTACTGCAGTTTTTAGTTTATTAAAAAAAATGAATAAAATAAAACCAGGCGGTGGTGGTACACATCTTTAATCTCAGCACTTGGTAGGCAGAGGCAGGCGGATCTCTGTGAGTTTGAAGCCAGCCTGGGCTACCGAGTGAGTTCCAGGAAAGGTGCCAAAGCTGTACAGAGAAACCCTGTCTCGTAAAACCAAAAAAAAAGAAGGAGAAGGAGGAGGAGGAGGAGAAGGAAAGAAGAAGAAGAAGAAGAAGAAGAAGAAGAAGAAGAAGAAGAAGAAGAAGAAGAAGAAGAGAAAGAAAGAAAGAAAGCACTAAATAATTCTGGTTTAAAATGACAGCTGTTGAGTAGCCCGGTGTGGGAGCCTGCAATTCCATGAGAGCACAAAGAGCAGTCCCATGAGTGCAGACATGGGGACGGAGAGCAGCCTAAGCCCAGAGCAGCCCGTGGAAAGCTCAGCTCATGAGGCCCTGGCTCCCTGGGTGAGCCTCTTATCAGAAATTCTCAATTACTGAACTCCAGCAGGTGGAGAGAGATCATAGAGCCCTTGGTCAGCAGTTTTACTGGTTTGTGATTTGTGGTAGGCTGCCAAGTGTCTGCCTTGAAATTAAACAAATTGATACGTATTTTCCAATTAATTGGCTCTAGAAAATAAAGTCAATGGGTTGAAACAGTTGTTCTGTTAGTGGTTGACTTATAAGGAGTAATTTAATCAAGTAATAGTTTTTATTGTTGTGCCTGGTATGATGAATACCTGTCACCCCAGTATTCCAGGGGTGGAGACAGCAGGCTCTGAGGGTTCAGGTCTGTATGTGTTGTATGAAACCCTGTCTCAAAGAAAGCAAAACAATGGTTAAAAAAAAAACACACTCATTACTGTGTTTAGCTACAATAAAAATAGAAACAAAAATTTCCCAGAAATATATAAGCTTTTGTTACATGAATATAATTGAAAATGCTTTATAAAGGTCAGGTTCCGGTCCAGTGAAGGCAGGAGGAGCCCAAGTTCAAGAGAAAGATGGGACAGAGCAAGGGAGAAAGAAAGTAAAATGCTGAGGATACTGTACTGATAGGATGTCTGCCTAATAAATAAAGCCCTAGGCTTGATTCCCCAGCACAGAAAACAGGAAATTTAGGACAACTTAGAAGTTATGTGAAACTAAGATTCTTGGTTAATAATAAGATAGGTTCTGAAATTTCTTGCCAACGGTATAGGGTAAAGTGCTCTGTAGAATGCTCGTGGACTTCTCACTAAGCATTTCATTTGAAATGCTGGCTAGAGGGTCTGGATATAAGGTCCTGTGGGTTTAATTATGCAAAAATAGTAAATTCCCACTGATGGTTCACTGTGCAATAGCACCTTAGAGTTAGAAACTTACTAAATACCATTAGGTAGGTAATTATTGCCCTGTTTTAATAGTGAGATGGTGGAGGTACAAGGTAGACATTTTCCATTGCCATGTGCACAGTCCCCATCTTGGTCTGCTTTCGGGGTTCCGGACCCTCATCACAGAGGGAGGAGGCCTTAGTGCTGCCTGGTGGGTATGGTTCTTCCCTGCCTTTATTCAATGCAGAGCCACAGTAGACCAGAGCAGTAGTGTGTGCATGTGGGTATGTTTTACCACTGAATATGAAGCTCCCACTCTGCAGTGGGAGTCTACCTCTGTTGTTGGAAACTCCTGCTTTCTACTGTACTTCTGCACATCAGAGTTACCTGTGATATCACACTGGTTCACAGGCTGTCCACAAACCACTTTTTGAAGCTCCAGGGAGGAGTTATTTTATCCTGAGATGTAGCAGAATCTTAAAAGTTCTTATTAATAAAAACAAACCTGGAGCCAGGTACTGGGGTGAATGCTGGAAGATCAGAGAAGCAGAACAAGCCACAGCTTACTCGCCTTGCCAGTTCCTCAGCTGATCCTGTTTTCTCAGACTGGAAGCCTCTGAGTCCTTATCCAAATGGATCTCAGCTGAACTGCTGCTCAAAAGCTTAACCAGCCTAGTTCCTGGTTTTCACGCCTTATATATCTTTCTGCTTTCTGCCTTCACTTCTTGGGATTAAAGGCGTGAGTCGCCATGCCTGTCTGTTTCCAGTGTGGCTTTAAACTCAGAAAGATCCGGATGGATCTCTGCCTCCCAAGTGATAGGATTAAAGGCGTGTCCACCACCGTTTTCTAGCCTCTATATCTAGTGGCTGTTCTGTTCTCTGACCGCAGATTTTATTAGGGTGTCCAATATTTTGGGGAACACAATATCGCCACACATGTCTCCTTACTTTTCTAGTGGCCTTTCAGCTCTCAGCAGCTCCCTAGATGGCCCACCCTTATTCTGTCTCTAACACATGCAACAGGACAGAAATGGCAGAGTAAAGATAGGACACCTGGTCTCCTGGTTTTCTGTGTATTAAGTCCCTTCTTAGCAAAACGAAAACTCTTCTAGCATCTGCCTCCTGGAGAAGAAAATGGAAGTAAATTCTGCTTGTAATTGGGAGTGAGCACCCACTGTCCTAGAATGACGAGGAGCAGTCAGGCCATGTCTGTCTAAGGTAGTAGACAGCCTTTGTGGCCTCTCGCTCTTTATTTTTTTTTTTCTTTCTTTTAGCAACATTTCCACTTTTCCTCTGGAAAACTGAGCTGTCAATCACTATTTCCCAACCCTCCTTTTCACAGGAATAGAGCACCTGACTCTCACATTGGCCTAGAACCCTCACCTAGAAGGCAGGAGGTGAGGAACCTCAGTCTTGGAGTGGAAACTGCAGATGTGGTTCCAGAACTGAGGCCATTTCTCTGCCCTCAGGGTTATAGGTGACAGTTCTACAGTATTGACTGTGGTTTCTATATAGATGTGACCAAAGATGTTTGTGACCAAAGATGCCTTTCACACTTAATTTTAGCTAATAAATCCTCCTCTTCCTCCAGTTTAAATAGGTTTCTGTTGTCATTTATAAAGTTAAAAAAAAAAAGGCACGTTCAAGTTTGGGAAAAAACAATAAAAATTATTGGTTTCCCAGAATGTGCTTATATACACACACGTAAAATATGCAGCGAAAGATCATACAGTTACAAATAGCTGCGGAGCCTGGCAAGTTCCAAATCTGAAGGATGGAGCTGCGCTGGAGACTCGAGAGAGCAGATGTTAAGATCTGAAGTCTGGCTGCTCCCAAGACTTGCTTAGGGAGATAGGTCTTTTGTTCGAGTAGGGCCTTCAACTGATTGGAGGAAGTCTACCCCCAGCAGTCTGCTCTAAGTCCACTGAATGAAAGCTTCATCTCGTCCAAAGCATCCTTCCAGAGTCATCTAGAATATTTGACTAAATAACTATATGATGGCCCAGCCAGGTTGATACATACAATTAACCATTTCAAGTCCACCCCTTGTCCATCTTTATGAATCTCTCTAAATCATAATCTTCAAATAGAGTCACAACAAGATCATACTTCCACCCAACTCAGTATGCATAGCTGAAACTCTAGCTCCAGAAGAGGATGCCAAGTCCTTCCTTGATAGTCTGGAGCCTGAGTGTTATAATGTAAAGTTAACAAAGCTTTATGCTAATGTAGACATAACCTTATGTTACCTGTAGGAGATACAAGTGAAGAAAACTTACTTGAGTATAAATATATGTATATGCACATATACACACACACAAACATTTATAAGGAAGAAGCATGACAGTTATGGTTCTCACCTAACTGGTCACATGCTTGTGGCTGGTATTTACTCCTACTACCCAGCTCATATTTCCTTTGCCTTCAGCAAACAACTCGGATGGGTGTGGTCTTGACCTGCTGAGGCAACCCCAACCTTCTTCCTTGCACTGTGCCCTATTAGCAGTCTTGTCTGGATTGCATTGTTGTAATTTCCCGTTGACATTAATCATAGGCGATGGGAAATGAAACAGATGTTCCCTTCCGGATGCCTTCCTTCTTAGTTTTGTGAGATAGTAGTCCAATTTCTGCATGGTAGGATCTTTCATTCTGTCTGACACCGTAACTCCCTTTGCCTTTTCTGCCTACTGATTTAGAGGCATGAGCAGCCCAGAGCAGCAGGGTGACAGTCACCTTCTGGGCCAATAGAATCACTGTTGTGTGTTCCCATACAAGTTTTCCTTCCTTTGGGACTAAGACCTCCAGATCAACAGAGCATAAGGAAGCAGAAATTTCGCTCGTGTGTCACTAGGGATGATAGTTATTAATCGTACCCAAATGGAGCCCCTTTTCTGGACCTTTGAGCCTTGGCTGTGGTAGAAAGTATCACATACTAGGCACAGGCAGCCTTCAAGGCCCCTTGCCTTGACCTATTACTGAAGACACTAGAGGTGTCACGCCTTGTAGGCGTGACAGTTGCCGAAGTCTCAATGGGGGTTGGAACTTCCAGATCAAAGCTGGAATGGCTACCCACTACACCAACCCTGTTGCTTTCTCCCAGAGTCTGTGGAAGAATCTAACAACCAGCTGGGAATCTAATCTGAGGGGTATCAAATGAATCTAAGCACAGAGTTCTTTAGTCGTTGACTTTATTCTTCTCAGTCAATTCCATCTACACAGTTTCTTTTCTGTTCTCATACTTAGCTCCTCTCAGTCCCTCCTGCTCTCAGTCCCTCCTGCTCTCAGTTCCTTCTGCTGTTCTCTCATCTCTATCTAGTTCTTACCATCTCCGTTCCCCTCTCGCATGTGTGTGTGTGTGTCCATTTATTAACAGCTTGTTAGTAAAAACTACAAAATAAACTCTCAGAGACAAGTATTCTGATAAGAGTCACATTTGGCAAAGACTTGGTCAGCTTAATTGGTGACTGACAACAGCTGTAGTTTGTGAAAAGTTCTGGCTATCTCTTAAAGGGATAGCTACAAAGGTTACAAGGAAAGAAACCAATGAGAGATTTAAGGAAAAGGCAAAGAATATGTGTACTATTTTATGTGATTAATAGTATCCAAACATGGTTATTCAGTTAACAGCCTTTTTCTGTTAATCACCTGAATCTCAGGACCTATACATAATTAGTCTACTAAGTCTAAAATCTTGCATTTAAAAAAAAAAACTGGTGTAGAAATAAATACAAAGTGTTAATTTTTTTTTTTTTTTAGGTTTTTTAAGACAGGGTCTCTCTGTATAGTTTTGGTGCCTGTCCTGGGTCTCGCTCTGTAGACCAGGTTGGCCTCGAACTCACAGAGATCTGCCTGGCTGTGCCTCCCGAGTGCTGGGATTAAAGCCGTGTGCCGCCACCACCCAGCTTGTTTCTTGAATCAGAGTGGGGAGGTGCTGGTAGAAGAAGCTTAGGGCAACATAGGTGCTATTGGTCTCTAGAAGGACTAAGATATACCAAGGCCAGACACCTGAACTATCACTTCTAGTTCAATACAATTCTTCTGAAGGGTTTTGAGCCAACAAGGCCAGGGACCTGCAATTCCACTCTGTGAAAGATCTACGAGGACACTTTGGCCAATATTTACCTTGTTAGTGGCTAAGGATGGAGAACAAGACCTCAAAGTTCTACAGTCCATATGGAAAAATAGATCTAGTATGAAGCATATTTTAGTATGTTTCTACTCATAAAAATTGTACAGTTAAATAAGAAACCATCTTCTAGACTATCCACAATTATGTGTGCCTGTAAGATTGAAATGCAGTCATGAGATTACATGTACACATAACGTGGAGATGCATGGTAGAAGGGGAGATGCCATAGCTGTTCTTGCACCAGAAGTTTACAACAAGAGACAGCCAATTCATTCAAAAGGCAGTAATTCCATAACGCCTTGCATGACAGTTTCTTCCAACAGAATCCTTGGTTCTGATAGGTTGACCTGAGCACTAGTTGTCACCTGCTGTATACTCCCATGGTCTTTTGCTACCAGCAGCTCTCAATAGCCTATCAGGGAATTCCCTCTGATTCTGTAAGTAGTCTTCAAAAGTGATTCCACCATTCTGCCAAGCCAGCTGCTTCATGTGGGAACACGGCTCAGTGAAGTCAATGAGCCAGGCCCACTGCTGCCCTGCAACTGTGAGAAGAGTTCCCTGCTCCAAGTGCTGCTGTGTGTGAATATGGTGGTTGTCAATCTGTGGGTGGGTGGGAGTTTTACAGGAAGTGTGGTATGTGAAGAAGGTAAATCTGGAGTGTTGACTCCAGTACTAAAACACCATGACTTCCATGATGAAAGGACCAGTGCCATCTTAAAAGCTCAGTGGGCACCCAGAAGTGTTTGCAGCCAGGTCAGCCAGGAAAGGTGGTGGTCTGTGTTTCTGAGCCCATGGTAGTCCCTGTCCATGCCACAGTCATTTTGTGCATGAGCCCATCTGGCAATGACAGAGTGTTTGGGAAAGAGGCTGCCTGCTATCCGCAGAGAAAGTCATCTCCCCTGCTTTGTTAGAGGTGTCCTAGGCTGAGACTGCAGGAGCCACCACGTGGGGCACATCTTTACATTTTGTGGCCCATCAGCAAGGTCTGCCTACATGTTTCTTCCCCAGACATCTTGCCTCCAATTTTCCAATCCTGTTTCTTCCAAGACCATGGCCATCTAGCCAAATCATCGGCTGTAGGCCATGAAAGCCCCCAAGTTTTGCTCCCTGGGAGAATTCTCTCCCCACTGTTCTTCAGGGGGGCACATCAGGAAGGCTCTGTCTTGGTGGGTGTGTCTATTATGGGGTGGTGTTTGCTTGTCAGGAAGAACCATGTGCAAGCCAGTCTTCTCTTCCTCAGTTGTTCCCAGTCTACTCCCTTCATGGGCTATTGAGGCTGAGCAAGAGAAGGCAGAGCAGTCCTAACGGGGACCACACAGGTGTATAGTCTACTTTATGTGACTTGTGCCTTTGGGGCTGCTTGTGTGATTTCATGCGGCAATGGAGGGCTGCCACACATGCCAAGCAATACGGCTCAGTGGGTCAGGTAACACCTGGTGCATGTGGGGAAAGGGCTGCGTGATTAGTAACTGTGAGTGAGCCCAGCAGTAGATTAAAAGATGTTTCTCAAGAGGAGAGTTATGGGCTGGAGACTCAGCAGCTAAGAGCACTGGCTACTCTTCCAGAGAATCTGGTTTCGGTTCCCAGAATCCACATGGTAGCTCACAACCATCTGTATAGTTCTAACTTCTGGGAAACCAATTCTACCTGCAAGCCTCCACAGGTGCTGCACTCAGATGGTGCACAGACATACATGCAGGCAAAAGACCCGTGGTGGTGTGAATGTAATTGGCCGCCCCTAAATTCATAGAGAAAGGCACTATTAGGAGGTGTGGCCTTGTTGAAGTAGTTATAGCCTTGTTGGAGGAAGTGTGTCACTGTGGGGGCGGGCTTTGAGGTCTCTTTTGCACAAGCTTCCCTCAGTGTGACTTTCAGTCAGCTTCTTGTTGCCTTCTGATCAAGATGTAGCCTGCACCGTGTCTGCCTGCATGCCTGCCTTCATGCTTCCTGCCATGATGCTAATGGACTGAACCTCTGAAACTACAAGCTACCATCTCAGTTAAACGTCTTCCTTTGTAGGAGTTGCTGTGGTCATAGTATCTTTTCACAGCAATAGAAACCCTAACTAAGACAACACCTATACATATAAAATAGAAATAAATACATCTTATAATATATATTTTGTTCTTCTAAGGTTGGGAATATGGTTCACTGGTTGTGGTGATGTGAATGAGAATGGCCCCCATAGGCTCATATGTTTGAATGGTTGGTCTCCAGTTGGTAGAACTGTTTGAGAAGGATTAGGAGGTGTGGCATTGTTGGAGGAGGTGTGTCACTGGAGGTGGGCTTTGAAGTTTCAAAAGCCCACACCAGGTCATCTTGCTTTTTCTCTCTACTTCCTGCCTGCGGATCAGGATGCAAACTCTCAGCTACTGGTCCAGTGCTGTGCCATGCCTGCCTACCTACCACCACACTCTCCACCATGATGACGGTGAAGTAACCTCTGAAACTGTAAGCAAGCCCCGAGTCAAATGCTTTCCTTTAAAAGTTACCGTGGTCATGATGTTTCATCATAGCAAGAGAACAATAACTAAGACAGAAGTAAAAGAAAAATAAAATTTAAAAAAGGCTTTATTCCTCTATGGCTGGGGATATGGTTCACTGGTAAATCTTTTTTTCTTCATAGTTCAGTTTTTTTCCTTTTTGGAGAGAGGGTCTTTTATATAACCCAAGCAACATGGTGCCTCTAACTCACCATTTAGTTGAGGATAGCCTAAGTCGATCCTGCTTCTAGCTTCTGAGTGCTAGAATTACAAGCTTGTACCACAACATCCACTGTATGTCATCCTGGGAATCTAACCCAGGGTTAGGGGCACGCTAGCCAAGTGCTCTACCGATCAATCTACATCTGCAGCCTAGAGTCTGAACGCCAAAGCCCAAGTCAGCATCCTACTCTAGAAATCTTTTATTTGTGTCTGCTGCTCCTCAGCAGGACCTCCTGGGGCTGTGTCAGCTGCTGGCAGTCCCCACAGTGTATGTGAGAGTTGTGCTCACGGTGGTCAAGACCTTTGCCACGTTTCTACTTTTACACTGCTTCCTCGATGAGGGCATTGATCTTCTCTTCTGTGATGGTTACCTCATTGTCATGAAAGATGAGGGTAGAGGCAAGGGGTCCTGGAGAGGAGGCCATGGTAAGGCCAAGGCAGGACTGATTCTGCCAGGCATAACTAAGTGCCATATGAAGTGAGGACCTCACCTGTCACTGCTTTAGTTTTCTCAACAGGACAAAGCTACCAGATGGCAGTTGGGGGAAATTTTTTGTTTTCCTTTTTAATGATTTTTTTTTAATGCAGATGTAAAGACCTAAATGTGGTAGTGTATACCTATAATCCCAGCACTAGGGTGATGGAAGTAGAAAGGTCTCAAGTTCCAGGCTAGCCTGGGCTATGTAGGGAGACACTGTCTCAAAAAGAAAACGACACAAAAAGTGCCGGGGACCAGCCTCAGCAGTTTTGGGGGTCCGAAGGATGGGATACCTGGAAGGCGCAGTAACGACTCAGAGACAATGTTTGTGCAAGTTGACAGGTTACTTCTGGCTTCTGCAGTTGTTAAGTAGCTTCTCTGCTTCGTTAGCTTTTGCTTTTGCCCTGGTGACCTCAGCCTTTTAGTATCATGAGCAAGGGGAAACAGAAAGAAAAGGGGAAATCACCCAATACAAAATGTTCTCATGATTCCAAAGGTTATTCTTAGAAAATCACCAATATATTCTTCATCATCTTTTACTAAACATAGGAACTATCCCAGACTTAACACCAAAGCAAGCATAATTTATTTTTATTATTAATGATTATACAATCTTCTGAGCACTTGACCAAGAAGCTAGCAATATTTCATTTCGAAAAAAGGTAAAAGTAAGAACAGTGGTCAGTGTACCAGACAGTCATTTCCTTCTCATACAGCCTACTCCGACCTCAAGACCCCTGTAGCCGCCTAAGTTCCTCCTCAGCCCTCTGTAAACACCAAGCCCCGTGACTGGTGGGCTACAATGACCTCAGACAAGAAATCTGTCCCTGCAAGTCAGCAGCTTCTGTTCTTCTTATCCCAACAATTCCAAGGAAGGCCTGATCCAATTTCCAGAGCTTCCATGAAAGGAAGCTCCCCTTTTCTGGCAGCTCTTTTTAATCTAGGAACCAATAAAACTTGCAGCAATCACTCCAACCATTGCCACATTGTCTCCACACTCCTTCAGGAGGAATCAAAATATCTGGATTAAAGTTGCCATCTCCCTTTCTTGGTGGAGGCCACTATTTTCCTCTTATTCTAGGTTCCCACTCTTTTAGTTTGTCATCCCATCTATATGTTACTCCATCCATAGTCTTCAGCCAATACCCCTTAGGGTCTCAAGTTTTACACAGTGTCCTTGGAATATCCTCAGAAACTGAATTATTCATCATGGCCAATTTGAATCCAGTGTGCTGATATACATCATACCATGTGCTATGTTGACCACACATTAGGTACAGTTTATCCAAGCCTGAAAAGTTTCCCCAGGCTGCAGGTTCTTTCCCATGACCTGCATAACTCCCTTGACCCCAGCCTGGGTGATCACCTTTGTATAATTTCCTGTGAAATTTACTTCACTCCTTTACTGTATCACAGAAATCACCATTGATATAGGAACACAGAACATGAAGATCAGATAGAAGAAAAAGATTAGCATTACAAGAAATAATTATATGGAGGAGAGCATGACATGTGCATGCCATAAAGCATGACCTCGGGACATGTAGGCATTTTTGCCTTGGCCCGCTAGAGGCATGCTAAGCAGAAGATCCGGAGGGGAACACAAGGAGGGTTGATGGTCCACAATCTCGGATCCCTCACCTCCAATCTCTGCTGGTAGCACGTCAGGCATTTTATATGCCGTCCCTGGCAAAAAAAAAAAAAAAAAAAAAAAAAAAAAAGCAAAATTTTTGAAGCTCGAGATGGTTTGAGACTGTTTTTTTGTAATCTCAGAGAACTTCTTTGGGCTCAGGATAGCTGGATTACAAGGTGCTGGAAGTGTTTAGCAGGGGATGAACACTGACAAGGCTGCTGGAGGACTGGGGTCTGGAGACCTGTGTGCTGTTTCTGTGCGGGGGGGGGGGGGGGGGGGGGGGGTTAACTTTGTGGGGCAAGTACCCTGCCTGGAGCAGGGAGACGTGATTGGGTCTGTATTTAAAGGGCTGTTCTGGTGAGAAGGTCTGCAGATTAAGATGGGTAGTAGTGGAGCCCAAGGGGCCCAGTCCAGGGGTCTTTCTTCAGCTGACTGGTGGTGGTATGGTGTGGTGTGGTGTGGTGTGTGTGTGTGTGTGTGTGTGTGTGTGTGTGTGTGTGTGTATAGGTAATGGTGGAACCTAGGAGAGGGTACTGTGAAACCCTGGAGCTGGAGTTACAGGCATTGTGAGTCACCTCACTTGGGTGCTGGGAGCTGAACTCTGGTCCTTTGGAAGGACAGTAAGCACTCCAAATCTCTGAGTTATCTCTCCAGCCTGGTGTGTTTTGAGACAGGGGCTCAGGCTCGCCTGGAGCTTTCTTTACTGTCAGGGATGACCATAAACTCTGACACTTTACCTCAGCCTGAGTTCTAGTCTTAGTGTTTTCCTTCTCACAGGCCTCAGGCAGAGTTTGTTTTCCTTTGCTGTTTGCCACCATCTGTTCTACCCACTGGGTAAAACTTTTCTACATCATTTCCTGAAATCTCAAACATATGTACCCTATCACCTGGTTTTCATTCTACACACTAATACTTTTAGTGCTCTTTATTGGAATTTGGATAAGGGGTAGCAAAAATCACAGATGAGGAAGGTTAAAAATCTGAGAGCTATTTACATGATAGTTCATCTGAAACATTATTTTTATATTTGTGTGTGTGTGTGTGTGTGTGCACAGGTGTGTGCCAAAGCACTAGGAAGGAAGACTGGGGATTAAGCTTGGGGAGTCGGTTCTCTTTCCACCATGTGGATCCTGGGGACGGAACTCAGGTCATCAGGCTGGGTAGCACGTGCCTTTACCCACTAAGCTACCTCATGGACCCCCGTTCTTTAGACTGTGACCTGGAGCTCTGGTGACCTCCAGGCTTTCAGACTGCACTGTAGGGCCACAGCATGGCACCACCAGCTCTAAGGGGCCTGAGCATGTTGACAGGGAAGTAGACTCCCATGAAGAGAGGACGAATGCACTGTGCTGGCTAGTCCTAAGTCAGCTTCAAATGTTACCTGAATGGAGGGAACCTCAATGGAGGAAAAGCCTCCATAAGATCCAGCTGTGAGGCATTTTTTAAATTAATGGATTAATGGGGAGGGCCCAGCCCATTGTGGGCGGGGCCACCCCTGGGCTGGTGGTTCTGGGTTTTGTAAGAAAGCAGGCTGAGCAAGCCAGTAGGAGCAAACCAGTAAGTAGCACCCCTCCATGGCCTCTACATCAGATCCTGCCTCCAGGATCCTGCCCTGTTTGAGTTCCTGTCTTGACTTCCTTCAGTGATGGACTGTGATGTGAGAATGTAAGCCAAATAAATTCTTTCTTCCCCAACTTGCTTCTTGGTCATGGAGTTTCATTGCATCAATAGAAGCCCTAAGACAAAGACCCTCCCTCCTTTCTCCCATCCCCTTCCTTCCTTCAATTTGTTCGGTGCTGTTTGGTTAGGAGAAAAAATCCTTTCCATGGTCTCAGATGTTCAAATTAGACTCAGATGGCCTCTTTCCTTCACACATCGTTTATTTTCTCTTCTAGGCTTTATTTTTACAGGCCCAGAGAAGGCAGGGCTCTACACAGAGGAGGGGCAGTGTCTCAGCTGGCACATGGTTACAAAGCGTTCTTTGTCGTGGTGGTTTAGTGAGCTTGTTCAAGGCTGGGCTGGAGAACATTGACCTTTAAAGTTTCCTTTCAGCTGGTGCCGAGTACCTACCAAGATAGCAGTAGAATGGAGCTGGATAGGAGATGGAGCCAGTAGCAGGCAGAAACGCCGGGCAGTAGTTGAAACACTTAGCTAGTACTGTTGCCATTTTCTTTGTGGCATCAACAGGTTTACTGTTGGCATCAACAGGTTTACTAAAGCATTTGAACCACACCTGGACTCTCCAGCAGTATCATCCTAGTCGTCTCCCAGCTGGTCTTTAGGGTATGGTGTCTATCTGGGGTCCATTTCTAAAAAATGCACTGCCCATTAACAGTCCACTGTGTTAACTGCCAAGATCATCTAGGGACATGTTTAATGGCTTGGAATAATGAAGCATTTTTAGGTGAGAAATACCTTGACTACATTTTCTAGCCTCTGTTTGAGGTAGGTGATGAAATACTGAAAAGCCTTTCCTTCCTTGCACTTATAACCAGCTGGCGGTCAATTCTGTGCCTCTGGCTTTTATCACTCATTCAAAAACATTCTTTAACATTTATTTATTCAGTTTTGGGGTAGAGCTGGTCACATGGATGTGTGTGTGTGTGTGTGTGTGTGTGTGCGCGCGCGCGCGCCAGTGAGAAGACACCTTTGTAGGGCCCAGGGATGGGACTCAGGCTTGCGAGTGTGTTTATGCCCTGAGCCATCTTTCCAGCCACCAGAACAGTTTTGATTCGCCACCTCTTGCTAGGGTCTATACTAGGCAGGTGTTGGTTGTACGAAAACCCACTACATCATAAGGGAACTTAGAACTTAGTGGGGAGCGAGAAAAAAGCTGTTAACACAGAAGCCTATTGTTTCAGGCAGATCAAAGGATGAGAAGTTAAAGCCTTCTGGGGAAGACAAAAAGCTTTAAAAGTGGCAGCGATGTGGGACTCTGCAGAGTATCCCAGATGTGCAGGTTTGAATGCTGGTGCGGTCAGAGGGCACACACGTCGGGTAGGAAGTGGGTACAGGCTGAGAGTACTCAACAGCGGTCAGCACACCAGCTTCTGCTGGCTCTATTCATTTCCTTTAGAGCTATCAACGGAGAGCTGATAGCCAGCTACATTTGCCCCGAAGGTACTATTTAAACCTTCCTGAAGCAAACGCCCGTCCGCTAACTTCTCAGGAACTCGTCTCCACTCTTGGCAATGGAGAGTTCATTTATGGCATGAGCGATCGCGGGTGCACCGTGTCCTCAGACTCCTTCCAGTCCTCTCAGGGGGGCAGTCGGACGCCGCCCACAGTTTTCTGAACCCAGGCGCAGTGCTGGGACCGCTGAGCCGTGGTACCCTACTCAAAGAACAGAAGGCGGCAAGGGGTGGGGCGCCGAGCACCTTGCCTACAGCTCAGGTCCTCACCGGAAAGGCAGCCCGAGGGCGGCCTGCAGGCTGGCGCACCTCTGTGCCACTAGCCCAGTTCCGGCCACCGTTCCTGCGGCACACAGAGGCGTCTGCCCCAGGCTCTCCCTTCCTCCCTCCGGCTGTCTTTTCTCTTCCTCGCGGGATGCAAGCTGTTCTGTAAACATTCCCTTTCTCCCACTCCGCCTCCGTGGCACGGCTCGCCCTCGGCGGGCGGCTCCAGGAACCCGAGCCGGATGCCGGACGAGCTCCTGCCACGTCTCCGCTACCCGTAGCTCCGCGCCTGCGCGCACAGGGCGGGGCGGGGCCTGCGCGTGAGCGGCGCGGACGCGGCCCAATGGGAGAGCCGCGGCGGCGCGCGTGGCCGGGGGGGGGCGGGGGGGGCGGGGCGGCAGTTAAGGGCCGAGCGGCGAGTCCGGCAGTCGTGTCCGAGCTGTCGCATCCCGGAGTCCGCCTCATCGCCGCCACCCCGGCCCGAGCTCGTCCTCGCTTCCGAAGCTCTCGCGCGCCCGACCGCTCGGCCCTCGCCCCGCGACCAGCACCATGTGCGGTAAGGGCCGCGATGGGGGCGTGTGGCGGCCGCGGGGCCCGCGCAGTGAAGGCAGGGGTGGAGTCAGCGAGCGGCCTTGGGGCGGGGGTCCTGAGGAGAGGGGTGGTCTGTGGGGAGGGCGTCCTGAGGAGAGCCAGGGTCCTGAGGAGAGCCGGGATCTGGTGTCTGGGGAAGAAGGGCGTCTGTGGGGCAGGGAGTCCAAGATGGGGATTCCTGGGTTGAGGGGGCGGCCGGAGTTAGGATGCTGGGGATGAGGGGCCCGCCGAGGAGATTGTGGGGTCCTGGTGAGTCAGAGGATGCCAAAGGGGCTGGCGAGGGGGTCGGTGTTCTGGAAGGGTGTCGGGGCGCTCCAGGGGCACCTTTGCGTAGAGCTCAGAGGCTAGATAAATGTCTACATTAGAGGAAGTGCGGGGCTGAAAGTGCGGACAGAGAAGTATGGAGGGATGTCCACAGAAGGGTCCACCAGGTGACTGAGGCAACCTGTGGGCATACTGTGTGGTCCTGGGGGTTAAACTCATAAAGTCAGCTTGCTAAGCGAGTGCTCTGTCCCCTAGCCACACCCCCAGCCTTTCTCACCCCCCCCCCCTTTTTTCTTTTTGTAACCGGGGTCCACTTGGTAGTCTAGGTTGGCCTGGAATTTAGTGTCCTGCCTCAGTCTCCCAAGTGCTGTGATTAAAAATGTGAATGACACCTTGCTGATAGCATTTCTTGAATTTATCTTGCATTTTAAAAAATACTTAATTCTAGTCACTTTATTTTAGGCCGGCCTAATAGAACTCAAGCTAAAACTCTGACAGTGATATTACACACTAACTTCCTGCCACTCTTAAGTCTCTCAAGAGGATCCGTTACTAAATCAATAACTTGATGAAGTGGGCTCAGAGCTGATCTTGTGGAAGAGACAAGGCGAGAGTCCTGGCCAGTGATCACACATCGTGCATGTGCACCTGTTTAACATATGTCTTTACTAGAACCATTAAAAAATTAAGTTAGATTCTATTTTTTTTTTTTTTTTTTTTGGTTTTTCGAGACAAGGCCTCTCTGTTTAGCCCTGGCAGTCCGGGAACTCACTCTGTAGACCAGGCTGGCCTTGAACTTGCATAGATCCGTGTGCCGCCACCACCACCACCACCACCACCACCACCACCACCACCACCACCACCACCACCACCACCACCACCACCACCACCACCACGCCACCACCCGGCTAAAGTTAGGCTCTTTTATTGCATGTTTTAAGATTATTATTTGAAGCCGGGCCAGCCTAGTCTACAGAGCGAGTTCCAGGACAGGCTACAAACCTACACAGAGAAACCCTGTCTCAAAAAACCAAAAAAGAAAAAAAAAATTATTTGAAAGTGTTACTGTGAGAATTGTGTGACATGACTGATAATACTCTAAAATGGGAATGAGCCCTTAATAGTCCATAAAAAGAGTTATATTCTTACCTTTCCTGTTAAAATTGACGACATTACTACCAGAAGAAAGAGCATTTTTAGAGATACTGTCTCATGTAGTTCCTCAGACTGGCTTTGATCATAGCTCTCCTTCACCCTCATGAGTGCTGAGATTTTAGGCATGAACCACCATACCATGCCTGACTCCCAAGAAAGAACACTTTTTAAAGAGAGATATTGTAGAAATTGAAGTGAAGCTGTTGAGGAACATTCGTCTTTCACTTGAAAGAACTGAATAAGAGGTGGATTGTACTCATTAGTGTGTTTTTTTTCCCCTGTGTTTAATTATTTCACCTTCTGAAAACGAAGATCAGGTTTACAGTTTAGATTCTAGAACATCAAAACAGAAACACCTATATTGAAATTATTGGAGTAGAGCTGACTTCATAATTAACTTTTACTATTAATAGATTGGTTTTGCAAAACATATAAATTAGTTTGTAGTTGTAAGTAGTGAATTTTCAAGCTAGTTAATTACTAGTGTGTTGTATTTGGTATTTAACTGTTTTCTTTCTTATCTTTTGAGACTGGATCTCATGTAGCCCTGGTTGGTTTTGAACTCACTATGTAACTGGGAATAACCTTGAACTCCTGATCACTCCAGGTGCTGGGATTAAAGGACTCTGCCACCACTCCCAGCTAATTAACTGTGTGCGAGTGATGAGTTGTGTACATAGTCAAGTACCTGACATTCTGGTTGCAGGTTATTTCCTCATCTTGTTCCAGGAAGAAGAGTGTAAAACAGAAAAAAGAAATCAGATCTAGTTCATGAAGGAAGCCTTTGAAGGAGGAGATTGTTATAGTGGCTACTAGTGTAGGTCAACCATTAAACTGAGTTTCACTGATTATGAAGAATAAATAATGCTAGCACACAATATTTGAAACATTCTAAGATCCTGCCTTTCAACTCATTTCCTTTAAGTTAAAATTTGAAAGTTAAAAAGAGGAGAGGTTATTTCTTCTTCTGTATTGGTTTGTTTCCTTCCTTCCCCAGGATTTGATGTATCTCGGGCTGAGAACTTATGTCTTAGTTAGGGTTTATTGCTGTGCAGAAACACCATGACCACGACAACTCTTATTACAGTTTCAGAGGTTTAGTCCATTCTGTCATCATGGTTGGACACATGGTGGCATGCAGGCCGACATGGTGCTGGAGAAGGAGCTGAGAGTTCTACATCTTGATCCATAGGCAACAGGAAGAGACTGTGAGCCAGTGGGCCTACCTTGGGCTTCTGAGACCTCCAAAGCCCACCCCTTAATGACACACCTCCTCCAATAAAGCCACTCCTAATCCAACAGGGCCACATCCCCTGATAGTGCCACTCTCTATGAGCCTGTGGGGGCCATTTTTATTCAAACCACCACAACTGATCTCCTACCTCAGCTTCTCAAGTATTGGGATTATAGGAATGTCTACCTCCCCTATCGTTTAATTTTTAAAAAATTTATTAGAATTATTTTAATTTTATAAAATTCATTATTAAAAAACTTGCAAATAAACATCACACACCAAAATTAACACTGCCCAAGTCTATACATCTCAATGAATTTCTGTACAGTTACAATAGCCATTCTTAAGCTATGAAGCTCCATATTAGATTTTACACTTTCACTATTGAATATATTTTTATTCATTTATCCACCGCTAAAACCGAAAAAAATCCATGACAGAATTAGAACTAGAAAAACAGTTATCTCAATGTCTTTTAATTGTTGAAATAAAATTTTTAGGCAGAGATATTGATGAAAAAGTGAGAATATTTACTAATTTCCTGCTACCTAATTTTTTCTGAAAGTTATTTTTTTCAGTATACAATACTGAAACGTTTTACAAAAATGTTAAAGTAAAAGAATAAGAACTAAGATTCCATGTTATGTGTTTTTCAATTCTATATTTTGATAAAGCTGTCAAAACATTTACTGTATGTTTGGGCCATCAATAAAAACATTTTGTAGTCAAGCAAATTTGGGAAGCAATATATTAACCCAGTAATACCTTATGTTAGTATTATTTATCTGTCTGTCTATCTATCCATTATTTTTGAGGCACTTACCTAGGCTAGTTTGCTTTCATATTGCTTTGATAAAACATGAATGAAAGCAGCTTGGAGAGGAAAGGGTTTATTACATCTTACAAGTTGGAGTCCCATTGAGAAAAGCTAGGACAGGAACTAAAGCAGAGATCGTGGAGAAACAGGAGCTGCTTCCTGGCTTGTTCTCCATGGCTTGTCCAGCTTGCTTTCTCATATGACACTGGACTACCTGTTTAGGAGTGGTACTGTACACAGTGGGTTTGACTCTTCCACATCAATCATTAGTTAAGAAAATGTCTCACAGGCATGTCCATAGACCAGTCTGATGGTGGCATTGAGGGTCTCTGCCCAGGTGATTTCAGTTTATGCCAAATTTACAAAAAATAACCAGCACACTGTCTTATACTACATATAGTCGAGGCTGCTGAATTGAAACTCAGTAATTCTATTTCCACCTGGCATTTCAGGTGTGAACCATCATGCCTGGTTCTATTTTTTTTAAACTTAGTGATTTCATTTTTTTATGTATTTATGTGTCTAAGTGTTTTGCTTGCATATATGTGTGTGTGCCATGTGTGTGCAGTATCCCCAACGAGGCCAGAAGATGGCATTGAATCCCCAGGAAATAGAGTTAGAGACAGTTGTGAGCTGCCATGTAGGTGCTGGGCACCAAACCCTGGTCTAAGAACAGCAAGTGATCTCTCAACCTCCGAGCCTTCTCAGCTCCTGGCTGCATTTTTGTTTTTGTTTCTCATGTTTCTGGAGACAAATCCAAGGCCTCTCACAAAGCACTCTACTACTCAGCAGTTATATCCCAGTGCCATGTCCCTGCCTCCCCTCTTCATTTGTTTGTTGGTTTATTTAGACAGGTTCTGGTGTAGTCCAGGCTGGAACTTAACTATATAGCCAAAGATGACCTTGAACTTCTGATTATCTTGCCTCTACCTCCCCAGGGGCTGAGATTTTAGGGATGTGCTGCCATGTCTCATACAGGGTACTGGGAATCAACTCGGGGCTTCTTGCATGCTTGGCAGTCACTCTGCCAAACTGCTAGACTCCCAGCTCCCCAGCCCTTTTTTAATTTTGGGAGAACCCCAGCCCTCTCTTAACCATTGAGCCATCTCTCTAGCCTCTCTTGGTCCTTTGAAATACTATGCCCATTATATTTATATTAATTTTGGTTTTGCTGAGTGTGTATCATCAGATCATTTAAACTACTCCTACTTTTCATGGGTTTTGCTGAATATTAAATAAATAGGAGTTGTATCTTTCCGATCTGATGCTTTATATGAATGATATTTTATAGTGACATTTTCTACCCAAAAGCAGTAAGGGGGCTTTCAATTTGAAAGTATCCTGAATGGAATATTTTTAAAAACTGTTTTTGTAGTTAAACTGTCCAATGGCTTTGCAGGTAATTGAGGGATGCTGAAACTGGCTGCTAGGGTGACTCATAAAGCCAATACTGTTTAACCTCCTTAGAAATCATACTGCATATACAGAAGCTGTGGGGGGAATTAACTAATTGCTTAATGCACATTTCCTGGGAAAGGGAGAGGATAATCAGTGGTAAGGCTAATAGAAATGAGCAATAGAAGATGGGAAGGGTTTGCAATGCTTGTTTGTGATGTCTGCTCCTGGAGACCCAAAATTAGTAAGAATAAAGGTTCTGGAAGCTTTTAACACTAAACCTAATTACTTTGACTCAATTTATTTATTTATATTATTTTTATTGTTATTACTACTACTACTACTACTATTATTATTACTATTGGTTTTTCAAGACAAGGTTTCTCTGTGTAACAGCCCTTGCTGTCCTGGAACTTGCTCTGTAGACCAAGCTAGCTTTGAACTCACAGGCCATTATACCCATCTTTGACTCAATTTTTTAAAGCCTTTAATTAGGAAACCTTTATCTTACCCCTTTTTAGCATTGAGCAAAATTTAGTGTTGTTTTTTGTGGCTTGGGAATTTTCAACTGTATATTTCACGTTATTTAGAAAGTATCAGAAGATATGACATGATTGATAGCGCTGTCTTTTGGAGAGATGACTCAAGAGAGTTGCCTTCAAAGGATTGTTCTCTGATCAGAGAAAACAAAAATGAATGCAAATTCAGTGACTGCAGGTGCTGTCACAGTCCTGTCCGTGGCAATCTGAAATTCATCAGACACAGGAGGGTGGGTTTTCAGGGCTGACAAGATGGTTTAGTGGGTAAAGGTGCTGCTTGCTGCCAAGTCTGATGATCTCAGTTCAATTCCCAGAACACACCTGTAAGGAGAGGAACAACTCTTGCAAGAAGACTCCTGTTTTCTGTCCTCCATGTGCACACCGTGGTACACACATATGCACATTCACCCACACAAAATAAATATGATTTAAGAATATTTGGGGGCCAGAGAAATGACTCAGTAGGTAAGGGTGCTTGCTGCCAAGCTGAACAACCTGAGTTCTATCCTTGGAACCCACAGAAAGGGGAAGGACTGACTCAAGTTGTCCTTGACCTCCACATAAATGTGCATACGCAGATATGCACACAAATAAATGTAATAAAACATTTAAAAATAGTTTCTAAGTAGTAGATTTTAAAAATAAGTGTTAATGCCTCAGAGTTTACTTTTGGCTGGGTGTAGTGGCACATGCTGATGGTCTTAGGGTCTTGTGAAACTGAGTTGGACCGAGTTGGGGATTACTTGAATCCAGGTATTTGTGCTGGCAAACAAAAACAAAAAATTCTGTTTATGTAGTTAGTATTTAATTTTTTTTTTATAAATTAGTATTAGGAAATCAGGCGTGGTGCTTTACATTTGTAGTCCTAACACTCAGGAGGCTAAGGCAGAGGATTGTAAATTTGTGCCAGTCTGGACTACCCGGTGAGACCTGTCTCAAAGGGAGGCCAGTGAAAAGGCTCAGACCGTAAAAGTACTGGCTCTGCAAACCTGACGACCTCAGTTCTATCCCCTGAAGCCATGGTAGAAGAGCCCGCTCCAAGAGTTTCCCTTTGATCTTCACATAGGCACTGCGGCATGTATACACCTGCACTGACATCATGTCTCAGAAGCTCAAAATAAGACTAGGGGTTGGGGATTTAGCTCAGTGGTAGAGCGCTTGCCTAGCAAGCGCAAGGCCCTGGGTTCGGTCCTCAGCTCTAAAAAAAAAGAGAGACAAAATAAAACTAATGTTTACTCAGCGTTTCCACTAGTGGTCATTTGAGATGAAATCCTTAAGCCAAAGAGAATTTCAACCCCATGTTTATTGCAACACTTTACAAAATGCAAATCATGCTTTTAATTGGCGAGTGGATAAGGAAAATGTGTGTTTGTAACAATAGAATACGGCTCAGTCATAAAACAGTGAAACCCTGTCATTTGCAAGAACATGGGTGAAAAACTACAGGACATTGTATTGAATGAAACCAACCAGACACAGAATGGCAAATGCATGTTCTCACTTATGTATACAAATCAATGTCACCTTTGTAGAACCACAGAATAGAGGAGGGGGCAGGGAAAAGAAGGACTTTAGGGATGCAGAAAGATGCTAAGACCTCCCAGGAGCTATACCCTAAAAACAACTGACTCTCTCTTCCTCAGAAGCCATAGCTCAACTGTCGTAGCTCTTAAGTTAGGGATGGGATCATGAACCTCTTCCCACTCCGTGTAAGAACAGGCTCCACAGTTATTGTGAGTTCATGAGTGCAGAGGTCCTGTCAAGTCTTGAAGACACTGTTTTGCTCTTGTCCTCCTCTACTGTGGCTCTATAGTCTTTTCTCTTCCGCAGTGGCACCTGAACCTGATTCAAGCCGTTTGAGGCAGTTATGTATTTAGGTCAGATTTTTTTATTATTGTGTTGGGTTGTAGTTGAATGATAGAACACTTGACTCCAGTTCTGGGGAAAAGAATTAAATTGTCGCCGGGCAGTGTTGGTATATGCCTTTAATCCCAGCACTAGGGAGGCAGAGGCAGGTTGGAGGCCAGCCTGATATACAGAGCGAGTTCCAGGACAGCCTATGCTACACAGAGAAACCCTGTCTCAACAAACCAAAACAATATCCCTCCCCACCCCCACAGGGTTTCTCTGTGTAGTTTTGGTGCCTGTCTTGGATCTCGCTCTGTAGACCAGGCTGGCCTCGAACTCACAGAGATCCGCCTGGCTCTGCCTCCTGAGTGCTGGAATTAAAGGCCTGTGCCACTACTGCCCAGCCACAACACAAAATTTTTAAACACAGTTTTATACCTAAACATTATTGCTAGTGGAAGTAAACAGTTATTTTAGCTGTATAGTTATAGGAACTATTTGTGATTTAAAATATTTATTAGAAGGTGTATGTGTGTTTACTGTAATAGCATATAGGATATAGCCCACAAATTTGTTTAATTTTTAAATAATAAATTTTAGTTGACAAAGTGGCAGTTAAGGAAATAAATGATTAACTTCATAAGCTTTGTTGAAAATAACTAGACATTTATTTTGACATATTTTTGTTAATCTTTTATGTTTATAAGATGATCCCCTTTGAAAAAGTTCCATGGGCTCTAAATAATTTGAGATGAGAGTTTATTTCTTTTCTAAAAAAGGAATCTAGCTTTATATTTTTGCATAGCCTAAACATAATTATATCAGATTTGGTTCATTAGAGTTGTCCATTAAATATTTATTTCTTTTTTGCAGGTATATTTGCCTATTTAAATTACCATGTTCCCCGAACAAGACGAGAAATCTTGGAGACCCTAATCAAAGGCCTTCAGAGACTGGAGTACAGAGGATATGATTCTGCTGGTATTTTCTTTAAAAATATACTGTGGGGTTTGCATTGTTTCTTGAATCTAAATAGTATTTTTATTATTTTTAGGAGGCTTAACTCTGTGTTTGCTTTGTTGTTTTATAAATCCAAGTCTGAAGAAGTTTTACCTTTCATCATGTCTAAAGGGTTTCCTTATGTCATTTCAACAGTATTATTATTTATGTGGCTATTACTTCTCAGTAATTTCCTTTATGAAGAAGTTACTATAGGGCTGGGAGTGTCGCTTAGTTGTTAGCATACTTGAAGCCTTGGGTTTATCCCTAGCACCACACAAACTGGATTTGAGGTTCCTACCTGTAATCCCGGCACTGAGCAGGTAGAGGCAGGAAGATAAGTTCAAAGTCATCCTTAGATACATATTAAGTTTGAGCCCAGCTTGCAGGAGACTTTGTCTCAAAAAAAAAACAAACAAAAAAAAAAAACAAAAGTTGACTATAAAAAGTAACTCATGGGTTGGGGATTTAGCTCAGTGGTAGAGTGCAAGGCCCAGGGTTCGATCCTCAGCTCCAAAAAACAAAAACAAAACAAACAAACAAACAAACAAACAAAAAAGTCATAAGACATTTTTATGGGAACAAGTTGTAGAACACCTTACCCTATAAATTATTTGTTCTTTGTAATTTTGTGTGTATGTGTACATGAGTGCAGGTGCTGGAGTTACCTGGGTGTGAGGAACTAAACTCAGGTTTCCTGCAAGAACAGTGCTTGCCCTCAGAGTCATCTCTCCAGCCCCTGTGAATCCATTTTTCTTTCATTTCTTTTTCTCTCCATGGATTCATGCTACGTCATTTAAACATGAAAGTTTTTTTTTCTTTTTGTACGGAAGATTGAGCTTTATAGTCTTATACATGCTAGGTAAGCATTCTGCTACTGAGTGATATCCCAAGTCACAATTCTTCTGTTTTATATAAATGACAAGTCTAGTAAAAATTACCTTCTGGCAGGGTCAGTCTGACTTTAGCTCCCTGTGTTGGGGTCCACCGGAGCTCCATTCCATGGTTCCTAGAGTGACTCATGAGTCTCAGCAAAGAGTTGAACACATAGCTCTGTGATTCACTCCAGCAGAAGAATCCAGAGCAAAACCAGGAACGGGAATGGGTGTAGGATGAAGTCTACAGGAAAGCAAGCTCTAGCTTCCTGGAGGCCTTTGAACAGGCTATACTTAATTTTCCTAGCAACAGAGTGTGATAGATAGTACATGTGGATGTTGTCTACTAGGTAAGCCCCTGATGATTCACGGCCCAGAGCACTGTTTGCCTGGCACCTAGCAGCCGTCCATCCCAGAGGGACACACTGTTTTCATGAACAGTCCATGCACAGGAACTACGCTCACCCTTTCAGGTGGTAGGAATCCCCCTGAAATATAAGATCCTAGATGCCAATCCAGGGCCAACCTTGAAAGTCTGTCTAAGGATATCAGTGTTGGTTTCTCATTTCCTGTTTTAAGGGTACTGGGAAAGGAAGCCAAGGTCACAAATGCTGTGGGAGTGCTGAGTAATACCCAGTCCTGTTCCTTTGTTGTTCATATTCTCCATTTTTAGCTCTTCCAACAACATAACTTCTCATATGGATGTTGATTAAGTTTTCTGTCAGCTTTAGAGGCTCCTTTTCTTATGTCTGCTGCATAAATAGGAATGCTCTTTAAGATTTTTTCATTTTTTTTTTTACTTATTTATTTGAGATTAGGTCCTGCTCTATAGCCCAGACAGACCTTTTCTCCCAAGTGCTGAGATTACAGACATGACTACTCCCAGCCACTGAGATTGTTTCCTTACCCCACTTGCCTTTGTATTTTCATGATGAGATGACTTCATCAACCCTATACACTGTGATTTAAGATCCATGTATTTTGTTTACATTTTGAGACAGTCTTCTTTGTAGACCACACTGGCCTCAAACTTGGCATCCTCCTGCCTCAGTCTGTGGAGTGCTAGGATTACAGGTATGTGCTACCACACTTGGCTTGTGTGTTTCTAGTCCAAGTGTGCTTCCTGAGTTGCAGACCAGTGTTTCCAGCTGCCTTCTAGAAGTATCTTCCAGGGTAGACCACAGTATAATGCACTTTGCAGGTTCATAATTGAAATGGACACTGTGGTTCTCACTACATACCTCATTCTGTTCTATGTCCTTTCTATCAGTAATCATTCTACAGATCCTTTGAACCCAGGGGAGAACCTTGTTCAATACCTTCTCACTTCCATCCAGGCTCTTGTGTCTCTCTCATTCATCTTCATCACCTGTTTAAATCAGGCCACTTTCTCCAGTTTTGCTTTGTTGCAGCTGTAATGTCCTCTTTCTTCCTCACCTCTGTGCCATCCTCCTCTCTGTGCCATTTTCAGAGCATTTGCTAATTGTTCTTGCCATATTATTTCCTTAGATTGCAGGGTCTATCTAAGGAAGTTTTTCAAGTTCCTTAGTAACTTAAGGAAAATTTCAAGAGATGCTTTCCTGACTATCACTTGTTTTCCCCTTCGGAGGTGAGTGCCTCTCTTCTGCAGTTCTCCATTGTGCCTATGGCACTTTTCCATGGTTTATAATTTATATAGCAATTGCTTGTTTTTGTGTTTGTTTTTGATTTTTTTGACACAGGTTTTCTCTGTGTAACCCTGGCTGTCCTGGAACTTGCTCTGTAGACCAGGCTGGCCTTGAACTCACAGAGATCCACCTGTCTCTGTCTCCTAAGTGCTGGGATTAAAGGGTGCATCACCACTGCCTGGCAGCAATTGCTTGTACAAGTAATAATTTTGGTAATCATTATTCTTTCTCTGTCTGTTTTCTGAACAGACTGTTAGATAAGAATTGAGCTCTTCTAACCCCTTTCCTGACCTCCCTTCTCTCACTCTCTTTTCTGATGCTGGATTTGAACCCAAAGCCCCATGCATGCTAAATAAGGTCTTTACCACTGAGCTACCCTGCCTCCTTATTTTCATTTTTTGTTTTAAACAGCTGTCAATATCTCAACACATAATAGATTTTCAGAAAATCTACTTGGTAAATGAATTAATTAGATGAATATATAGTCCCCCCCCCCTTTTTTTTCCTTCGAGACAGGGTTTCTTTGTGTAGTTTTGGTGCCTGTCATGGATCTCGCTCTGTAGACCAGACTGGCCTTGAATTTATAGAGATCCACCTGGCTCTGCCTCCTGAGTGCTGGGATTAAAGGTGTGTGCCACCACCTCCTGGCCATTATTATTATTGTTATTGTTGTTGTTGTTATTATTATTATTATTTGCCTCATTGGTACTCTTAACAACCAATTTCTAAGTTTTGCTTTCTCATCTACCTCTTGCTAATTTAGGTGTGGGACTTGATGGAGGTAATGACAAAGACTGGGAAGCCAATGCCTGCAAAATCCAGCTCATTAAGAAGAAAGGAAAAGTTAAGGCACTGGATGAAGAAGTTCACAGTAATGTATTTAGTTTGATTTTTCCCGTTCTCCCCTATTTTGGGACCCATTTTGAGGAAGACTTAAAAATTGAAGAGAAAGAAGAAAAGTAATTTTGTTAACTGCTTGGGTTTAAATTGTCCCTGAGCTTCAAAAATGATCATAGCAACCAGGAAGGAAATTAGGTGCAGTGGGTTTAGGGCCAGCTCAGACCTCTAAGTGAAGAAGCTTCAGAAACGCCATCCTAAGAATGGACTTCTCATAGGTAGCCTGCTCATATGTCTCCACTTGGCGTGGTTTTTACTTTGCGTGATAATGACCCCAAATGCAAGATGCTGATGCTGGTTTGCTGATCTGCCAGAGAAACCAGAAGGTGCTTCTTGTGAAGGGAGGGGGTGAAAGTTCTTACTTAACAAGGAAAGAAGAAAAATCAAATGCTGAGTCTGCTAAGAGGTATGGTAAGGATGAACCTTCTATCTAAAATTGAGAAGGAAAAACAAATTGGTGCTTGTTCTGCTGTCACATCTGAAGCAGAAACTGCTATGGCCAGAGGCCACAGGCCAGAGGCCACAGGCAGTAGTTCATTAAGGTGGAAAACACAATGACATTGTGTAGGAAAACACATGCTCTCTGTAGAGCTCTATACCGTCTGCAGTTTCAGGTATCCACTGAGTATCTTTAAACACAAACCTTGTGGATGGGGGGGCTGGTATAGTTATACTTAATATAACTCACAGCTATAGCATTGTCAAATACGAGAGTTTTAAATTTTATCTTCTACAGAACAACAAGATATGGACTTGGATATAGAATTTGATGTACATCTTGGAATAGCTCATACCCGTTGGGCAACACATGGAGAACCTAATCCTGTTAATAGTCACCCTCAACGCTCTGATAAAAATAATGGTATGAATACCTTGTGTGTGCTTTGATATGATTTTAATGGGCCAGTAATGGGAGGAGAATCAAGGTCTTATGTTGTTATTTTAATTACATTCTTATCTGGAAATTTCAAGACATATTCAGAGAATGTACAAAACTTGATATCATCACCAAATTTCAACAATCCTCCATGTATAGGTTATTTTAGGATTCCAGTAATAAAAATTGGTAACTCTTCAATATGCCAGTCTTTTTCTCTCTTTTTCTTGTAAGTTAGTGTATTGTTTATCTGTAAGTTTCCTGTAGTCTAGGTGTTGCTAATTATATTTAATGTTTCAATTTTTTTGTTTGAGTGTTTTTTAAAATGGTCTCACTCTGTAGATCTGGCTGGCCTTGAACTTGCATTGATCCTCCTTTCCTTGCCTCCCAAGAACTGAGGTTATAGCTGTGTGCCATCATGCCCTGCTAAACAGACGTGTTGTTTTATTTTTCCAGCCCTGGGCAGTGAACCCAGGGTGTATTGATGCTAGGCAAATCTCTACCATGATGTGTCTGCAGCCAGTATTTCCACCTGGAGGTTCACAGTGTTTGTCACGGTAGGCGTTGGGGATTACTGCAGAGATTATAGGGCTTGTCAAATGCGGCAGTGTAGTGCCTCAGGTCCTCTCTCAGTTTTGCATTTAGGTATGTCTCTAAGGAGAAGTTTCCATCAACTGCTTGGTCATCCTGAGGAAAAGCTTGTATAGGGAAGGCAGGGTGAATGCTTGATTATTTTCTTTACTTACCATCTTTTAAACATTAAGTGATTCTAATGTTATCCTGAGCAATGGTTTTTTTTTCCATTATTATAAACTCTTGATAATTTTTTGGAGTGTCTTCAACAAAGTTGATTTTTGAGTTAGCATACAAAAAGTGGGTTTCCTTGTTACATTCATACATATGTCATTACACGTCCCACACTGCACTCCGTCTTTACCCTTTCTTGCTCCCAAATAGTTCATGAGACTGAAGTGCTATGCTGCACTACTGAGGCACCTCCGAGCAGTCTGTGGTAGAGACTTGATTTATTTCAGTATACTGAGGTAGTCCTCTGTATTGCTGCAGCACTTTTCCTGTTTTGCTCCAATGGGAGCATTTTCCAGTTGGTTCCTGTTTCTTTTTGAAATGATCCCAGTAGGCTCAGTAGTCTTGATTACTTTCTGGTTTTGAGACAAATGTGAGATCTTTAGGTATACTGAGAACATTTTGAATACTATAATAAAATTAGATTTGCATTAGGTGTAGTAACAAATGCCTGTTCTGATTACACAGAAGGCTGAGGCGGGAGTGCTTAAGTCTAGGAGTGCAGGCCAGTCAGGGCAACAAAGCCATTGTATTTAGTAATAATTATTCTTTTTTTTTGTTGTTTTGACAGGGTCTCACTATGAGGCTCTGGCTGGCCTGGAACTCACTATGTAGGCCAGGCTGGCCTTCAATGCAGAAATCCTCCTGCTTCTGCCTTCTGAGTGCTAGATTGAAGGCATGTGTCACCACACCCAGCTATAATTGTTCTTTTGATCTGTGAATTTAAAGCCACACTGTGTGGATACTGTCATGGCTGCACATAGTACTGTTAACTCTTGGTTACCTATTTTTAACATTTTTCAGTCATCATTTAATAAAAAGAGATGAAATTGATCTCTCAGGATTATATTTATTTGCTCTTGGAATGTTACTTTGATATTTTCATGTGACATTCTAGAAGTCATCTGGACCTTACACAAATCAATTTATAGAACTTGGTAACTATATAGTTAATAGTTCTTAAACTTTATTTAGTGTCACTGAGATTGCTTTAGTTGTAAAAGACTTCTGTTTAAACTTAAGCAAAGAATAAATGAACAGAGACTGAGGGTGGTCAACTAGAGTAGTGTTCTGCAAGTGCAGAAACAGACCCAAGAGACTTTCTCTGCTCCTTTTATTCCCTAGTGTTAGGCTAGGTGTTTAGTGTAGCAGAAAGCAACCTGGGCTATTTCCTCATGCACATGCCCACCAACACTGCATCAGCACGGAAGCAGTGCTCTTGAGTTGCTCCATGGCAAGCCACAGTAAGAAGCACATGACACAGGAGGACACCCACTAGTATACTAACTTTTTGACTTGAGAAGAATCTATTCGTAGACCAGATGTAGTGGTATGTGTCTGTAACCCTAGCACTTGGGTGACAGAAGCTGGATGATTTCCACTAGTTCAAAGCTAGCCTGGCCTACATAGTGAGACCTTGTCTCAAAAATACCAGACAGCAGGGCTGGGAGGTAGTTTAGTGGCAGAGTGCTTGCCTAACATGTAGGAGGTCCTGGGTTCAAACCCCAGCACCACTGCCAGAAACAAAACCAAAAATCTATCCACAATCATAGCTAACCATAGCGTTCATCAGACTTCTTATATTGTCAATACTTTTATCTCTTCTAGAATTTATTGTTATTCATAATGGAATCATCACCAACTACAAAGACTTGAAAAAGTTTTTGGTAAGTAAAGTGACCCCAGAAGACACCATCTTTGAGAATACTTGTGAGAGTTAGGGATGTGCAACATTATTTAGATTGCTCAAGTCATAACCAAGATAATCACAGGGTGTGTGGTTTATTGTATTTCTCTTTGTTGACAGTGGAGCACTTCTAATTTCTTGTGGGGCGTTTGAGGGCTAGCTGTGTGCTGTACTGAGACAGTGGCACCTCAGCATGTTCTGTTGAGTGTCTGCAGTGATGAGAACTATCCGTATCTAGCATAGTGGAGCTGTGCATATGGGACTACTGAACTTCTGTGACAGAGAAACTGGATTTTAAATTTTAAGTTTACATAGCTGTATATAAACAATGGCTCTTTATTGGACAGTTGAGAATCACCAAAGAATTGTTACTCATTATGAAACCACTATTTTGAATATTATACATTCCACTATTTTAATTATTTATGATTTAATTCATATGAGGTATATATGTTAAGTGTCTTGAGTTGTACTCAATAACATTATTTTGTTTCTCTATAATCATACATTAATTTTAATTTAAATTTTGTGTAAATTCAGTATGACATCTAAAAAAGTTAGTAATTAGGAAGATTTTAGGGAATGGTGAGATGGCTCAGTGGGTAAAGTGTTTGCCACTGAAACCTGACGACATTGAGTTCATTCCCTGAAACCCACATGGTGGAAAGAGAAAACTGATTCCTCAAAGTTGTCCTCTAACCTCCAAACACACACTGTGACACACACTTATGCCTGTACTCACATACCATACATGCACACACATAATATATGTGCACACACACAATTAGAAACTCACTTGGTTTTTGAGAGAAAAATTCTAGAAAATATTTGCATGGGGGCTAGAGATATGTCCCAGTAGTTAAGAACACTTGTTGCTGCCGGGTGGTGGCGCACACCTTTAATCCCGGCACTTGGGAGGCAGAGGCAGGCAGATCTCTGAGTTCGAGGCTAGGCTGGTCTACAGAGCAAGTTCCAGGACACGCTCTAAAGCTACACAGAGGAACTTTGTTTTGAAAACAACAACAGCAACAAAAACAACAACAAAGAACACCTGTTGCTCTTGCAGAGTACCTGGATTTGATTCCCATCATCCACATCCACATTCCCAAATACCACATCCCATGGTATTTAACAACTGTCTGTAACTCCAGTTTCAGGGGATCTGCTGCCCTCTTCTGACCTCCAAGGGCACCAATCACATACATACACAGACATTTATGTAGGCAAAACATCCACACATAAAATAAATCTCGTAAAAAATTTTAAAAGGTTAACATAAAGGAACTGTTAAAAAAATCTTTGAACATTGCATTTATTTAAATGTCTTTTTTCTGTTTTTCTATTTGCAGGAAAGCAAAGGCTATGACTTTGAATCTGAGACAGACACAGAAACCATTGCAAAGCTTGTCAAGTACATGTATGACAACTGGGAAAGCCAGGACATCAGTTTTACTACCTTGGTGGAGAGAGTTATCCAACAATTGGTACTAAACCATGCTTTTTAAGATTAGTACGTCAGGATTGAGACAGCGACTCAGCAATAAAACACTTGCAAGTTTGAGGACCAGAGTTTGGATTCCCAGCACCCACATAAATGCTGGCTGGATATGGAAGCCTCTTTGTAGTTCCAACTCCCAGGAGGTGGAACTGGATTCTGGAGCAAGCTGTGTGGTTGGCTGTACTAGCTGAGTCAGCAAATTCTGGGTTCAAGTGAGAGACCCTACCTTAGTATATAATAATAAGACAACCAGCATCAAACCTCTTGCCTTTACCTACACTCACATATGTGCCTACACACCCACATCTATAACCACAACCATGTGTGTTCACACACATGCTAACATGTGTATCCAATACCTGCATATGCAAAATAAAGTAATTTATGCTAATGTTAATTTCAGGTAGCTTCTTAAAATGAGGTTCAATGAGCAGGAACTATGCTGATTCACTTTTTTTTTTAAATTATAGACACTAGACAGCTTCATTTGTAAGGTGTTTTATTGTTAGCATCTGTGTATGTGTGTGTGGTGTGTAAGTGAAGGGCAGAGGCTGGTGTTGGGTATCTTATTAAAACTGTGTTGTACCCAGCTTTTTATGTGGGTGCTAGGGAACTGAACTCATGCTTGTATGACGAGCATTTTATCAACTGAGCCATCTCCTAGCCCCTATGCTGTTTTCTTTGAGTGTTTTTTAGGCTTTATTGAAAACACACACACACACAGACACACACATACACTGCAGAGAATTTTGAGAGACTGTTGTTTGAATTACTTGCTTTCCTGCGTTTGCCGTTCCATTTACTTCACAGTAGCTGTATTCTAATTATTTCACTATAGTTAAAGGTTGAAAAGTAAGTTTGGGCTGGCAAGATGGCTCAGTAGGCAAAAGCACTTGCTGTGCAGGCCTGACACCCTGAGTTTGATCCCTAGAATCCACAGCAGGAAAGAACCAACTTCAGAAAAGGTGCCCTCTAACATCCTATGTCTTACCTTTCTTTCAAAGATTTCTTTCTTTCTTTTTTTTTTTTTTATGGTGGTAATGGTGGTGGTGTGTGTGTATGCATGCACCTGTGTGCACACATGTGTAGAGTCAGGTATCGGTATTAGTGTCTGTGGAGGCCAGAAGAGAGGATTGGACCTTCTGAAGCTAGACGTACAGGTGGTTGTGAGCTGCTCCATGTGGGTTCTGGGAACCAAACTTAAGTCCTCTGTAAAATCAGCACTGTTTTTAACAGAGAGCCATCTCTTATTTATTTATTTGTTTGTTTGTTTATTTATTGTTTGATTTTTTTTTTTTTTTTGAGACAGAGTTTCTCTGTGTAACAACCCTGTCTGTCCTGGAACTCTCTTTGTAGACCAGGCTGACCTCGAACTCACAGAGATCTACTTGCCTCTGCCTCCTGAGTGCTGGGATTAAAGGCATATGCTACCACCACCTGGCTTCTCCATCCCATTTAATAATTATGAATGTGTGTATTTGTTAAGCCCAAGAGTGAGGGCAGAAAGAGTGGAGGTTAGTAGTGGAATATGATGATGAGGGCCAAGGATGGGTTTTGGTTGTGGAGCTTGGGATCTTTGCTAATTCTGTCCTCCCTGAACAAATTAGTAGTGTGAGAGATATGTGTCAGTTGAAAAATGTGCTACAAACACAGTTGACTTTCCACTTGGTCTGCCTTTAGAAGCAGTATTTGAAAGTAAGCTTGGTGATAAAAGTTAGTTTGTTCACATCAGAGCTTAGGAGACAATATCTACCTAAAATGTGGACTTGGATGTTAGGGAGACCTTGCTGCAACATCTAAAATGGAGACTTGTTAAAAAAAAAAACTAGTTCAAAAGAGCACTAGTGTGAACGACAAGTGTCCATGCAGAAGCCAGTATGTTTTAAATGTTTTTGTTTGATAATTATTACTAAGAAGTATTGCTGATATTTCCTTTTCCTCCATAGGAAGGTGCTTTTGCACTTGTGTTTAAAAGTGTTCATTTTCCTGGGCAAGCAGTTGGCACAAGGTACAATAGATTGACTAACAATGACATGCACTTTGACACATTTGGGTTACAGGATAATTTACAGTTGCCTATGAATGGCCATTTACTGTTTTCTTAGAGGTTTGGCTGTGCTTATTTCTCTATACTCCTTCTTTCTTATACCACTCTGGAACAGTATCTCTTAGTAAAGTAAATGCATTTTGGCATTGTGATGATTTGTCTTTGGTGAGCACAATGGCTCTTTATGAATTTGAATATGGAATATTCTCTAATTTCAGCTCCAAAGCATTAATTTTCTCCACATTTTTTTGAAACATGTGCCAGATTCCTAAGTAATTGTTTAATAGCACTGTATTTTAAATTGTTCTGTTAATGTGAAGTGGAACTTTCCATTCAATTGTACACATACACCAATATATCCTCAGGCATCCTGCCTTCAGATTAAAGGTATCCATCTGTTAGCAGACCTTAAATGTTCTTTCTGCTCTAAGAACTTCATGATCATTTCTAAAATGAATTATTTGAAGAACATCATTAAATTTCAAATTAAAATGAATTTTGAATTCATACTTAAATTTTATATTGTTAGTGCATTATTTATGAAAAAGGTTTGATTGTGACTCATCTTGAATTTCAGGCGAGGTAGCCCCCTCTTGATTGGTGTGCGGAGTGAGCATAAGCTTTCTACAGATCACATTCCGATTCTGTACAGAACAGGTAAGCTGTTGCCTTACATTGTAAGGCAGTGCAGCTCTGAGAACCCTGTTCCATACACTACGGTAAATGCTTTTTGGTTAGATCTGTGTGTACATGTGCATACAATTACGTAGTTCTATCTAGACATAAAAAGTTTGTTGTGAACACTCTGACAAGAAGAATTTTTCTCTGTTGTGCATCCTTAGCTAGGACTCAGATTGGATCAAAATTCACATGGTGGGGATCACAGGCAGAAAGAGGTGGGAATGCACTCTGCATGGATGGAGGGATTTCACCTGCTTCCCTTCATTTACTAATTCTTTGTTTTTGAAGTGAACTGAGGCTCTAAAAATGCTTATTTTATGGGGAAATGTTTTGACATTTTCCTAATTTGCAGAATATATTTTGTCTGTTTGCTTTTGCCATTTTGAAAGTTGCATTATTTAATAACTGTTTTGTTAAGATGAGAGGTTTGAGGACTATTTCAAATCTCAGGCCTGTTTCCCTCTCCTGTTTAAAAATCCTAGAGGACGCATGCTGTGATTAGAGAAGGGACATGCGTGGCTGCTTCCTGAGTGGTTCGGCCTCACTTTTAACTAAACTAGATTTGAATGGGCTTTACTTAGTGCATGACATTTCACTTTTAGATTTTATTGGTTTTATTTTAATTTGGAGTCATATTTTAGTATTTATATTTGGGGGTTTATTATTATTTATTGGTCTTGGGGTGGCATTCAAACCCAGAGCCTTATATACACTAGGCAAGTGTTCTATCACTGGCTTGTATCCTCAGCTCCTCAGTTGTCTTTTTTTTTTTTTTATTTTGAAGATTTATTATTATTTTTTTATTACATGTAGACATGTATGTCTGCATGTGGGTGTGTTCATGAGAGTGAAGTTACCTTGGGAGGCCAGAGATACCAAATCCCCTGGGGCTGGAGTTATATATGGTTGTGAGCTGCCTGATAGGGGTTCAGGAAACCAAACCTGGGTCCTCTGAAAGAGCAGGAAATACTAGGAACTGGTAAGCCATTCCTCCAGCACCAATTTCTTTCCTTCTTTCTTTCTTTTTTGAGAGGAGGTTGAAACAGGGTCTTGCATAGCCTACACTAACCTCAAACTTGCTATGTAGCCAAGGCTGACTTTTAACTCATAATCCTGCCCATGTCTCCTGAGTGCTGCAGTATGCCCACACATGGCCAAAATTGAGTTTTTAGTATATCTTTATGCAAACTCTGAACCATTTTATTGAATTACACAGAAATAGAAAACAACATTGTACTTTTTGTTTGTTTACTTACTGCTAAGAACTTTCTATGTGTAAGTAGGAGAATGCTGGGTTCTGAAAATTGAAACCTTAATTATTAATATGTAATTCTTGGCTTCGTGAATAGCAGTTACCAAAGAGTGCTGAGCCTGTTCATCTTTGGATGACTGCTTTCATGTTTTACCTGGGAAGAAAATTATTTCCTTAACCTTCAGTGCCTGATGATATTCATTTTTTTTTTTTTCTGTATTCTTTCCCAGTCCATTCCAGAAAGACTAGTCTACCAATGATAACACACAGTCTGGTTCCACAGTTCTAGATTCCTATAACAGTATTGCTTGTTGTGTGTCATGAATGTTATCTTGTAGGCTATTTAGGTGGCTTTTAGAAATAATAATAAAAAAACTGAGTGAGTTCTTTAAAAATTGGGACAAACATTTATCCTGGGAGATGACAATTGATACCTATGTTTCTCTAATTCTAGTGGGTAGATAGTGTGTAGCTCAGTGCCATGCTATCATGAGAACAGTCTTGGTGGGAGGACTGTAGAGAGAGCTTTGGGCTGGCTTTCAGACTTTTGCCTTTGTCTCCAACTTAAAGCCACCTCTGCTCAGTTGAACAAGAGAATTGCCAAACGAAAAAGAATTTTATAGGTATTTGTAGGTAGTGATGCCTCAGCTTCTTTTAAATATTTCAATCAGATATACTTCTGTTATCTTAATGAAGTTACAAATATTTGGAGTTATACTCAACTTGAGCACATTTTAGAAACAAACAAAGCTAGTTGTATTTTTAAAATGTTGGTTCTAGGCTTTGCTTCTACTTGTTTTTCAATTTAGATTGTGTGTGTTGAGACAGTCTTACTGTATAGCTGAGGTTGGCTTAAACTGTTGATTCCCCAACTCAACTTCCAGAGTACTAGGATTAGAGGCATGTCACACATGTGACATGAATCTTTTTAGAAACAAACAATTCAGTGGTTTTTTAAAAAAATTATTAAAAAGTTTTTGAGGTTTTATTTTTTGTGCATGTATGAGTGTTTGCCTGCACATATGTCTATGTGCATGCATGCAGTACCCGAAGAGCCCAGAGAGGATATTGGATCCCCTGGCTCTAGAGTTACAGATGGTTCTGAGCTACCTTGTGGATGTTGGAAATATAACCCAGGTCCTCTGGGAGAGTAGCCAGTGCTGTTAACCAATGAGACACCTCTCCAGCATCCCACTATGTAGCTCTGACTGGCCTAGAACTTGCTATATAGGACAGGCTGGCCTTGAACTCAACAGAAATCTGCTAGCTTCTGCCAACTTGAGTGCTGGATAAAAGTTATGTGCCACTAGGCTCCTTGATTTAAAATTCACTTTTTGATGGATAGTTTTAAGATTTTTTGCCAAAGGCAAGCAGCTATTAAATTAGCACTGCAGTAGAGTCCCTTGGATCTATGCCTTTGTGAGCAATTGCTACCTTTTGATAGTATGTCAATGAATACTTACGTTTTGCAGTTTGACTATCTTCTCTGCTTTTGAGTTTGACTGGAAAGTACTATTTTGGTTTCATGCTTAAATCATTCTAGATAACCACAGATAGACCTTTGGATATATATTTCTAAGAATAATTATTTAGTCATTGTACATACATTTTAGAGGCTAAGATATGAATTTTTACAAGTAACTTGTGGTATTCTGTGGCTATTCTGCCCTTGGTTTATAAAGCTCTACTATGCTCTGGCTTTTGAGAAAGGGCATAGCTGTTCCTGGTAGCCCAGTTTGACCTCAAACTATGTAGCTGAAACTGGCTTTGAACTAATCTTCCTGCTTCTGACCTCCCAGGTACTAGGACTACAAGCATGGCTTTAACTTAGAGAATCTGTCATTCCAGCATCCTTTCTCATTTCTATGTTAGTTGTGAATTAGCAAAAAATAAAAAGAAAAACAATTATTACTGATGAATTAAGTACTAGGATTAAAAAGATACTAAAAATGCACTACTGAGACAGGAGAGATTCTTGCCTTATAGCATTTCCTGTGACTAGGAGTAGGTGCCATATTTATAGCATGTCCTGGTTAAAGTGGCATGTGCTTTGCTTTTTAATTACATTTATGTATTCGTGTATGTGTATATATGCTGTGCACATACCACAGCATATGTGTGGCAGTCAGAGGATAGATTGTGGGAGTTAGTAGTCTCTTCCACCATGTGGGACCTGGGGATTGAACTTAGGTCTTCAGGCTTAGTGGCTAGTACCTTTACCTGCTGAGCCATCTCATCAGCCTCCTTTGCTTTGATTTTAATTGAGTATTCTATGTAGCTGGAAGTTTCTCTGGTCGTGCCCAGCCCTGCAGTCAGGACAAATCTCTCCTACCTGTGTCCTGCAGCCACTTAGTCCCAAGTAAACACACAGAGGCTTATATTATTTACAATCTATATGGCCTATGGGTCAGGCTTCTTGCTAGCTAGCTCTTATAACTTAACTCAACCCATTTCTATTAATCTGTATGTTGCCACGTGGCCGTGACTTTACCGGACTGCTGGCATCTTGTTGCTCTTTAGGTGGCAGGCTGGTGTCTCCTCTCACTCTCCTTTCTTCTTCCATCTCTTTAGTTCGAGTATCCCACCTAACCTTATTCTGCCTTGCCATTGGCCAAACAGCTTTATTTTTCAACCAATCAGAGCAACATATATTCACAGCATACAGAAAGATATCCCACAGCAATTCTAGGCTTGACTTGCTGTGCTTACATGCTGTTAAAATCTCAAGAGATTTTATTAAAGAAATTAACTTGGCACTAGTCTGCCTTTATTTTTCATTGCACCATATTGATTATGTTTTTTAGTGTTTTTTTATTTAAACATTTCATTTTATATGTATGAATGTTTTGCCTGCATGCATATATGTGTATCACAGGGGTACCTGGTCCCCAGGGAGGCAGAAGAGGGAGTCTGATCCCTTGGAATTGGAGTTATGGACAGATGTGAGCCACCATATGGGTGCTGAACCAAACTTGGGTCCTTTTGCAATAGCAATGAGTGTTCTTTATTTTTGTCTTAGGGTTTCTATTGCTGTAATAAGACAGCATGACCACAGCAACTATTTTTTTAAAATTTTTTTTAACTGGGTTTTTTTTTTTTTTTTGAGACAGGGTTTCTCTGTGTTGTTTTGATGCCTGTCCTGGATCTTGCTCTGTAGACCAAGCTGGCCTCAAAGTCACAGAGATCTGCCTGGCTCTGCCTCCCCAGTACTGGGATTAAAGGCGTGCGCCACCACTGACTGGCGTACACAGCAACTCTTATAAAGAAAAACATTCAACTGGAGCTGACTTACAGTTTCAGAGGATTAGTCCATCATCATCATGGCAGGGAGCATGGCAGCATGCAGGCAGACATGGTGTTGGAGAAGTAGCTGAGAGTTCTACATTTGGATCACAAGCAGAGAATTGGCTTGAGCTTCTGAGACATCAAAGCCCACCAACCTAGTGACTCACTTCTAACAAAGCCACACCTACTCCAACAAGGCCACACCTCTAATAGTGTCAACCCCCTAAGGACCAAGCATTCAAACACATGAGTCTGTGAATGCCATACCTATTCAAACCACCACAATCTCTGAGCCATTTTTCTAGCCCTGCAGCCTCTAGATTTTTAAAAGTTATTATTAATAAGTTCTTATCAGTAAATTCTTTTCTACCTGAAAAGAATTGACACTTTAGAGTTTCCCATGCAACACTGCTGTCTGCCATGCAGTCTTTGTAGCCGCTGTTTCACTGCACTTCCTGTCTTCTCTTACTGGCTTAGTGCATGGAAATCCAGAGAGCAACCTCAGATTTGAGAACTACTGAATTTGTTTGTGTTGCTCTTTCTTCTTTTTGGTGTTGACTTTATGAACAGTTAAGCCTGTTTCTAAATTGTAGCATGATTTTCTTGCTGATTTATGTTATCTCTGTGCTCTAGGCAAAGACAAGAAAGGAAGCTGCAATCTCTCCCGTGTGGACAGCACAACATGCCTTTTCCCTGTTGAGGAAAAGGCAGTTGAATATTACTTTGCTTCTGATGCAAGGTGAGTTTCCCTCATTGAGTCAAGATAATTTTTAGGAAAACTTCCCCATACCATGAATGTATTTGCAAAAGTCTAGGTGCTGAGAATAGAACCTCTGACTCCTGTATGCCAAGCAAGCAATCTACTACTAATGATGTCTTAGCTCCAGAATTCTCTCAATTGAGAAATTAGAGGTCACTTTGTTAGACATGGGACAATAAGAACACCTTTTCTACCCCTTCAAAGCATGTTGGTCACTTTACCAAAACAAATATATTCTTAGAGACCTATTCTAATGTATTTACTTTGGAGTATTTGTTTCTTTATTTTGTTTCATTTCCAAGAGGTGTACCCAAGTATTATAGGGAGGAGGGATGGCTTTTCTAGCAGTTATAGTTGCTGAGATACTGTAGTTTAGGTCTCATGTGGACATTGTAGCTTTTACATTTAGAGTTGACTTACAGCATAATGCTTTTACAAAGGAAGACTGAAATTTTAAAAGGAAATGTAGTGGAATATTTAGAGGCATTGGTAATTCCAATACTGTAGGAGTAGGGATAAAATAGAACCTCTCAGATACTTGATTCATTCACTGGGACTGAAAATAAGAGGGAATAAGAATGAGAAAATTGTACCACTTAGTACTTCTGGGAGTGTATTATCTGAGTGAGAAACAGACTTTACTGTTTTCTAGATTTTGCAAACTTGTCTTTGCTGTCATTAAGTGGGTTTGCTACACGGAGTTGATAGTCATGACCTAGACTAGAAACTGCAGGAGCATATTGGCTTTTGATTCTTTCTTAATGCTTATTGAGCAATGCCATGTGCTAGCCTCAGGAGAATGGTGAGAAAAAATACTGTTGGCTCTGCCATAACGGAGGAGGTAACGCTTGCCTTTAACGAGATCTTTTAATCCCTCATGAGTAGATCTTTTTTAAGGGAATGAAGCTCCAACTGAGCCAAGTGACGGTCAGGAGCTAATTAGGTGAAGGGCTGGGGGAAGAACATTCACTCTGTACAGGTGACTCACCTGTGAGTTTGGGAAGGGTATCAAACTGCTTAGTAGAAGAGAGGATGCTCGATGGGACATTTGAGACAATTTGAAGTTTCCCTGAGAGCCAGTGGGAGCTGAAAAGTGATTTGTTGGGTGAAGAAAAATTTTTGATTAGCATTACCTTTTGATGTTGACTTGAACAGAAAAGGAGAACAGGTAGGGAGGTAAGAGAAGTAGTGGGTAGTTAGGAGGGTGTTGCAGAAGCCAGCCAAAGAGCTGGTGGCAGCTTGTGTTCATCAGTGACAGTGACATGGAACTGTTCAGAAATAGGGGTTAAAATGACAGGCTTAGTGAGAGCTGGAATGAGGTGGAAATAGCCATGCCTTCTGATTTTTCTAATTGGTTAGGTTGCTGTACAAAGGTTTACTTTTTTATTTATTTATTTATTTATTTAATTTTATTTTTTTTTCACAATGACCACATCCTCAATATGGCTCTGAAGGTTGTGAAGGCATTGGCAGTTAACATGTGGTGTAAATGAGACTTGGTGTTTGAGCTTGGTCTGGTATTCTAATGATAGCTTTCTTGGTGACAGTGATCCTTGGTTATTGATGATAACATCTCCTTGACTGTTTTGTAGTGCTGTGATAGAGCACACCAATCGTGTCATCTTTCTCGAAGATGACGATGTTGCAGCAGTGGTGGATGGCCGTCTTTCCATCCATCGAATTAAACGAACTGCAGGAGATCATCCTGGCCGAGCTGTGCAAACCCTCCAGATGGAACTCCAGCAGATCATGAAGGGTGAGTATCTTGTGATGTTAGGACTTGGGATGCTTAAAGAAAAGAAGCATTCTACTTCCCGCCCTGCTTATGAAGCTTCTATATGATGAGTGGATGGTTAACCCAGGAAAAGGGCTGCCTCTGTAGAAATTATCTGCTAGTCTTAGAAGAGTTCTTGAAACTAAGTCATGGTTTGTTTTTAACTTTGTAAAAAGGAGATAGTACCACATGTTTAAAGATGCTTTCTAAGGGTGACTATGGCTCATGCTCTGTTCAGTACTATTCTTGTATTCTCTCTGTGCTTCAGGCTTCTCATGTATTAAGAGGGGAAAATAGAATCCATCTTATTAAGGTTGTGTTGAAGATCAAGAAGGCTGTCTGAATAAAGCTCTTAGAACGGTACCTGATATGAGTGTATCCTACATAATGTGTACTGCCATTAACGGTTAGGATTTTTTTTTTTTTTTTTTTTTTTTTATTAATTTATTTTGCAATACAATTCAGTTCTACATATCAGCCACGGATTCCCTTTTCTCCCCCCTCCCGTCCCCCTCACCTTCCCCCCAACCCCCCCCCCCCCCCATTCCCATCTCCTCCAGGGCAAAGCCTTCCCCACAGACTGAGGTCAACCTGGTAGACTCAGTCCAGGTAGGTCTAGTCCCCTCCTCCCAGGCCGAGCCAAACAATCCTGCATAGGCCCCAGGTTTCAAACAGCCAACTCATGCAATGAGCACAAGATCTGGTCCCACTGCCTGGGTGCCTCCCAAACAGATCAAGCCAATCAACTGTCTCATCCATTCAGAGGGCCTGATCCAGTGGGGACCCAAGAAATTAGACATCAAAATGCCCAACAGTCCAATTAAGAAATGGGCTATAGAACTAAACAGAGAATTCTCAACAGAGGAAACTCAAATGGCCGAAAGACATTTAAGGAACTGCTCAACATCCCTAATCATCAGGGAAATGCAAATCAAAACAACTCTGAGATACCACCTTACGCCTGTCAGAATGGCTAAGATCAAAAACACTGAAGACACCTTATGCTGGAGAGGATGTGGAGCTAGGGGAACTCTCCTCCACTGCTGGTGGGAATGCAAGCTTGTACAACCACTTTGGAAATCAATATGGCGCTTTCTTAGAAAATTGGGAATCAATCTCCCCCAAGATCCAGCTATACCACTCTTGGGCATATACCCAAGAAATGCTCAACCACACCATAAGAGCACTTGTTCAGTTATGTTCATATCAGCATTGTTTGTAATAGCCAGAACATGGAAACAACCCAGATGCCCTTCAACTGAAGAATGGATAAACAAAATGTGGTACATATACACAACGGTTAGGATTTTTATTCTCCTTTCTGATTGTGTTGTAGTAGGAATTATATTGTAGAACTACTGTCTGCAAAGTCCCATGAGCCACACTATAATCCATACCAGGAAGTACATACTGATCTTACTCGTAAGGAATTTTTGCAGTTGACATAGTAAAGGACAGCTTGATGAGTCTAAACTTAAATTTGACTCAAAAATTATCTTATGCCCCTGTTTTTGTGTAACTATGGATTTTAGCTACTAAGTAAATAAAAGTGGCTTTCTTCCTTGTTCATTTTCATGTAGAGTAAAACACTCTTGCAAGCTTCTAGGAAGTTAACCTGATTTCTTTATTGCATGACCTTTTGTTTCATCTATCAAGATTATGTTGAAAAGAGATAGACTTGATTGTGTACAGATTTCATATCCTTTAGCTCATTTACTGTTGTTTTAATTATGTAATTTCTATTTTTGTAGGCAACTTTAGTTCATTCATGCAGAAAGAAATTTTTGAGCAGCCAGAATCCGTTGTGAACACAATGAGAGGAAGAGTCAATTTTGATGACTATACTGGTAATGGTATTTACTACTTCTTCACCCCAGTCTCTTGTAGGAGTGCCATTAGCAACTGGGAAGTTTATTGTCCTTCACGTAGATCTGTGGAACAGCTGGGATTGCCAGACATCAAAGTGTGATTGCACCTCAGGGTGGAGTCACAGTAGTCAGACTCAGAGACAGGAAGTGGGCTGATGGTTACCAGGTGCTGGGATGATGGTGGAGAGTCATGATTTATTTCTTAGGTAGTTTCCCCTGGAGATGACGAAAAGTTGTAGAGTTGGATAGTAGTGAGGGCCCAACAGTGTGAATGTATGTAATCCCACTGAATGGCATATTTAAAAATGGCAAAGGGGGGTGACTGTCACATACTGGGTTCCTGCTGTGGCTGTCAGGGATAGTTCTTTGCATGTCTTGGACATTGTGGATTCTGAAAAGAACCTGTCTACTTGCTCAGGTTACATGAATCAGCCAGGCTAGATTTCTTTCTGAATTTTTTCCTTCAGATTTATTTGTTTTATGTGTATGAGAGCTTTGGCTGCCTGTATGTATGTGTGCCTGGTGTTCTTGGAGGTTAGAAGAGGATGTCAGATCCTCTGGAACTGGAGTTGCATATAATTGTGAGCCATCATGTGGGTCCTGAGAACAGAACCCAAGTCTTCTGTAAGAACAGCAGGTGCTCTTAACCACTGAGTCATCTCTTTAGTCCCTGGGTTTCTTTCATAAGTAAGCAAAAGCATGAACTGCTGCAGAGGTCTTTCTTGCAGAGGTTTGCACCTTACTCCATGTTTAAGGGAGAAGTCAAAGTGCAACACTAGTCTGTAGAACATACAGGAGCTTACAGACATCTTATGGCCATAAGACTTAGTCTTCAACTCATGTCATAGGAGTAGACTATAGTAAAGTTTCTGATGTAGTCTTGCCCTCAATATTTTAATCATGTGGGTGTGGAGAGATGGCTCAGAGGTTAAGAACACTGGCTGCTTTTCCAGAGGTCCTGAGTTCAACTCCGAGCAACCACATGGTGGCTCACAACCATCTATAATGAGATCTTGTGCCCTCTTCTGGCCTGCAGGGATATATGCAGACAGAACACAGTATACATAATTAATAAATAAATCTTTAGCAAAATATTTTAATCTTGTATAAAGGAGATCAATATATAACTAACAATTTCAAGAAAAGTAGAATATGATCCTAGCACTAGAAAATGCTTAAAGTTTAATACTGAATTTAGGAAATATGAAGAATGAGTCTGTTTGTGGAAAGGGATGTTGTGATGAAGGACAATATGGAAGATATAAATAAGTGGATGACAGATGGAAACACTCAGCTGGCTAGAAGAGCATTAGCTAAGGACATTGGTGGGAAAACCATTAGGAGGCTGTCATTCTAGGGTGTGTTCCAGATCTAGTATCTGAAGAGCTGTAAAAGGGGAGAGGAACTGTCCTGAAGAGGTGGAGGGGAGAGCTCAGTGGAGGTGCCTCTGTTAAAGAACTGAAGAGCTTTAAAAGACTGGGTGCCAGTCTCCAGGGTACGGAAGGAGTGAGAGCCTGGGTTATAAACATGTATCAGTAGGATGTTGATCTGTCTGGGACACCACGAAAAGAGAGAGAGAGAGGGATCCAGGGGAGAGACAGGAGCAAGACAGTAAAGACCCATATCTATGTGAGTGGGGAGACTCAGGGAGGACCAGAAAACAGTGCTCAAAGGACTTGTGGAAAAGGATTTGTTCGTTAAGGGAAGAGAATGAGACTGACTTTGAGAACTTCATGTTGTGTTGTGTTGTCCTGTGCCTCCGCCCTGCATCCAAGGGATCAAAACTAGGGTCTTGCATATACTAAGCGTGTAGTCTACTACTGAGTTATACCCTCAGGTCTGAGACATTTACTGTTTTAAAAACTTACATGTATTACGTGTATACAAGTTGTCTAATATAAACGGGATAGCAGTTGTCTTATGTTTTTAAGGCAAAGACATCAGGGCTCTGTCACTTTAAATGTCTTGTCAAAGGTCATATTCATGGAGCCAGACTTGTCTTCATGTGTGTGTGCTCAGTATTCTTCCTGAGTACTACCCGCCATCTCCCAGGTTTTCTTGCTATTTCCATTAGTTATGGCTTAAGTCATCAAAATTAGTCTAAAGCATTATCCAGATATAATGACACATGTGTGGAAGGCTGAGGCAGGAACATTGAGTTTGAGACCCACCTGGTTTACATAGTGAGAATCTGTCTCTCTCACAGACTGTATATAAGACATTTCAGACCTTGGAGGACTCCTAAGATTATCCTAAAAGCTGTCAGGGGATTTGCTAGGACCAAGTTTAGGAAACATGGTATTTAGCTAACCACAGCTTAACCTGCCTGTCATTCTTGATCTCCATCTGCAGGGTTAGCCTCTCTGGTAGACTCTGCTCCTTTGGGAGGTGGGGTAGGCTGGTAGGTAGCCCTGAATGCCTTGGAACTCACTTTGAAGATCAGGCTAGCCTCAGACACACAGAGATCTACCTACCTCTACCTCTGGAGTGCTGGAATTAAAGGTATGCCCCCACCATGCCAGTTTGTCTCTTTTTTTTTTTTTTTTTTTTTGGTTTTTCGAGACAGGGTTTCTCTGTGTAGCTTTGCGCCTTTCCTAGAACTCACTTGGTAGTCCAGGCTGGCCTCGAACTCACAGAGATCCACCTGCCTCTGCCTCCCTAGTGCTGGGATTAAAGGCGTGTGCCACCAACGCCCAGCCAGTTTGTCTGTTTTTATATTGAGTTTCCTAACTTGCTTTTGTATGACCCCACCCCAGCCTTCAGCTATTTTTTTTCCTGTTTTATAACCATACATTTGGTTTTGAATGAGTTTATTAAGTATATGGCAAGTAAAAGTAAAAGAATAAATAGAAAATGATGGATACATTGTTGATAGAACAAAATATCAAATTGGGCCCTCAAAACATCTAGCAGAAACTAACTGGGAAAGCCTCTTAACTCAGTTACTTGGAGTCTAGTCTGAGTAGAATGGTCCCTCAAGAGAGTGGAGGCTTCTAAGTAACAGTGGAGATGACATTGTCAAATTGGATGTAGCAGAAACTGACCTGGGATGTTGAGGCGGTCAGCTGGAGTTCCCAGTTGAGCTTTCTCACCATGGCTAAGCTTCTATGGCTAAATTTTCAGCTTTTCCTCCCCACCATAGACACTTTATTACAGGCACTGTACCTTTCCCGGATTGCGAAGACCACTTCAGGGATGGTGCCATATTGTCCTGGACTCAGAAGATGCCTTTTGAGAAAGCCATAACCACACTTGTTTTTACAAGAATCATTAGTCCTTTGTTTCGTGTCCTGTCTGTCCTGTTTGTCAGCAGTTGATTCGAGGATACTTTGTTGTCCAGTGGCTAACTTTTGCCACAATGAAAGTTAACTCCAATTGCAGTTTTTTTTTTCAATGCCCATATTTTCTCTGAAGTAGATTGGTACTGCTAGGAGCCGACATGTCTCATAGTCATAACAAAAAAAAAAATTTTCTAAGTTATTAAAACATTTTAAGTGTCATATTCTGTAGATCTCTGAAGGGTTTGAAGATAACCTGTCTATCTAAAATATATCTACTCAATCTTGAAAACATACCTAATATAACTACAAGTTCTATTATAATGTCTAACTACTAACTTTCATTTCTTTATATCCTCATAGTTGGTAATAACATTCAAGGATCAGAAAATTGCATTACATTGTTAGATGAACGGTACAATTAGAAATATACATATAACATTTTCTAACAATATCAATTTCAATATATATAATTTGTATATAATATAAAACAATCCAATCCAATGTAAAGTATTTACATTTTTCTTTTCTTTTCTTTCTTTTTTTTTTTTAAATAAGAACCTTAAATCTAATCTCCTTTGCTTAGCCCTTTTCCTCACCCTTGACAACAACTTGTAACCAACCCCCCTAATCAATGAAAATTATCCCAGACCCAAAACCCATTAAAAGACCAAAAAAACCAACCGCCCCACACCACCTCTTTGGGAATGTGGGCGTTGTATTCTTGAAATTGCTTCCTGCTGGGTATGGGTGAAGGTATCTTTATCCTGAAAAAAAAATTTTAGGTTAATTGTCAAATTCTAGGAAAGGTAACTATATCCTTCGTTATCCAGTCTGTGTATAATGCCAAAGTTCAGGGTTTATTTCAAATCCTTATTCAAATAGTCTTTGAGACTGGATCATCTCAGCTAGCTCTCTCAAAAGGAAAAGGCGCAAAGCTACACAGAGAAACCCTGTCTCGAAAAACAAAAACAAAAAAAAAAAAAAAAAAATTGCTCTGAGCACTTTGTAGTTCAAAGCTAATCTGTAGATGATGTTTGTCAGCTTAGTGATGTTATTATTGTCCACGTGGAATTGTTGTTGTTGTGGGGCCCCATCTTCTTCCTGGAGACTTCAGTTGATGTTAGGCCTGACCGTGATTTCCTGAAAAAAAACTGATAAGAGACTCGAACACAAAGACTATATATGCGACTTTTTAGAATTAGTTAATACTCTATATGACCATTTATATCTTAACAAAGTTTAAAATGTATATATATCTATATATATTAATCTTGTAAATTTTGATATAAAATTCATACTTTAAGAAAAGTTTAAAGAATCAGAATAGAATCAAAGAGTTGAGATTAGTAATAGAATAGTCCCTTAATTAATTTGGCTTTTCTCCTGTCCCATAGCAGAAGATGGCTCTTTTCTTCTGGCATGATACAGGGAGTTTGCATTTTCCTTTTAACAACATGCTTGAGTTTAAAGAAGGAGAGAGCCATTCTCCAACTCCAAAGTCAGCTTTAAATTTTAATTGAACTGGGACTATTAGAAGTTAAATAGTGTTAAATCTTTAAAGAAAAGCAGAAACAAACATTTAGGAAGACATAAAATTTTTTTAGATAACATACCCATACGCCATTTCACTCTGTTTCTTAGGATAGACGATTTGTCCCTTCTCTTCAGTTGTCTCATTTGTCCAGTGTTCTTCAGATTCCTTAACCTTCATTCTCCTAAAAGACAAAAACAAAAACCTTTCCCCAAGGTTTTTTGGGGATGTTCCTTTTTGGCAAGTTATTATCTGATTAAATGAAAAGGCATGTGTTACTGGTATAAGTTAGTTTAAATTGGATGTTCATGATAGTTGATGAACTATCACCTCCTCTAATTAAGAGGTAACCACAACAACAACAATTCCACGTGGACAATAATAACATCACTAAGCTGACAAACATCATCTACAGATTAGCTTTGAACTACAAAGTGCTCAGAGCAATTTTGAGAGAGCTAGCTGAGATGATCCAGTCTCAAAGACTATTTGAATAAGGATTTGAAATAAACCCTGAACTTTGGCATTATACACAGACTGGATAACGAAGGATATAGTTACCTTGTTCAAATCGAACCTTTATCAATTTTGATGGTACCCACAGCTTAGCTTCTCCTGTAGAAATAAAAGCAAAACCTCGTCCCCAATGTAACACATATCCTGGTTTCCATTCTGAGGTCAGCACATCCTTAAAGTATATAGGTTGATTTAATTCTGTAGTTTTTTCTATTATCCAATGTCTCTCTGCAGCTGTTGTTCCTTTCTCATTGGCATTGAGAAAATTCAAAGTTAATAGAGCATTATGTAGTCTATTTCTGGGGGTTTTTGTTACTCCTTTTTGTTTATTTAGCATATCCTTTAGAGTTCTGTTTGATCTTTCTATAACTGCTTGACCTGTAGGATTATGTGGTATACCTGTAATATGGTTTATATTATAATAAGCAAAAAACTGTTTCATTTTAACAGAGACATATGATGGAGCATTATCAGTTTTGATTTGTGCAGGTATACCCATAATGGCCATAACTTCTAGCAAATGAGTGATTATAGAATCAGCTTTTTCAGAACCCAAAGCAGTTGCCCATTGAAATCCTGAATAAGGATCGATAGTGTGGTGTACATGTTTCAATTTTCCAAATTCTGCAAAGTGAAACACGTCCATCTGCCAGATTTCATTCCTCTGAGTACCCTTTGGGTTACATCCTGCTGGTAATGGTGTTTGATTGTAGAAGGAACAAGTAGGACATTTCTTTACTATTTCTTTGGCTTATTGCCAGGTTTTGGAAAAATCCTTTTTTAAACCTTTACTATTTACATGATGTTTTTTATGAAATTCTGAGGCCTCCAGCACATTTCCTATCAATAATTTATCAATCTCATCATTGCCTTGTGCTAGAGGGCCTGGCAGACCAATATGGGATCGGATGTGAGTTATATATAAAGGATGACTCCTTTTTCTGATTGTATCTTGTAATTGAATAAATAATGAAGTTAATTCTGAAGCATTGTGGATAAATTCTGCAGTCTCAATATGTAATACTACTCTTTCAGCATACTGAGAGTCAGTTACTACATTGAGAGGTTCTGAAAAATCCATTAATACCAACAGAATAGCATACAATTCTGATTTTTGAACTGAATTATAAGGACTTTGAACCACTTTACTTAAATTTTCTGATTTGTAACCTGCCTTTCCTTGTTTGTTGGCATCTGTATAAAATGTACACACTCCAGATATGGGTTTTTTCCTCACAATTCGAGGCAAGATCCAATCAGCTCTCTTTATAAGATCAATTCTATTGCTTTTGGGATATTTGCTGTTAATTTCTCCCAAAAAATTACTACAAGCTTTTTGCCAAGCTTCATTTTCTATCCATAATTTTTCAATGTCCTCCTTAGTTAAAGGTATGACAATTTCTGCTGGGTCTATTCCTGCTAATTGACGAAGTCTCAATTTTCCTTTCCAAATCAAGTCAGATTTTTTCCACATAAGTTTTTAATTTTTTATTTGGTTTATTTGGTAAAAATATCTATTCCAATATAATATCTTCCCTTTGCATTAATATTCCTGTTGGGGAATGCCTAGAAGTAAAATAACCAAAATGCAATCCAGCTTTGGATCAATACGATCTACGTGCCCTTCATGTACTTTCTTTTCTACCAAGGCCAATTCTTTTTGAGCTTCAGGTGATAATTCTTTTGGACTATTTAAGTCCTTGTCACCTTCTAAGGTTTTAAACAAATTATTTAGTTAATCATTTTTTACCCCAACAATAGTTCTTAGATGAGAAATGTCTCCAAATAATCTTTGAAAGTCATTAAGAGTCTGTAGTCGATCTCTCCTAATTTGCACCTTTTGAGGTCTAATTTTTTGAAGTTCTATTTTATATCCTAAATAGTTAATAGAATCTCCTCTTTGTATCTTTTCAGGAGCAATTTGTAATCCCCAGCAAGGCAAAATTTTCTTTACTTCTTCAAACATTCTTTCTAAAGTATCTGCATTTGAGTCAGCTAATAAAATATCATCCATATAATGATAAATTATAGATTTAGGAAATTTTTTACGTACCACTTCTAATGGCTGTTTTACAAAATATTGGCACAAAGTTGGACTATTCAACATTCCCTGTGAGAGAACCCTCCATTGAAATCTTTTAACCGGTTGAGAATTATTATAAGTAGGCACTGTGAAAGCACATCTTTCTCTGTCTTTTTCTTGTAAGGGTATTGAAAAGAAACAGTCTTTTAAATCAATAACTATGAGAGGCCATCCTTTTGGTAACAGAGTAGGCAAAGGAATTCCAGATTGTAAAGAGCCCATTGGCTGAATTACTTTGTTAATTGCTCTAAGGTCTGTTACCATTCTCCATTTACCAGATTTCTTTTTAATAACAAATACAGGAGAATTCCAAGGGCTGGTTGATTCTTCAATATGATGAGCATTTAACTTTCTTCCACCAGCTCTTGTAAAGCCTGGAGTTTCTGTGTTGTTAAAGGCTATTGCTGAACCCATACAGGCTTGTCTGTTGACCATTTTAAAGGTAGAGCTGTTGGTGTTTTTGGAAAATTATCAGTTGTGCCCTGTTCTTGTATGACATGGATGGCTGGTGAGCACTCATTAGAATAATATCTTTTAATATTTCTCTCAGAAACATGTACTAATTTATGATTTGTTTCTGAGGTTGGAGGGATATTAATCTGAGTATTCCATTGTTGTAACAAGTCTCGACCCCACAGGTTCATAGCTATGTTAGCCATATATGGTTTTAATTTTCCTTTCTGTCCTTCTGGACCTATACATTCAAGCCATCTTGCACTTTGTTTCACTCGAGATAATGTCCCAATTCCTAACAGTTGAGCATTTACCTCCTGAAGAGGCCAAGTTGGATGCCAAAATTCTGGTGCAATTATGGTAATGTCAGCACCTGTGTCTACCAGACCAGACAACAAAACACCATTTTTCTTTATTGTTAGTTTTGGTCTTTGTTCATTAATAGAAGTTTACCAAAAATTTTTCTTTATGTTTTCTCCTGAATTTCCTATTTTCTCTGTTTCTTCATCTCGACTAACATGATTTATTCCAATAGACATTTGGTTATTTAGTTGCTTTGAGTAGGGGTTTCCTCTACAACTGCAGGAAAGGTTTGAACTGGATTTACTGTGGGGGCCTGCCTGAGGCCCCTCTGGGAGTTTCCCGAAGCTCGAGGCAGAGAATTACCCTGTCTGTCCCTTGTTGATCTACATTCATTGGTCCAGTGTTTTCCCTTACCACACCTTCTGCATACTCCAGAAGGAAGGGGCATTCTGTTGCCAGTGTTCCTTGAAGAAACATTATTTCTAGGAATGACCTGTTTATAATCCCTTTTCAAATGTCCTTGCTTTCCACATCCAAAACATCTAACATTGCTCAAACCTTTTGAAATTGCTTTTCCTACCCACATATCATCATGGTCATAAGCCTCAACATTAACTGTATCTCTAATCCAATCTTCCAAAGGTGCAGATCTTGCCTTTAACGGCCTGATTATTCTTTTGCATGCTGCATTTGTATTCTCAAAGGCTAAAGATTCAATTATTATCTGACTAGCCTCTGAATTCGGGACCATTTTTTGTACTGCTGAAGTCAATCTTTGTAAGAAATCTGTGAAAGATTCTTTTGGGCCCTGTATAACTTTTGTAAATGACTCAGTTTTTTTTCCTGGTTCTTCAACTCTGTCCCATGCATTCAAAGCTGCCGTTCGACATAGAACTAGGGTTTGGACATCATATGAACATTGTGTTTGTACTGAAGCATATTGGCCTTCTCCAATAAGCTGATCCTGGCAGACTTGTATTCTGCTATCCCTCCATTGTTTTTCTATATTTTTAGCCTCATTATTGAACCACATTTTCCACTGGAGATTTTGTCCGGGTTCAAGAACAGCCTGTGCCAATTCCCATCAGTCCTTTGGTAGAATCCTATTACAAGTTGACCAGGTGTTTAACATTTGCTTTACATATGGGGAGTGCATGCCATAAGATGCTATTGCCTCCTTAAATCTTCGTAAGTCTAACATTTTAACTGGAACCCAAGTATTTTGTTCATTCTCTTCATCAGGTAGCTGCTGTACGGCTACCGGATAAATTAAGGGTGATTGTGTGAAAACTGGCTTTCTTTCTGTAACCTTATGATCCAATTTTGAAACAACTTCACTATTTATTTCTTCTGTCTGAATTTGAATTTCTCTATAATTCATTTTTACCGGTTTAACAGGTTTTTCTAAGACTGTTATCCTGGCACTTAAGTTGACTATCTTTTTAAATAGTAAAATGAGGATAAGAAAAGTAATAAACTGAATCATTCAATCAATATTAATCTTTTCATATAGTTGTTCCATTGTCAGAGTGCCTAAAATTTCAAACAAAGCCCAATTTTCTTCCAATGTACACATAAAGCCCATTTTTTTTTAATGTAGAAAAAAATTCTCTTTTAAATAGATATGTTAATTGACTTACCAAGTCTGGGTAGAACAGTAGAATCCCAGGGAATTTCAAAACAGTCACCTGGTGTTCGAGGTGTGACTCCAGAGAGAGAGAGAGAGAGAGAGAGAGAGAGAGAGAAAGCGTAGCCGCTTGAGCCGAGTCAAGCCTAGGCTTTACAGGCAGGGGCCCTATTCAGCAGGGCAGGCCTGAGTTGTTTGTAGCAGTTGCAAGTAGCTCCAGCTGCGGGTCAGTCAGGCCTGGGCGGCAGCTGGGCTGCCCTGGCGGGAAACCAGACCTGCCGCCAAGCCAAGCGGTTTTTAATGGATTCTTGTCACGTTGGGCGCCAAATGTAGATGTAACCAACCTTCTTATTAAATAAGAAACACAGAACCAATGCAAAGAAGAAAGCCAAGAGGTCAGAGCTAAGAGCTAAAACCTTACCCTTCCTCCTGCAGTGGTCCTACCTCTCCAAACCAGAGCTACCCCTGTGTTAAAGTCTTTATATAGAGTTCCTGTCCTGCCTTCTCATTGGTTGTAAACCCAACCACATGACTGCCTCCTCACAGCCTGTCTGTATAGGCCTCCAGGTTTTCCATGATTGGTATTGAGATTAAAGGCATGTGTATCCGATAATGGCTGTATCCTTGAACACACAGAGACTTACCCAGCTCTGCCTACCAAGTGCTGGGATTACAAGTGTACGCCACCACTGCCCTGCTTTCCTATGGCTTGCTAATAGCTCTGACCCCCGGGCAACTTTATTTATTAACATACAAATAACATTTTAATACAAATAAAATATCACCATACTGGAGCTCACTGATTGGTTAGATTGGCTGGTCATTGAGCTTCCTAATATTGGAATTTGCCTGTCTCCACCTTCTTAATGATGGGGTTACAGGCACCCATTTTTATGCCCAGCTTTTTATGTGAGTGCTAGAGATCCAAAATAAGGTCCTCATGCTTGCACAGCAAACACTACCCATGGAACCATCTCCAGCCTGTTTTTTTAATTAAAAAAGAGAGAGATGAGAGAATGTTGTTGCCATCATCTTCAGAGAGATGATCCAAAGGGATTTCAGTAGAGGGATGTGGTAGGTGGGCAGAGATGGGGGTGTCTAAGCAATCCAGGAAATGCCAACATTGGAACTGGAGCAGTTAGGTACGTGGCAGTGACAAAGACTGAGAGAAGAGTGGGCTTGTATACAAACAGTACTACAGTGTTGGTACATTGATACCACATTAAAGAAACCTGGGGGTGGAGCACAAAATGCATCAGTGTTGCATTAAGGAATAAGAACTGAAACTTCCTCTTGGAGTAGTTTGACCAAGAAAGAGCTCAAATTTGAATTCTCTGCTTCTCTCCCTGTGTCTTCCATTCGTGGTTACTGGCATGTTGGTAGCATGTCTATTCTACCAACGAATGAGTGATCTGTCCCTGTTGGTTCTCTGTTGTGCCTGATCTGTCTCTGTGTTGTGCTGTCCCTAACAGAGCTTTGCTCTATATTGAACAACACAGAAAACATGGTATGGGAAAGAAATGAGGGATTCTTTATAAAATTCTTTGAGTTTTACCAGGGAAGAAGTTACTTTATTGACCCAGAACAGCACTCAAAACCTCAAACAGATCTATATGCACATGTTGCTTCCAACATTATGTGTTTTTGGTTTAAGCTTGCTTCCAACCTGTTTGCTGCTTTTGACAAATGATTACCACAGCACACATGCATTATTCTGGGTCAGGGGCATGGAAAGTACATATTTAAGATTAAAACTGTGCATTTAGCTTAAGTTGTAAAAGCTGATTGTATGAGAAGTCCAAGGCATATTAATGTTGGTAATGTTATTCTCTTAAAGGCAGGTTGAGCAGGCTGAGCATACAGTAGGATAGCAGGTTGAATGTACAGTCTTAAATGATCTCAATGCATATTATTAATTTGGCTGTAGGGTCTGGCAGTAATTCAGTCTCATTGAAGACAAGAAGTATTTTTAGAAAAATGTATCACCATAGTTTGGAGTTTGTAGAAGTAAACATAATGAAGATAGATTTCTAGGTAGCTTTACTGAAATATAATTAGACATAATGAAAATAATCATTTTGTATGTGTGATTGTACATACCCACATTTAGCTCTCTCTCTCTCTGTGTGTGTGTGTGTACTTATGTGCATGTGCTTATGTGGAAGCCAGAGGCCAACCTTGGGTGTTGTTTCTCAGGCTTATTCCACTTCGTTTTGTTTTTGTTAGTTTGTTTATTGAGATAGGTTCTGTCACTGAGTCTTGGCATTTGTGGATTAGGCTAGTCTGGCTGGCAGTGAGCCCAAGGGATCCTTCTGTCTCTCTCCCCGGTACTGGGATTATAAGCACATCCCATCATGCCCAGCTTTTTACATGGATTCTGGAGATCAAACTCATGCTTGTGTGGCAAGCACTTTATGGATTAGCCTATATTTCCACCCATACATTTATCATTTATTTTCTTACTTTGATTTGTTTTATGTATGTAAGTAGGCACATATGTCATGGCATGCAGGTAGAGGTCAGAGGATAATTTGTAGGAGTTGGTTTTCTCCTTCTATCATGTGGGTCCTGGGAGTAGAATTTAGGTCATCAGGCTCGGCAGCAAGTGCCTTTACTTGCTAAGTCATTTCACCTACCCAAATTCATCATTTAAAAAAAAAAATTCCAAAAAAAAAAAAAAAAAAAAAGCCGGGCGGTGGTGGCGCACACCTTTAATCCCAGCACTCGGGAGGCAGAGCCAGGCGGATCTCTGTGAGTTTGAGGCCAGCCTGGGCTACCAAGTGAGTTCCAGGAGAGGTGCAAAGCTACACAGAGAAACCCTGTCTCGAAAAACCAAAAAAAAAAAAAAAAAAACAAAAAAAAAAACAAAAACTATTTTTTAAAAATTTATTTATTTTATGTGTACGCATGTTTTGCCTGAATGTAGGTATATGCATCGTGTGCATGTGCATTCCTGATGTTAGAAGATGTCAAATCCTCTAGAACTGGAATTACAGACAGTTGTAGCTGCTGTGTGGGTCCTGGGGACTGAACCCAAGTCCTCTGGAAGAGCAGTAAGTCCTCTTGACCACTGAGCCATCTCTCCAGCCCCAAATTCATCATTCTAAATGTAACATTCTGTTTAATTTTCTTCTAAGCCAGAATGTAGCTAGAGTTTTCCTGCCTGACCCACAGTCAGGACAAATCTCTCTCACCTGCCAGTCCCTCACCTGCCAGTCCCACAGACGCTCAGACCCGACCAAGTAAACACAGAGACTTATATTGGTTACAAACTGTATGGCCGTGGCAGGCTTCTTGCTAACTGTTCTTACAGCTTAAATTAATCCATTTCCATAAATCTATACCTTGCCACATGGCTCGTGGCTTACCGGCATCTTCACATGCTGTTTCTCATCGTGGCGGCTGGCAGTGTGTCTCTCCGACTCAGCCTTCCACTTCCCAGCTTTATTCTCCTCCTTGTCCCACCTACACTTCCTGCCTAGCCAATGGCCAATCAGTGTTTTATTTATTGACCAATCAGCAACACATTTGCCATACAGAACATCCCACAGCACCAGAATCTTGCTATGCTGCCTAGGCTGGTCTTGAATTACTAGTGTCAAATGGCTCCATTACCTCAGCTTCCTAGTAAGATTCTGGGTTTTGACAGAACTTCATAACAGTTATGATTATGACCTCAACAGAGTCAAGATATAGAACAGCGCTATCATTCTGGAAACTTCCTTATGCCCCTGTTGTCGTCTTCTCTCCAAATCCAGCTTTCAGTGCCAGCAGATCTGCTGGTTCTGTCCCTATAGTTTTTCCTTTGAGGTAACTTTTCATCTCAGAGAGGGATGGAAAGTGACTTGAAGTGAATCAATGCCTGTTTGACTCCTTGGTGGTTGAGTGAGGTGAGTGCAGATTTGGTGAGGGACCAGTTAAGCTGTGCACTGTTAATTTATATAACTATAGCAAAATATTCTTCCAAAAAGGAATATGAATTTCTTAAAACAGTAGTATTGATTTTTCAGATTGACAGTGGATACTTATGAAAAGGATTGCCTGTTTTATATGGTTCTTTGTGGATATAAATAATTATATCCACAAATTTCTATTTCAGTGAATTTGGGAGGTTTGAAAGACCACATTAAGGAGATCCAGCGGTGTCGGCGGTTGATTCTTATTGCTTGTGGCACAAGTTACCACGCTGGTATGGCAGTAAGTAGCCTCTTTACATTTTAGTTATGTCTTATTGGAATCAGGATATCTGCAGATCAGTAGTATTTCTAGTAACATACCATGTAAAACTATCTTTAAAACTTTAAAAATTATTTTTGTATGCATGTATGATATGTGTAGGGAAGCATGTATGTGAAGGTCAGGGGGTAGCTGTGGAGTAGGTTCTCTCCTTCCACCTTTATGTGGGTTTTGAGGATTCATTCTGGTCTCCAGGCTTGTATGACAAGTGCCTTTACCTATTGAGCCTTCTTGCTTTAGCCTTGTAAAGCTATCTTTTGTTAAAACATGTTATTGTGTCATTTTTTTACATGACATTTCAGGAAAAGGACAGAGGGATTCCTAGTTGCTTGAATTATTTGTTAATGGAAGATACGCTATAGAAAGTCTTTACATATGCACATAGGCTGCCTTTGATTGACATCATAACCAGAGAGGGAAGGGCTTTGTACTGTCGTAAGTAGCCCACAGAGCATGCCTTCTTGTAGTCATTAAGTGTTTTGTTGAGACCAGGCCCAAGATCCTTCTTCCTCAACCTCTTAATATGGCTTTTGGGGTTTGCTTATTTCTTAGAATTGCCCAATAGACTCAAAAAGATGGCCAGTGACTTCTGTAAATCTCAGCAGGGTTTGCTTTACAGGTACATTTCTGCAAAGAAAGGAAGTCTGCTTATTAACACACTTAGTTTTTGTTATTTTTTTGAATTTTAGATTTATTTGTTTTATGTGTGTGAGCGTTTTGCCTGCAAGTATGTCTGTGTACCATGTGTGTGCCTGGTGCCCTTGCAGGTCAGAAGAGGGCATTGGCTCTCCTGGAGTTACTGATGGCTGTGAGTTGCCCTGTGGCAGCTGGGAACTAGACCTGAGTTCTCTGCAAGAGCAGCTGATGTTCTTGACTACTAAGCGATCTCTCCAACCCAGACTTTGTTAAATTAGCATTTAGAAGCTGAAAGTCCTGTGTTAGGGACTTACATTGGTTGTCAGTAAAGAAACTGGGACATGATGACCTCTTAATAAATTGGATCCAGCTGTAGTTTTTTCATAAGGAAGTAGATTACACACTGGCATACACAGGTCTCTTGCACTCAGTTTCTGCTTTAAGATTGATTTCCAAAGTTCGTGTAAATTTTTTATTTGTTGTGACACAAATATTTATCTTACCCTGTGGGATCTAATTTTTTTTTTCTTTTTGTTTATTTGAGACAGGGTTTCTCTGTAGCCCTGGCTGTCCTGGAACGTACTCTCTAGACCAGGCTGGCCTCAAACACCCAAAGATCCGGCTGCCTCTACCTCCCAAGTGTGGGCTGCCACTGCCCGCTGAGTTATGTTAATTTTTAATATCTGGTAGGTTGTTAGGTTTGTTTGAAGATAAAATTCCAATGTAATAATTTGTAATCCAGGGGGAAATTTTTTGCTTACATTTATTTGAAGGAAAACATTTAGCTTGTTAGTGTCAGTATCTAATTTAATGAATAATTATAAATAAATGACACCATTAGAAAAGTAATTAAAAGTAAGAGCATTTAATTTTCAGATACTTGGCATTCATGTTCTATAATACTGTCACTGTTATTATCATGTTGCTGCAATGTTGTGCCAGACTAGAATCATTCTAGAACCAAGTACAACAAAGCAATTCTGTTTCAGTTTGTGGACAAGTAAAAGTTCCAGAGCTGTGGAGTAAGGGCAACTTTGCAGGAGTTTTTGGGTTTAAAGCTCTCTCTCCCACCCTCGCTTTCTCTCTCTCCCTCCCTTCTTCTCTGTTCCTCTCTGTGCGTGCATGTGTGACACATGTATCGGTGCCCACAGAAGTCAGAATAGTGTGTGTAGGACTCCTTGGAACTGGAGGTGTAGGTGGTGGTGAGCCACTAGTCCTGGGTGCTGGGAAAGAAACTCGGGTCCTCTGCTCGCAGCTCTCCTGCACCACCCTTTGTGGTTTTATTGCTGTAAAGGAGGAACGTGCAGATGAGGCTAGAGACAGGCTGGCGGGGGTGGCCGAAGAAACAGGTGAAGGGCTGGTGACCGAGAACGTCTGTTGTCAGTGTTAAAGCACCGCCATGTGCCTGTACATCTGTAGGGCTTAAAAGATTGTGGTGCCCAAAAGTTTGTTTTCTGTTGTTTCTAATTTTCTGACATTTGGAGTAGGAGGAATATATACATTATTTAAATTTTAAATATTAGGAATTGGAGAGTTAGAGATAACACACAAGTTGATTCAGAACAGTGCTTTTTCTCCTCGAAATGTTTGGTATGTGTGGATATATTTGCTTATAAGAATGTTTCCATGAAGCTTGGAATTATGGCTCACACCTTGTAATCCCAGCACTCAGAAGGCTGAGATAGGAACCTTACGGCAAATTTGAGGCCAGCTTGGACTACATAGTGAGTTCCAGACAAGTCTAGTCTTGAACAAAATAGGACATATGCATTGGTAGTTGTTTTTAAAAGACTTGTACTAAAGTGTTGGCAATGCTTATCTCTTGATTAGTGGAATGTTGCATACTTTTAATTTTTTATTCATTAATTTATATTACTTAATGTTTTCCAAATTTATGCCCTTTTTTTTGGTAGTGCTGGAGTTGGAACCAGTGATGGGGTTGGCCTTGTACATGCTTTTTTATAGCAAGTTTACCACTGAGCTATACCTCTAGTTTGTATGTTACTTTTTATAACCAGAAAAGTAGAAACTGTACATTAAGATCAAAGAAGTTCATTGAAAAAGACTGTCTGAAGGCAGATTGTGTTCTCTTTCCTCTGTAGACCCGTCAGGTTCTGGAGGAGCTGACAGAGTTGCCGGTGATGGTGGAGCTCGCTAGTGACTTCTTGGATAGAAACACTCCAGTCTTTCGAGATGATGTTTGCTTTTTCATTAGTCAATCAGGTATGTTCATTTTAGACTTGAAGAGGGAAAAAAGTCATTGTAAGTCAATTTTCCTAATAAGTCTAGCATACCTTGTAAGAACTGATATTTAAACTGGTATTTCAATGACTCGGTAAACATAGATTGACTTCAGTCATACTAATACATTCTTTATGACTTAGTAAAAATGAACACCATTTTACATATGGCTTAAAGAGCTTAATTTTCAGATAAGAAACAAGAGATCCTTGAAAGCCAACGTCTTGTAAATGTATGGTTTTTGTTGTTGTTTGAGACAGGGTCTCACTGTGTAGACTTGACTGGCCTGAACTCACTAAGTAGACCAGGCTGGCCTCCAACTCAGTGATCTGCCTGTCTCTTCCACCCAAGTACTGGGATTAAAGGTGTGTGCCACCCTGCCTCACTATATCTTGTAAGTTTAGTAAGAGCTTGCCTCATGCTTTACTTAAAACAAATGATAACACTGACAGTGTGGCCGGTCAGTTTTTCATGTAAGAATGGCGTACTCTGAAACTGCTCTGTGTGTTCCTGTTGTCTGTTCTACACAGGTGAGACAGCTGACACCCTGATGGCTCTTCGTTACTGTAAGGAGAGAGGAGCCTTAACTGTGGGGATCACAAATACAGTCGGCAGTTCTATATCAAGGGAGACAGATTGTGGGGTTCATATTAATGCTGGTCCTGAGGTTGGCGTGGCCAGTACAAAGGTAAATCCTTGGTTTCTTCCACAGACGTTATTAACCATGCTGGTGGGGAGGGGTGCTGGTCTTTGGGCCAGCTGATGTGTTCTTTTCCCTACTGTAGTGTACAGCTTACAGTGCTTAACAGGTCTGCTTTGAAAAGATCTCTGCTAGCTTTTCTTGTTCATCATGCACAATCTACTCTCCAATCACAGTAATTCCAAGCAGTCATAACACCCCCCTGTTACTATTGTAGTTGGGATTAGAAAAGCAGTAAATTAGAAATGGAGAGTTTAATCCAAATAATTACTGATATTTTTATTTACGTATTCTGGTTTCCTTAAGTATGTCAGAATATGACACTACTTTTGAAAAACTGTAACAAGGATTATACTTTGTAAAATTGACAGTTTTAAAAAAAGCTGATTGGGGGCTGGGTAGATGCTAATCGTTTAAGAATGCTTGTTGTATAAGCTTGAGATCGGAGTTCAGATTCCCAGCACCCATATAAAAAGCTTGATTCCTGGGCAGTGGGGCCGCACTCCTTTAATCCCAGCACTCGGGAACAGAGTGAGTTCCAGGACAGGCTCCAAAGCTACACAGAGAAACCCTGTCTGGGAAACAAACAAACAAACAAACAAACAAAAAAGCTTGATCATGTCTGCCTGTGACCTGTTGCTATGGTTATGGGGTTGGTGTGTGGAGACAGGAGCATCCTGGAGCTTGTCAGCCATCAACTTAGCTCCAGGTTCAGTGAGCAACTGTGTCTCAGTAAGTCAGAGTGGTAGAACAAGGTACTTACAGCCTGGTCACCTTTGTTCGTGCATGGATACATGCATGCACACTCACAGTGTACACTTCTCTCTTCCCAACACAGTCAAATGAATAGAATATATATAGTTTTAAGTTTCAAAAGTAGACATTACAGGACAGTATCTATTTCTGTTTAGATATTGCATCTGTAGAAGTTTAAAAATACTTTTGTCTTAAAGTTGTGTAAAATTGCTTTGCTCTCTGAAGTTGAGATATGCAGCTCTTTGCAAGTTGTATAAATATAGAAGGTTTATCTCTACAAATATGTTATTTTTATGATATTTGAAATTTTAGCATCTCTGTTTTTCTGCTTAAGCTTAATATTTTTCTTTTTCTTTTTTTTTTTTTTTTTTTGGTTTTTCTGAGACAGGGTTTCTCTGTGTAGCTTTGCGCCTTTCCTGGAACTCACTTTGTAGCCCAGGCTGGCCTCGAACTCACAGAGATCCGCCTGGCTCTGCCTCCCGAGTGCTGGGATTAAAGGCGTGCGCCACCACCGCCTGGCCCAAGCTTAATATTTTTCGTTGGTTGTCTGATAAGATATGTGTCAGTGGTTTAGGCTTTAATCCTCAAATCTCATGGAAAACTTGTGGAAAATTTGTGATTCTTACGTTAAAAAAGTTTTTTGTTTTTGTTTTAATTGGGAGTCTTGATATTACTATTACATGTAGCTAAAATATGGATTTCCCCCATATGGTGATTAAAACATGTAAGATGCTTGTGCTTAGGGCCATCCTGTCGGATGAATAACTAGCTGTTTGTAGCAGTGTCCAGACAGCTCTGATCAGATATAGGAACACAGAGCTCCATATCCACAGCACATCATGAACCACTACACTTCAGCACGTATGGGCATACAGGATGATGAGTTGCAAGGGATGCACTTTTAAAAAAGAATTCTTAATTCTTTAGTTTATGAGAGCTTCAATTTCCTCCATCATTTTATTATGAAAGTTTTCATGCATGTAGCAGTTATAATGATTTAACACCCACTACCCACTGCCTAGATTCCACCATTGACCTTTTTCTACAGTTTTATGAAGGTGCAGCTTGCCCTGTCGTGTGGAAAACTTACTTGGTTGTGCAGCTGTCACCACAGGGAGTATTAGGAGACTTTGTTCACAGAACAGCATTTGTCCTTTGTGCTCTTGCCAGTCAGTGCCTGCTCCTAACCTCTAGCCTCATGCCCATGACTACTGCTTTCTCTTGCTAAAAGATTGTGTCAGTTTCCAGATACTTCTCATGAATGGGAGTTTTATGATACATGTCTTTTGTAACTGGCTTTCATTTAGCATGAATCCTTTGAAGCTTGTTCATGTTATTGTTAGTATCAGTAGTTCTTTCTTTGAAAGCAAATCCTTTTAAATTTTTTTAAAGTTTGAAACAAGTACAGATTTATAGGAAGTTGCAAAGTTGTATTATCAGTCAGCTGCACATTATAACAACAAAATAGCCGAGGCAACTAGTTTAGAAGGAAAGAGGTTTGTTTTGGTTCATAGCTCTGGAGTTCCAGTCCAAAATTAGGCAGCCTCGTTGTTCTGTGCCTCTGGTAAGGCAGTCATATCATGCTGGGGGCAATGAGCCAGGAGGCAGAGATACCTGGGAGTCAGAGGTCCCACAGGCTCCACCAAGGACTTTTTTCCCAGGTAACCAAGGACGCTTTACTAGACATCAGCTCCCAAGAGGAGGAGGTCTGTAATCTTCCGGGAGGCCACCCCAGGGACCTTTAACACATGGACTGGTGCCCTGGCCGTAGCCCCAGTGCGGAGAAGTTCCATGTACCCTTCACCCAGTTCCCCAGTGCTTCCGTCCTGGATAAGGAAGCAAGCGTCTTCTATAGTATGTGATTTCTTTATAAAGCGACTGTCTGCTTTAGTAAGAGTGAGTATTGACAAGATGACGTAGCAGGTAAAGGTGTCCACTGCCAACATCAGCCAAGCCTGATAATCTGAGTGTGAGCCCTAGAACCTGTAGAGGGGAAGGAGAGAACTGACGCCCTGTGAGTTGTCTTCTGACCTCCACACATGTACTGTGGTGCACACCCCCCGCCCCTCTAAATAAATAAATGTAAAATCTTTTAATAAGTTTGGCAGTGTAATACAGCTTCATTTTTCCTGGACTCCAAAGTAATTTTGTTTTCACCTGTCTTAGATATTTTTAGCTTGGAGTTCTATAAGATAAGCTCTGGGGTATTTTATTATAGCAGTTTATGAATGGTAAATGTGAGTTTACATGTTCTAAGTAATCACAGAAGTTGATTGTTGCTCCCCATCACTGGCTCAGTGATGAGCCTGTGTACAAGTTTCCAACTCTGCCAGGAAAAATGGTCGGTTTAGAAGACTGTTCCCGACTTTCACATAATATCAGACCATAGATAATTTGGTATTTCTTTAGGAAGATGGTGTCAATGTGCAGAATTTGCTGTTTTTGTTATTGCAGGTGTTTAGAATTTTACCACACTGCTGACTTAGGTTGATTTTTTTTTAATGTAATTTAGTTTTGGACTGAACAAAAAGAAAATCAAGTTGAAAAGTTCAGTCAACATTTTCTAGGTAAATTTTTTTCAGACCTTAGTAGACTGTAAATGTGAGGTGTTGCTTATTTTTATCATAATGAATTTCTTGGTATGCACAGATGAAATGAAAAATATGGTGGCTGGGATACACAGTGGTAGAGTAACATTATTTTAGTGGTAGTCTGGAGGGGCTAGACTGAGTGCTTGTTGCCAAATCAAGTTGGATTTGGAACAGCTTCATATGTCAGGGGACCAAGAGCCTGTTAGTGATTCTCTGTTTATTGAAAGGCACACCCATAGTGACAAGGGGGAGTTGAGACCTGGAACTTAGAACACAGGCTCCACGCATACTTCAGCATGTGCCGTGGTTCCAGTCTGCCCAGGGGACAAAATGGGGACAAGTGGCTATGGAGACCAGGGGGTCCAGCCGAGGTGGCAGGGTCTCAGGGAGGAGTTGGGCCGAGGTGTCTCCTCAGCATGAGGAAGTGACTCAGGGAAGAATGCTGGAAACTGGGTGTAAAACCATAATACACTTCCTGATAAAGACTTGTGCACAGCACAATATGCCTGACAATTTAGCAATGAAAATTAAGTAAAAGCCCCAAAGACCTAAAACATGAAAGCTTTCTTTGCAATAATATTGTGTCATCCAGGCATAGTGGCACACGACTTTAATCCCAGCACTGGGGAGGCAGAGGCATGCAGATCTCTGAATTTAAGGCTAACCTGGTCGACAGAGTGTTCCAGGACGTCCAAGGCCTCCAGGACGTCCAAGACCACACAGAGAAACCCTGTCTCCCAAAAACAAACAAACAAGCAAACAGAAAACCCCACAAAAGTAAGAGAAAAAGAAAAACAGATAAAATAAAATTGTCAAAAGAGAGACTATTAAATAGCTAACACACATGAAAAGCAATCTGAATTTCTTTGTACTGAAGCTGTGAATGCTAGGCTGATGTGGTGGCTGCACCTCTAGTCCCAGAAGCTAGGAATGCTGCAGTTGGGGAAACTTGAGCCCTCAGGTTTGAGATCAGCTTGGCAACCTAGGGAGATTCTGTCCTTAAAAGGGGGGGTGAGGAGGACAGCACAATGGCTCAGTAGAAGACTCTCCCACATGGTGAGAGGAAAGAACTGACTCTCACAGATTGTCCTCTGACTTTCACATGCCTGTCAGGACAAGCACGTGTGCCACCAACTCCAAATAAACATTTTTAAAAAATGTCAAAATGGTAGTCATTTGTTTAAAAGATAATTCTGACTTTTTGACAAACTGTGACAGAACGGAGAATCTTGCATTCATATACAGCTGATGAGAAAGTAGCTTGCAATGTCTGTAAACTGGAAGATTCACATTGTATTCTTAGAAAAAATGTCTTTAGTGCAATTCCTACCAGTGCTATTTGATGTGTTCTGGCTGTATATCAAGAATTGTACTGGATGCTTTATGTGTCTGAGGTAATTCTTAAGACAGTCTTGAGTTTTTGAACCCTTAACATATAGGACATCAGAGGCAATAGGGAAGAAAATGGCTCAAGGCTCTACACACCACTAAACAGGAAAGTGCTAAGATGTTAGCTATAAAAGAGCTACAAAAGTTATAAAATTCTGCCACTTAATGCTTATGTTTTTTTTTGGGATCGAGGGTGTTTCCGAGACAGGATTTCTCTGTGTAGCTTTGGAGCCTGTCCTGGAACTCGCTCTGTAGACCAGGCTGGCCTCAAACTCACAGAGATCCACCTGGCTCTGCCTCCCGAGTGCTGGGATTAAAGGTGTGCGCCACCACTGCTCAGTAATGCTTATGTTTTAATTGAATGTTTTTTGAGATAGGATTTCATGTATCTCAGGCTAGCCTTGAGCTTGTTCTGTAGCTAAGGAGGGTCTTGGGTTCCTAATCTTCCTGGTCCTGCCCTCCAAGCCTTGGGATTATGGGTGTGTACCACCATATGTACAAACAGCCATCTTAATAATTTCTTTTATTGAAAATAGTTTTTTTAAAATACTTAATATAAAGAAAGAAAAACTAGGGCCAGCAAGGTAGCTAAGTGAATAAAGGTGCTTGCTGGCAAGCCTGACTTGTTTGATCCTTTGGACTCCCATAGTAGGAGAGAACTGACTTCTAGAGGTTGTCCTCTGACCTCCGTATATGCGCGTGTGTGCGTGCGTGCGTGCGTGTGTGTGTGTGTGTGTATGCGTGCACTTTATTTTTATTTATATACATATATTTTGATTTTTATCTTTTAGTTGATTTTTGCTTGTTAAAAAAGTAAGAATGAGGACCTGTGTCTGGACAGTGCTTGGTACTCAAGCATGAGGATCTGAGTTAAGTTTCTGGTACCTTTGTAAGCAGCTGTGCCCGGTGGTGTGTGCTTATCATCTCAACACTGTGGAAATGGAGATGGGTGGGTCTCTAGGGCTTGCTGTTCCAGTATAGCATAATCAGTGAGCCCTAGGTCCCAGTGAGAGACTGTCTCAACAACAACAACAACCACCACCAAAGTGGGCAGCTACTGAGGAATACCTAAGGTTGATCTCCAGCCTCCACATGCACACTTAGGTAAATCTTGCCCCAAGGCTCCCTTTTCCTATAACTCAAGGGCAAAGAGAGAATGAGCTAAATGTGGTAGCTCACACCTGTACTCTATGCACTTGGGAGAATGAGGCAGGAGGATTACTTTGAGTCTAACCTGGGGTATAGAGTATGACTCTGTCTTTAAAAAAAAAAAAGGTGAAAATGAGGAACAGCCAGTAGGCAAAGGTTAGGGGCCAGGAGTGGGGCATTTTATAACTATTTAAAGATCTCTAGTGTCAGAAGCCCCAGGCCTGTCTAACGCAGTCTGGGGGAAGCCAGCTCTCCAGGAACTGCTCCAGGGTCATGAATAGAAGACCTCAGAATCGCGGGACTTTAGGAAACCTTTTTATCTAAGGGTATTTAGAAATAAGTTTCTATCTACCTAACAGATAAATAAGGAAACACAATGCTTTCTGATGCTAATTTTCTCTTTCACTTCATCTTTAAAAAAATCTCTTTCTCTGAAAATCTGTCTCCACATAGATACATGCCACATTATTACATTCTCCACACAGCCACATACCTCTTTTGCAGTTACATCTCTTTTCTGTATAGCTTTATTTTCCTTGACATAAATTTTTTATTTAGCTCCACATCTCTCTTCTATACATATTTCTTCTCTCTGTTCTGCTACATTCCTTCACATATTACTACATCATTTATTCACTCTCTTCTCATTCATTCACTCTCTCACATTACTCCTGTACACTCACACACACTCTTAACACACTCACACTGTACAGCTCTTTTTACAGCAGCTCTCTCATGTTCACGCACACATTCTCACACCTCTTCTTCTCTCTGCCCCTTCAGCTACATTCCGCACTCAGCGCATACCCACCTGCACTCTCACACTCACTCACTCGCTCTGCCTCTCACTGCCCAGCTCCTTTTCAGAGCTCCTCCACATAGCTCTACATAGCCCCTCTCTCTACACCACTGCTCCTCTCATAGCCAAACTCTGGACAATTATATGTTACATTTTCAGGGTCCAACCCATTCTCATGGTAAGTCCCAAAGTTTCTCTCAGGCTAGGTAGGTCACATTGACTGCCCAGTGAGTAACACTTGGTCATTCACATAGCTCTAAGTTGGCGAGGGTTCCCAGACAGAAAGTAAACAGTTAGCTGAACCTTGAGCCTGTAACATAAACTGAGGCTGGGACTATGTGCAAAAAGTCAATTACTGCAGGGAGTTATGTCTACCAAAGTTGCTTCAAGCCTGACCTTGAATCAGCGATAAACAACACCTGGGGGAATTAATTCTAGTATATTTGTCTGCAGGGGCAACCAGTTTGCTTTGAATATGTTCTGAAGTCTAAAATTAGCTGTCTTTGTGACTGAAAATACTATTAGTTTCCTGTATCATGTATGAAAGATATTCTGATATTATTAGAACTATACAACTCAAGCAGAAATCATCTTCCTGACCATCTACAGCAGTATGTTGCCCAAAGATGGAATATTTTTACGAGATAAACACACAAGCAGTGGGGAAAATACCCATAGCTGTTATTAGGGAAGAAATGAAGTAGCACATGAGAAGAATTACAGACAAGAGCAACCGGTCATTTCCAGTTAGTGACTCCACAGCTTTGCCCGGTGGGGCTCCCTATCAGATGGGTCTGGTGGGTCAACCTGTTAAATACTAGTTGTCACCTGCTGTATACTCCCACAGCCTCCTACACCTGTCCTTTCTCCTCACTGTAGTTAGGCACTTTCAGATTATCTGAACCTTCCTTCATTCTCTTTCTTTTCCCTTCCTTCTGAGGGATATGAGGAGGCTCATAAGCACTAGTGTTTTATGAGAGGCTATGTGCGTCTGAGACACAGGAGTTAAGTACTTTGTGAACCAGGTCAGCATTGACAGTGTATACTGTGAAGGATTGGGATCTAATTTTCATCTTTTTGTTAAAGTTTCCAGGTTCTTAAAATGCACCTGGAATTAATTTTTTCCCCTCTGGTGTTTTAGGCGTACACCAGCCAGTTTGTGTCCCTTGTGATGTTTGCCCTCATGATGTGTGATGACAGGATCTCCATGCAAGAGAGGCGTAAAGAGATCATGCTTGGATTAAAGCGGCTGCCAGGTATGAAGAGCCTTATATTTTTGGAGGTGTTTTAAAATGTATTTTTTCTTAGCATAGAAGTTTTCTTTCTTTTTCTTTCTTTTTTTGGTTTTGTTTGTTTGTTTGTTTTTGAGGCAGGGTCTCACATGCTGAGATTGGCCTCAAATTTAACTGCTTCTGCCTCCTGAGTACTGAAATAACAGGCGTGACATTATGCCTGGTTTATGCAGTGTTGTGGATTGAGCCCAGGGCTTTGTACATGTTAGACAAGCATTCTAACACCAGAGCCTCATCCCCAGCCCTGGAATGCTTTATAGACTATAAATATTAATCTATTAGATCACAGTTGGCAAAGACTCTGTTTTATAGGCTGTTTCTTCACCTTGTTAATTGTTTCCTTTGCTGTACAGAAGTTTCTTAATTAGCAATAATCACACTCTGGGTAAACCTCATCAGCTGCCATTCTGCACTGTGCAAAGCTGCAGAAACTTGAATTTCATGAAGTCCTGCTTGTCTTTTGATCGTTTCCTGTAGGAGTCCTTGTGAGGAAGTCCTTGTCTTTGCCTGTGCCAATATCTTGAAGTATTTTCACAATATGTTTTTCTCCAGTAATTTCAGGGTTTGGTTTTTCTTCAATGTGAAAAATAATGAATCTAAGTTTATTTATATGTCAGTATTCATGTTTGGATATTGAGGAGGTAATTTTTCTTCAGAGGTGATTTTTCTCACATTTTTGTTAGAAATGGTGACTGCAACCTTGTGGTCCATCCTTGGACCTTCTGTTCTGTTGGTCTGCATGTTGGGTTTATGTTCATGCCACCTGTTAGTCACTGTCGCTTTGTAGTACAGTCTGAAGCCTCCCTCCTGCATTACCCTTTCTGCTTAGGATGGCTTTGGATAGTTGGAATCTTTTGTGCTTTTTATGTTCTGCTAGAGCAGTGGTTCTCAACTCTCCTAACGCTGTGACCCTTTAATACAGTTCCTCATGTTGTGGTGACCCCAACCATAAAATGATTTTTGTTTCTACTTCATAATGTATTTTGCTGCTGTTATGAATTGTAATATAAATAGCTGTGTTTTCCAATGGTCTTAGGCAGCCCCTGAGAAAGGGTCCTTTGACCATCAGGGGTTGGACCCACAGGTTGAGAACCACTGTGCTAGCGCTTCCAAGTTCCTGAACTCCACAGCAGTGCCCAGCAGAGAACTGGCTCAGGCCTGTCTACTCCAGAGTTCTTTCCTGGGACCTAGATCAGTGCTACTTTCCCCCACACTTCACTGCCTGGGCAGAGCCTCCTGCTGCTTGTACTTGTTTGGCTTGTCAGAATCTGTCCCCTCCCTCTCCAGCTGTCTCCCACCAGTGTGTGGCAGGTTGAGCTCCAGCTCCTTACTTGAGACTGTTCTCTAGTCTTAGGCCTAGAGTAGTACAGTTTTTAAATTTAATTATTTTATTTTATGTGTATAGGTATTTTGTCTGCATGTATATCTGTGTACCACATGCATGCAGGTTCCTGTAGAGGCCAGAAGAGGACCTCGGATCCCCTGGAACTGGAATTATAGATAGTTGTGAGCCGCTATGTGGGTGCTGAGAATTGAACCTGTCCTCTGAAAGAGCAACCAGTGCTCTTAGCCAATAAGCTATTTCTCTAGCTCTGGTTAGCTCAGTTTTCAGAAGTAGGTTTCTTTCTAAGATGGTATCTGGCCACTGCCCTCTGAGTCATAGACAGTGACAGAATGGAACCCCGCTGCTGGAGGATTCACTGTCTGCAGACCAGTACCTGACCTGAGGCTGTAAGGGCTGTAGTTTGTCCTGTGCGTAGGACTTCTCATCTCTTTTTAGGGCTGTCTGACTTACTTTTTGGATGAAATTTCTCTTTCCTTTCTCCCAGTAAGGGATCCGTGGGTCTAGAGCTGTGCTCCATTTGGTACTTTTTACCTGGTGGCTTTTCTGATCCTTTATGTTTTGAAAGTCTTTTCTCTCTTTGGAATAGTGGGGTTTTTGTTTTTATGTTTGGTTTTGTTGTTGTTTTTTGAGACTGGGTCTCTTGTATCCCAGGTGGACTTTAACTCAGGATGTAGGGGAGGATGACCTTGAACTCTTGATTCTCCTGCCTCTACCTCCTGAGTGCTTGGATTACGGGCGTTATCCACTATGCCCAGTTTTATGCTGTTATGGAGATTGAACCCAAGCCATTGTGCATACTAGGCAAGCACTCTACCAATTCTCCCTGACCGTGTCACAGGAGGCAGCTTCTGGCCCACCATCCTACCTGGAAGTCCAAACTAAGGCTCTTTATTTTATTTTCTATACATTTGATGTGGAAGGGAATGAACAATAGATGAAGTTCTCATCTTACTCTTGAAGCTGTGGTTTGTAGTTGCATAGTTAAGAAGATCTTTATGCTTTTGCCTCCTTGTGTTAAGAGTTCATGCTGATATCACAGAAGAGAGGAAATCCTGGTCACTTTGTTGTTTGCTTCCAATATGGCATTGTTACTTTATGTGTTCAGTGTGCTGTTCCTTTTTCATAGGCTGGGTTAATCTTTCTCTTAACAGACTTGATTAAGGAAGTGCTGAGCATGGATGATGAAATTCAGAAGCTGGCAACAGAGCTTTACCACCAGAAGTCAGTCCTGATAATGGGACGAGGCTATCATTATGCTACGTGTCTCGAAGGAGCCCTGGTACATTTTCTCACTTACAAGTTGATTTTAGTCTAATGACTTAGGGACAGGAAACATACTTTTACTTATTCTGCAGTGCTAGAGATTTAACCCACAGAGAGCCAGACAATCAACACATCACTGAGCCTCGCCATTCATTTAGAGTGAATGAATGTGTGTGTGTGTGTGTGTGTATGGTGGTGGTGGTGGTAGTGGTGTGCTACAGTGCATGTATGGAAATCAGGGGACAGCTTAAGCTGGAGTCAGTTTTCTCCTTCCAACCATTTGAATCCTGGGCATCCAACTTGGATTGTCAGGCTTGGTGGCAAGCATACTTATCTTGCTGACTCCTCACATACTTATAGAATAAATGAATTGAAATAGGTAGAATATTTAAAATGCCTTTGTGTGTGTTCATTATGGTTTGTTTACCTTAAGAAGGTGCCACAGGGGCTGGAGAGATGGCTCAGAGATTAAGAGCACTAACTGGTCTTCCAGAGATCATGAGTTCAATTCCCAGCAACCACATGGTAGCTCACAACCATCTGTAATGAGATCTGGTGCCCTCTTCTGGCCTGCAGGTGTACATGCAGGCAGAACACTGTATGCATAATAAACAAACAAACAAATAAATAAAATCTTAAAAAAAAAAAAAGGGAGGTGCCACAGGACTTACTTCAAAAGTGAAAGCAAGAAGAGTATTTACCTGGTAACTTGGTGTTAGCAATTTAAGTTTGATGGCTGCTCTGGCAGTCTGGATCCTTAAGATATTCTTGTAGAGCTTCAACACTGTGCTTGTTGGTGTTTTGGATGTAATGATTGGTCAACTTGTTTAGCAACAGGGACAGATCAATAGCCTTTAATACTTCTCAGTAGACCTAACCATCTCAGATGCTTTGTGCAATATTTCCTTAAAAGTGGAATTTTGAAAAGTGAGCTAAGGACTTATCTGGTTCTTTCATATTAGAAAATCAAGGAGATTACTTACATGCACTCTGAAGGCATCCTTGCTGGTGAGCTAAAGCACGGCCCTCTGGCCTTGGTGGACAAGTTGATGCCTGTCATCATGATCATCATGCGGGACCACACTTATGCCAAGTGCCAGAACGCTCTACAGCAGGTGGTTGCACGGCAGGTAGGTGGAGTGCTGTGAGGAGAGCCTAGAGATCTATGAGTAGGGTTCTAAAGCACAGGTCAGTTATCTAACGGTGATAGACCAGGACCCGCTAGATGACTGCAGACCATGTCTGCTAGTCACCGCCTTTACTTTGTTGGTTATATGTAGGGAGCCAGACGCTCAGATTTTGATGGTACCTGACCATCTTTTCTCTCATAATATAAGAACTAAACCAAAACTAGGCCCTGGTCTTGAGATTCTTTCTTCTGTTGGTTAACACAGTGCTTTCTTTTTACTTTAACATTATTAAGTATTTCCTTCAAAAAAAACCCCTAATGTTTAGTTTACACTAACATCATGAATGCTGTGGCTTTTATTCTCCCCCCATCAACTAGTTTATATTTTAATTCCAGAAGCTATTTCTCCCTAAACACAGTGTATTGGAAATAAACTTGAACTTCAAAGCAAGGTGGACCTGTATTCAAGTACTAAGCTTGGTGTTTCTTTCCTGTGTCAGTTTTTTGAAAAAAAAATCTACTGAGTTCCACAAACCTGTTTCTGTCTCCGTCTACCTGAGCTGTCAGAGCGTTTCTGTGTATCCTGCAGTGTGGAGCACATGCCCACTTGTTGCCCAGTATGTACTTCCTGGTGATTGTGGCTGCATGTGGTTTTCTTCCCAGGGGCGTCCTGTCGTGATCTGTGATAAGGAAGATACTGAGACCATTAAGAACACAAAAAGGACAATCAAGGTGCCCCACTCAGTGGACTGCTTGCAGGGCATTCTCAGTGTGATCCCTTTACAGCTCCTGGCTTTCCATCTGGCTGTGCTGAGAGGCTATGACGTGAGTGACCGCCTCTGTAGAAGTCTGGGGTGGCTTTTGACTCGGGTGCATCTTGGTACAGTTAGTCCCACCCTTTAAAAAAAAAAAATTTATGTATGTATGTATGTATGTATTTTGTTTGTGTGTGTGTGTGTGTGTGTGTGTGTGTGTGTGTGTGTGTGTGTGTGTGTATACATGTGTCACAGTTCATGGGTGGAGGTCAGAGGACAACTTGTGGGAATCGGTTCTTTCCTTCCATCATGTGGGTCCTAAGAATTGAACTCAGGTTTGGTAGCAAGCACCTCTGCTTGCTCTATCTCACCAGCCCCTCCCAACGTTTTAACAGTAGCACTTGAAAATCTATCCCATCTACGTTACACCTGTATCTTCTCACAGCCCAGTTCATAGTTTACACTGGTTTCTTCTTACCCATAGGACTTGAAGAAACCTTGGTGTTTACTCCAGGCCTGAGACTGACTGGGGGCAGGGGCTGTTTTCTTACTAGGCAGTGATTGGCATTTCGGGGTGGGGCAAGTCTATGTTGTTTGGATCTCTGCCACAGTGAGGGCTGATGGACTTGTAGCATTCTTAGTCCTCTTGCTAGTGTGGGAACCAAAATAACCTGTTGTATTTCCAGGGTTCCCTGTGAGGTCCATCTCCATAGAGGGACCGAGGTAGCTCTCCCTGTGTATGTTAGCACCTTCTTCTATTGTTTTTCAGTTATTTTTCCAAGATAAATTATGTGACTGTATTTTCTAATGTAATTCTCTTTTTTGCAGGTTGATTTCCCACGGAATCTTGCCAAATCTGTAACTGTAGAGTAAAAGGCATCTGAAACTTAAGACAGTTAAGCAACATAAGACTCCTTTTGTATTTAAATTTTTGATTTAAACTGTTGCTGCCTGAAAGCCTTTTTAAGTAAATTCTTATTTATATATCAGTTATAATTATCCCACTCAATTAATGATTTTTGTGCAATTGCCTCATTTTCAATAATCCATGGGGGAGTTTGATTAATAGAATTTAAATCTAAACCTAAAATCAGAGAGATTTTAGCTGCAGTGTTGTTTAAAGAACTGGATAATGAATTTCTTGGTCCTCCACTCAGTCAAGGAGGATTGATGAGGTTTTGAGATGATTGTTGTTTTACCATGCCTGGATTCAGTTAGACTGTTGAAAGACCTGTGCATTTAATTGGAGTACTCAAAGTCAAAAGCCAGTGTGTGCTAGTGCCTGGACACCTGCTCAAGGCTTTGCTACATTATTTATAAGTAGAAGAGGCTGTGGTTTATTTTGAAGCTCGTCTCTGTCTTGTTTTTAAATCAAACTGTACACCTAAAAAACCTGGTGAGATTTGTGTCTAAGTTCAGTTAAATGGTCTAAACATGGCTGTCATCTGTAGGTCGAGGGAATGTAGGGTGTGTGTGTGTTACAACTGTGTCCCCCACACTTGACTAGAAGACCATGCAGAGTTTTGTAGCACTACAAATCTGAACTGCTTTAGACACTGACAGTGTGGCTGGACATTTGAAGATAGGACATGGACATCCTACTCATGTTTCTTCATCTCCTAAGAGAGGTTTGTATTTCCTTGAAGCTGTAGAGCTTAATTAAAAACAAAAACAAAAAGTACTGTTGAATGACATACTTTGTTTCCTTTGAAATCACAGCACAGAGTTGCTATCAAGTGTCTCAAATTGGTATTGGCATGTTCAGTTCTCTCCAGCTTTGTCCCACGAGTTTCCTGCAGGTTAATTTTAATTCCTTCCCTGCCTTTTTGCAGCAAAGTATCCCTTGGTGCCAGTTTGGAGGTTCTTTTTGATTCCTTGTGAGATTTGCACACTTTCACTGGTGATTAGATCTTCAATGTATGTTGTAGATGAGGCTTCGAACATCATATACTTTCCACTGTGGAATGACATGAAATTTAGGGTTGCTTTCCTTTGTATTGTCTTGACTCCTGTTTAGGAATGAATGCAATATAAGTAAGTGATGTTGACATGCCTTCACACTGATAGTGTCAGAAATGGGTGTCAACAATTGGGATAAAGTATTTAAAATAGAGCATTGTTTAACACCTCAAAAATGTGTGGAATAATTTCTTCATGGATCTATTTGGGTCAGATCATGTGGGCTGTAGAGGTATGTTATGTTCAGTCAGGTCCATATCTTTCAAAAGCTTTCACTTTTACAACGTGAAAGTGAATAGTGGAGTTGGTAGCTCACTCTTTGTGTTTGAACTTGAGAAGCAGCTCATGCTGTGACAGAAGTGTAGGCTTCTTGTGTAGGTGGGGTGAAGACAGAGTTGAGGTGTTTGGGAAGGCGTCACTCGCATCGACGAGACTGGAAACCTGATTTTTTTTAAAACGTAAGACAGGGCCACAGTTTCTACCCCATGTAGCAGTATTAGTTATGTTTCTGTGTTCTAATTATTTCCAGATTTTATGTTAGCTTAGCATGTGTATAATGTCATTTCTTATGTTTGATGTAATAGCATGGCTACACATGGTTGTGTGTGTTTTTTGTTGTTGTTGGTTTTTTTCATGTGTTGCTCTGGAGTAAAGGGTGATGTTGGTACACTGAGACATTGTGAAATGATCACAGTGTTCTTAGGTCATCCATCACCTCAGTTACAAACCCAGAGTCCTCTTGGAGCCGTTTTGAATTAGACAGCTCAGTTCTGCTAATCACCCTGTGTCATGGAACATTGGAACTCTCTTCTCTCGGGCTCTGACTTAGAATCCACTCACCAGTTTTCCCTTCCATACACACTCCAAGCTAGGACAATCCTAAAACCAAACAGTCAGAAGCCCAAATGAAGACCAGAGGAATATTTTCTAAACAAATATTATTCTCCTTCCTATCGCATTTTGCTTTCTATCCTGGTTAATGTAATGATTTTAAATTCTCTTATTAAGTTAATTCTTAACACCCCGATACTTTAGTGAGGCAAGCCATTGAGTAATGGGTAGGCCCAGTTAAAATTGATATAATACAGGGCATGGAAATCTAATTTTCAAAACAAAAATACCCTGCAAAAGAGAGGCTTTCTATAAAAGTTCTTTTGTGTAGTGTGTTTAAAGTTTAAGTTCACACATACATCGTTTCCTGGGAGCCTTTTCCAGGCAGGGAGAACTGTGGGGCACCTGATACATGGCCCAGTTGATGGCTACTTTGAAGTCAGCTTTAAAAAAGAAAATCATCTATGCCATAGGAGTAAAATGGCTGCAGAAAGTGCACTGCTCACTCTTAGTTTGTGACTGTCAGCAGCTGTGGATGAACACCTGCTGTGAGCAGGTTGCTGTGCTGGGCAGCAGAACTACATCTTCAGAGCAGTTTTGTCTGTCCCTGGTGGACCTGTTCTTGTGAAGGCACAGGTGGGAGAGTGGAAAGATGGAGTTGGACGGAGGTGTTAAATGCTGTGAATGGATTTGTTTACTAAAACAGTGGTTTACATTTTGGAACATGTTCATAAGCAGCTGTCCCAGTCTGTCCATGATACATGGATCTATGGTACTATAAAGAACAGTAGTTAATAATAGGCCAAGATGTGTGTCCCTGCTCCTCAGAGGGATGTCACAGGGTACTGTGCAGGAGGCTGTTAGCTCCTGCACATGAGCTTTTCTGTGTCGCGGGTTGTTTGTGAGATGATCCAGTCATCTGTCTCCCTTTGAGTCCAGGGCTCTTACCTGAGGAGTGGTGAAGGTGGGGGAAAGGAGCCCACTTCTGGTCCCTTGTAATACTCCTCTGAGAGTCATTTGTCACCCTTTAGAGAAGGAGACCAGCTGAACTTTAACAAACACACTTTCAGTTGGGGGGGTCAGTCTTTTATCTTTTTTACAATTAGGATATTCTATAGCAATAAAGGAAACTAAGGTATTCTGTTTATTATATACTATAACTGGTATGATTTTTCTAAAAAAATTAAAAGCACAATGTCATTGGAAAGTGTTTATTAAAAGAGAATTCATAATTCACATTGAATTTAGAAAGGCCAAAGAAATGGAAGGGAGTGGTAAAGACATTTTGGTTCATGACATCCACATGTTTAGTGAGTTGTGTCTCCAAGAATCCGTCAACTTGGAGACGGACTTCCCATGACTCTGTTTACTCTCAAGTTGAAAAGTTGTAGCATATAAGTTGGTCTTTCTCACTGTATTTAAAGATTGTTATGTGTTTCAGTATCATCATAGCTTGTTGAGTTAAACATACCCTCAGATCTGGGATGGTGACAAATAGTGAAACTGACATTGGCTTCCAGTAGTAGTGTCCATAGTTAAGCAAGACTGTTCAGTTCTGCTGTGTTAACTGTAAGTCCATACTAGCTTGAGACTGATGTGTTGTAAAAGCCACCACAAGGCTGAGGACATCTTAGCTAGAAATTCTCACATTATCTTGTTTTCTGTACTAGTTTCCAGAGCGGGGGTAGAAATGGTCCTGTTAACTTTTTGAATGTCCTCTGGTTGAATGTGTTTTTCCATTAATAAAGTTTTGATATTTGTTTAAATTATACTTCTGTGGGACTGGGGGTTTAGAATAATCATTGCTCTGTTTTGATTTTGTATTCTTTTAAATGAATGTTTAGTTTTCTGAGCCAGATGGTTATTTCATCCTCATGTCCTGTTCAATCCAGTGACTACACCGGAACTGTGAATAAATTACCCGAAACCTTGCTGTGTGTTTACTCCTTTTTGGTAGGGCATGGGACGGCATCCCAGGCCTTACACGCTAGGCTACAATCATTTTGAAGGATTTACCGGTGTTTGAAACACACACATGTAGCATTTTAAAATTGGTACTGCCTTAATATAGCCAGTGTTTTGCTTTCATTGTTAGTAAGCATTGCTCGTGTTTTATTTCTGTTGCTTCAAAAAAAATAAATGATTATGCAAATATCCAGAACCACATGTCTATACCCCAGCTTCCCAGTTGTTTTGTGAAGAATCATTAGATAAAACTCTGATATCACAGTCCATATATATACTTTCACATAGCACTTTACATTTTTTAAAAATAATTTGTTAGCAGGTTTGGACAATAGTGGTCAGAAAGTTTAAAGTGCACCGATAGCTGCAAGAGCAGGAAGAGTGAGGGGTGTGGCTGTCATACCTGGCCTGGCACTTGGCCCGTCATAGATAAGATGTTCGCTGTAGAGCTGAAACAGCAGGTCCATGCTGACGTGTCCCCAGGCTGGCTGCCACTCACACAGCTCAACCTCGGCATTTGTTGCTCCCCTCTTCTTTTCCTCTGCTCTCTGCTACAAGGATCATGTACCTCCTCACCTCCTCACCATGGTTTTGATATAAAACTCAATCTCTTTAAATTTGCCTCAGTTGCATGTTGGTTTTACTGAGCACTTAGAGTCCTAAAAGTGAATCTGCTTTCCCGGGGGTGGCACTGAGAGCAGAAGGGTCTTCAGCTGCCCCGATGAGGGGACACAGCAGAGGTCTGAAGGTAAATTAGTCTCTCTTTTTCACTTACTAGCAATACACCTGCTAAAGTAGAGGGAAGTTACTAGACTGTGAGTGGCCTTCCCAGATGATGCTTGCAGGAAGTGAGCATGTACCTGTGAGGTTGCCATTCTTGAGTGACTGTGAGCACAAGTTATTTCCAAGACTGAAGGGCGCACTGGTGAGCTGGATGTTAACTCTTTGGCTCAGATGCCAAAGGTCACCTAGGAATTCTGTCAGAGAGTGCTTAGATAGAACCATATACAGTATTCAGGAGATTTTGAATATGAAGTATGGATGTTAATTGACAATATGGATTGAAAAAAAGCCTTCAAATAATCAGAAAACTTTCTGGATACAGTTATTATTCCCATTTGTTTACCAGTATACCTCTATATGTTTTGAGTAAATTTAGAAGCTCATGCTCATTGGGGTGAAGACAAGTAAAACATTTAATTTTGTTAATTTCAGTGGTATGCTGAGTGGTTTAGACACATCTAATGGGCTGGAGAGATGGCTCAGTGGTTAAGAGCTTGTACTGCTCTTTTAGAAGATATTGGTGAAATTATTAAGGCCACTCCATGTAGTTAAAAGGGAGATTTATTTAATGGCGTAACTTACAAATGAAGGGATAGGTAGGTGGCGGGTTCTGGGAAAGACGCAGCGCAGTCCGGCGGTGTTCTCTGGAGAACTCTCCTTGGTCTACCTCTAGCGTCCACGGTCCAAGCAGGAAGAGAGCATGGCACATTCTCATCTCGGTTTTCAGGGCCCTCCCTTGGCCCCGCCTTGTAGGCGTGATAGTTACTGGAGCCTCAATGGGGGTTGGAACTTCCAGACCAAAGCTGGAATGGCTACCCACTATATCTCCCCCTTTTTGTCTAAATAAGAAGGTTCCAGAGAAGTCTAGAGCGTAGGTAAATGGTATGTTACAAAGATCATTCCAAAAGGCTACTCACTACAAGAAGACCTGAGCGTGGTTCTCAGCACCTATGTAGGGCAGCTCACAACCACTGTAACTCCAGCTTCATGGGATCCTATACCCTCTTTTGCCGTTCACAGGCACCAGACTCATGTGTACTCTCACAAAATATATATATATATATATATATATATATATATATATATATATATATATATATATATGATTAAAAATAAATCCAAAATCTTTTAAGAAAGAAAGTATGTAGCACTTAAAAAACAAAGCAACAAGTAAGTTACACCATGGGACTTGGAAACATTTTGTTTTTGTGTGTATGTGTGGCTGTGTGATTGTATGCCATGTGTGCAGGTACCTGCAGAGACCAGCAGAGGAGGTCAGATTCCCTAGAGCTGGAATTACATGGTTGTGAGTGACCCGATGTGAGTGCTAATAATTGAACACAGGTCCTCTAGAAGAACATTAAGTGCTCTTAACTGGTGAGCCATCTCTCCAGTCCCCAAGGTATTTTTAAAGTGGTCCATATTATATATTAATTTTACACAATGATGGGTTCCATTGTGACATTTTTGTTGTGTATATTGTGTTTTGATCATAATCACCATCCTATTACGGTCTGTTGACCTTTCATTTTCTCAATTAGCCTCTTCTACTTTCAGTTCTTTTTTTGTAACTCAGTGAGTCTCATTAGGGTTGTTTACAGGCGCATGAGCAAGGGTTTGTTCACACAAACATGGGCACCTCACCAGTGGCTACACCATATGAGAAAATGTCTTTCCTCTCTTGGTAATCGTCACTACATATAAATCCTTAAGGGAAGAGTGGGGTGCCATGAGTACCTTCCTCCTCCACGACAGGATATTGACAGGCCAAGTCTTGAGCAGGTAACCGTAGATGCTGTGAGTTCAAGAGTGCACCAGCCATGATGTACAGATATCAGTGCTCCATCCACTCCCCCTCCCCCTCCCTTCAGCTTTCAGGTTCTTTGCCCTTCTTCCATGTTCCCTGAGCCTCCAAGGGGGTGCTGTAGGTGACCCATTCAATGCAGTCACTCTCATGACTTTAACCAGGGATGGCTTTCTGCATTTGTACTGGCCACTGCAAGAAGTTTCTTTCATCAAAGCTGACAGCAGCTCGAATCTACAGATGTAAGCATACTTACTTAGAAGGCAATCTAACTGCAGCAGATTCTGCCCTAGGGCCTATGGCTTTCCCAGCCCTGGGCTTCTGAATGAGTTTACAGTACCAAATGTGAATTCCCTCCGTGGGGAGTGGCCTCAAATCCAGTAAGTATTTTTATTACTCTCGACCAACAAACTTGCCACTTGCATCAATGGGCCCATCAGGCCTGGCTGGTCAGTGTTGTTTGCAGGGTCCATACTATTGATGACAGTTTTCTCCCAGCAGTCTGTATAGCACCTTCCAGCACTTTGAGGGCAAGCTTCAAGTAAGAGAGTTAAGTATTGCCAGTAAGATTCTAATTTTGCAAGTGTTTATTTAATATACACAAATACCCAAGAGTATTATATGTATCTATTTTATCTTCTGTTATCTTTGTGCCTTTTACTGTACACCAGGTGGTTGTGACTCATCAGCACAGGATGTGAATTTCCTCTTTCTAGCAAGGCTGTACTGAGTGTGTGTGTGTCTTAAGGAATGTCTGATGGGTGGGTAACCCAAGAAACTTACTCAGAAAACTTAGGCTGGCTAAAAATGAACACAAAAACAACCTTGAACCCCCAAATTCAAATTAAATAGGTGACCTATCAAGAAATAAAAGACTCCTAAGAAGCACAAAGAACAGAGAGTACCAAGTACAGAAGCCTCTGGCTTTCCAGGAGGGGCATCTGTTAGGTGTCTATTTTAGTGGCTGGACACCAAGTCAGGAAACAGATAAAGCTGGTTAAAGACAGGAAGTCTGAGCAGAGTAGAACATGGCATCCTAACCAGGTCATGCTACAAATGAAGCTCGTCAGATGCATATGAGAGGGATGGATGATGCAGGCCTCAGCACTAGGGGCAGAAGTCTCCCAACAGAACTCCCGCCGAAAAGTCTCCAGCTGGGCTTATTTACCATGACTCTCAGTAGTGCCCCAAGCACTTTAAAAGCAACCCCAAACCCCTTTCTAGAATAACGTACTTAGAACACAAGCTTTAGAGCACTTCCCACAAGCTCAGAATCCAGAACGTAAAATGGCAAATGATCGACTCAAATTTACAGAGCCTCCAAAACTGTGCAGAAGTGACAGGAGTGTGGCGAGCATGGCTCTGGCGGGCGTTGCCCTTTCCCCGTTCCCTCTGCCTTGCTAAAAACCATTAGGTTACATGTCTAGTATCCTGCTATGAGTGAGTACATACCATGTTTGTCTTTCTGAGTCTGGGTTACCTCACTCAGGATGATTTTTTCTAGATCCATCCATTTGTCTGCAAACCTCATGATGCCATTGTTTTTCTCTGCTGAGTAGTATTCCATTGTGTATATGTACCACATTTTGTTTATCCATTCTTCAGTTGAAGGGCATCTGGGTTGTTTCCATGTTCTGGCTATTACAAACAATGCTGATATGAACATAACTGAACAAGTGCTCTTATGGTGTGGTTGAGCATTTCTTGGGTATATGCCCAAGAGTGGTATAGCTGGATCTTGGGGGAGATTGATTCCCAATTTTCTAAGAAAGCGCCATATTGATTTCCAAAGTGGTTGTACAAGCTTGCATTCCCACCAGCAGTGGAGGAGAGTTCCCCTAGCTCCACATCCTCTCCAGCATAAGGTGTCTGGGAGTCCAATTAGCGAGAATGAGGAGGGTTTATATGATCGAGAATTGTTGAGACCAAGGTTGGATAAAGCACAGGGACAAATAGCCAAATGAATGGAAACACATGAACTATGAACCAATGGCTGAGGGGTCCACACTGGATCAGGCCCTCCGAATGGGTGAGACAGTTGATTTGCTTGATCTGTTTGGGAGGCATCCAGGCAGTGGGACCAGATCTTGTGCTCATTGCATGAGTTGGCTGTTTGAAACCTGGGGCCTATGCAGGATTGTTTGGCTCGGCCTGGGAGGAGGGGACTAGACCTACCTGGACTGAGTCTACCAGGTTGACCTCAGTCTGTGGGGAAGGCTTTGCCCTGGAGGAGATGGGAATGGGGGGGGGGGGGGCGGGGTTGGGGGGAAGGTGAGGGGGACGGGAGGGGGGAGAACAAGGGAATCCGTGGCTGATATGTAGAACTGAATTGTATTGCAAAATAAATTAATAAAAAAAAATAAAAAAAAGGAAAAAAAAAAAAAACCATTAGGTTACATTCCTAAAGCTAGCCACTTTATTTAATTATTTAATATTCCCTTATTAGGCCACTTCCTCCTCTTGAGACTCACTACAGAAGTCCAGCAATCAGAAGCCCCCTTTGGTTCACCTAATTAACATGCCCAATTAAAATTGAACACCTCAGCCGGGCGGTGGTGGCGCACGCCTTTAATCCCAGCACTCGGGAGGCAGAGCCAGGCGGATCTCTGTGAGTTCGAGGCCAGCCTGGGCTACCAAGTGAGTTCCAGGAAAGGCGCAAAGCTACACAGAGAAACCCTGTCTCGAAAAACCAAAAAAAAAAAAAAAAAAAAAAATTGAACACCTCATCCTAATATGGGGTTTCCCCCGGTACCTTTATAAAGCATTTGCCTATGTGCCGCATCTGTCTCCCCTCCATCCAGAGGCAGTCAGTCCTTTGTTCCTCCAGGACAAATGCCCCTTCCCTCTCTTACTGTCCCTTCCCCTTCTCCCTCATCCCCTATCTCCTTTACCACTGCATCCTAGCCCATTCTAACACAGACCTCCCCTTCTTCTCTTAACAATTACACCTGCAAGGTCATTGGCTGCTCTTTTCTGCTGAGTCAGAAAGCGGCCACTTTCTTTTTCCTGCTTAATAGAGGGAAACAGGTGTTTGGGTGTAGTTTGTGCCTAATCCCGGGTCTGGGAGGAAGCCCCCACTTTTTTTTGGGGGGGGGGTCTCCTTCAAACATGGCAGAGGAGCAAAAAGATAAGGGAGACTTTAGAGACAGCTGAAAGGAAACCCGGGACTGCAATAAGAATGCTTAAGGAGCCGGGCGGTGGTGGCGCACGCCTTTAATCCCAGCACTCGGGAGGCAGAGGCAGGAGGATCTCTGTGAGTTCGAGGCCAGCCTGGACTACCAAGTGAGTTCCAGGAAAGGCGCAAAGCTACACAGAGAAACCCTGTCTCAAAAAAAAAAAAAAAAAAAAAAAAAAAAAGAATGCTTAAGGAAGAGACTCTGAACTGACTGCTGGCTCTGAAGTTACAGAGCCCAGAGTTACCACATATATGATACTTTATCAGGTTCCAGAAGCCACACCGCCCCAGCACGGTATCACTGAGCCACACCCTCAGTTCCAGGGGCTTGTGTTTTGTTTAATCCTTTACTAGTCTTGATTTTTATAAAAGATTTTTTTGTTTTGATTTTTTTCTTCCTGTTATTTCTCCTCCCTCCGTCCCTTCTCTGCTTCCTTTTTGTTTGTTTGAAAGACAGGATTTCTGAGTCCCAGGTTGGCCTTGAACTCACTGTGTAGCTGAGGATGACCTTGAATTTCAAATCTTCCTGCCTTTGGTGGGATTAGTGGTGTACACAGATGCATCCAGTTTATTTGGTGCTTCATGAATGCTAGTGAGCATTCTCCTAATGGAGGGGTGTCCCGAGCCCTTCTTTTATCTGCGGTTATATATTGTTTGTAATCTAGGAAATAAGGGTGCCTGAAGATCAGAGGACAGAGCTAGCCAGAGTTAGCCATAGAGATCAGGCAGTGGTGGCACACCCCTAGCACTTGGGAGGCAGAGGCAGAGATCTGTCTGGATTTCTGTGAGTTCAAGGCCACACTGGGCTACATGAGATTAATCCAGTCTGAAAGAGAAACAGAGCCAGGCAGTGGTGATACACATCTTTAATTCCAGCACTTGGGATCATACACCTTTAATCCCAGCACTAAGAAGGTTGAGACAGGATATGGCTGGGCAGAGAAAGACTGGAATTCATGCTCTTTCAGGCTGAGGAGTTGGTGAGGTAAAGAGGTGATGGCTGTGCTTGCTCTGCTTCTCTGATCTTTCAGCTTTTACCCTTATATCTGGTTCCAGGTTTCTATTATAAGACTGTTTAGGATTCGTGCAACATTTATCTGTGTGTGTGTGTGTGTGTGTGTGTGTGTGTGTGTGTGTGTGTGTGTGTGAGTCCTCATACCCTGGCCTGTGCATGCAGAGGCTAGAGTAGGGTATTGGGTGTCTCTTCACGTTACTCCTCTGAGACAGGTTCTTTCCCTGAATCTGGAGCTCTGTGGTTTGTTTTGGCAAGGGTTGCTGGATCCTCCTGTCTCTGTCCCTCACCCCAGTGCTGGGGTGTTGTGTGACAAAACTCTCCTTGGAGAGCCACAACACACTTACCCCAGATAGGAATCTTATGACAGATTAAAGTATGATACCACCAAAGTCCAACTTGATGAGCCAGTGAGTTTTACTGGAGCTACTTACAGGAGTATGGGTGAGGGGTTACAAAAGCAGAAAGGACAGCAGCATCACCAAGGCAGCTCAACAGGTTGGAGAGTGCCCTTTCCTAGTGACTTTGTAGCTTGGCTTGTGTTTGCAGCTCAGCTTCCAGGGTGGTCTTGGCAGCTCCGCCGCTCCGCCTGTCTTCTCAGATCAGCTTCACTTAATCTGGCAGGGAGGGGTCTAGTGAATCTGGTCAGTTTCAGGGACTTCCTGAAGCTATTTTTGAGTTGTTTACTTTCTGTTGAAAAGAGTGTCCCCTCCGGATGGAATGTTTCAATCTTGGAGGAAACTATTACACAATGTGGGATTATAGGTGCTTGGTTGTCTTAGTTAGGGTTTCTATTGCTGTGAAGAGACACCATGACTACCACAACTCTTATAAAGGAAACATTTAATTGAGGTGGTGGCTTACAGTTTCAGCCGTTCAGTCCATTATCATCATGGTAGACAGCATGGCAGCGTGCAGGCAGACTGGAGTAGTGGCTGAGAGTCCTCTATCTTGTGGGCAACAGGAAGTTGACTGAGACACTGGGCAGTATGCTGAACATAGGAAACCTCAAAGCTCACCCCTACAGTGACACTCTTCCTTCAACAAGGCCACACCCACTCCAGCAAAGCCACACCTCCTAATAGTGCCACTCCCTATGAGATTATAGGGGCCAATTATATTCAAACTATCACATCAGCCAAGCCTATCTTTTATCTGTGAGTTGGATGACATTGTCTTCCGGGATAATCAATTTGGTTGTTTGGGGACTGAAAATTTCCCTTTATGGGTTGCTTTATAATATATATTTGAGTTATTCAGTTCAAGATATGTTCAAATTAGCCTTATGAGGTTTTTGACTCATAGTTCCTTGGAAGTGTTTCTTAATTTCCACACATGTGCTTTTGTTTATCTCTGTCTCTGAACTCAGCATGGCCAGGGCACAGGCTCTAGGGTGTTGTTATCTTTCTACTCTTGGAACTAGCTGTCAGTGTGGTGGACGGACAGTGTTCTCCAGGATTCCCCAGATCTCATGGGGAGTTCTACTGATGCCCGCAATGTCACCTGTCATTTGTGTGCTCCTCCAATCACGTTGTTCTCATTGAAGCCCTGTTTGTTCTGTCTGCTGCTGGGGGAGTTGCTTCGCTCTTCCATAGGGGCTTGTCTCATTCCTTCTCATTGCTGTTTCTTTCGTGTGTGCCTTTTCTTTCAGTTTGCCGTTGTTCTTCAGGAAATGCCCACTTAAAGTTCTTATGGATCGTTTCTTATGAAAGAGATTAATCCATTAGTTACAGTTTTCACTTGAAAATGTAGCCTGTTGGCTAGGAATGGAATTCACTAACTTCTTTCTGGCTGATATTTGTATATAGATACATATTTTTATTATTTGTTATTTGTTATTTTGAGATGGGTCTCACACTATGTATCTCTGCCTGGCCTAGAGCTGACAGAGACCCTTCCCCCTCTACCTCCCCACGGCTGTGACTGCAGGAATGCATCACACCATCAAGTGCAGGGACTGCAGGCATGCACCACACCATCAAGTACAGGGACTGCAGGCATGCACCACACCATCAAGTGCAGGGACTGCAGGCATGCACCACACCATCAAGTGCTGGGACTGCAGGCATGCACCACACCATCAAGTGCTGGGACTGCAGGCATGCACCACACCATCAAGTGCAGGGACTGCAGGCATGCACCACACCGTGCCTAGCTAATACTCACTTTAAATCTCTATTTTCAGCCTTTTGAATCTTTATCTTAGATATGAATTCATATAAACAACATATTACTGGACAGAAATGAGCTTGAAATTGTCTTTTACATGTATGTCTTTCCATTGAAAATAGTTTACATCTGTGATCTTATTTGTGTTTTCTGTTTGGCCCCCAAGGGACTAAACATCATCACTTTCTCTTATCTGCTTGCCTGGCTGTGGCACCCTGCTTCTGTTCTCTTAGGGGTTAGTAGAAATTACAGAATCCAGGTCCAACACATCCAAATATGAACTTCACTGTTTTGCTTGGCATGTCCCAGAGAGGATGGCCTTAGAAAGTGTCCTCTATCTCTTCCTTACTCACATGTCATTGTTAACATATAAATAATACTTCTACTTAACATCACAAAACCACTGTATGCTGTCAGTGTTCATTTAGATTTCCCCACATTTGTCTTTATTTTTGCCCTATCTCTTCAGCTTCCTCTATGGGCTGGCTTCCTGTGGATGTCCTTGGTGCAGATGCTCCTGGAGGTCAGAGGTGTTGGATCCCCTGGAGCTGGAGTTACCGGTGCTTTTGAATTGCTTGGTGTGGGTGGGTGCTGGGATCTGAACTCAGGTCCTTGGAAAAAAGCAGTATGTGTGCTTAACTGCTGAACCTTCTCTCCAGCCTTACAACAGGTCTATGAGGAAACTCTTCGGGTCCTGTGAGCTTTGAGTGTTCTCATAGTGCTGCACTACAATCCATACACTGACTTTAAATGTCAGATATCAGGGATATATACATTTGCATTTTTTGAGATAGGGTCTAGGCTAGCTTCAGACTTGTAGTTCTTCTGCCATAGCCCCTCACACCTTACTTTCTTGTGCTTTCAGCCAGGCTCATTTTGGTTAAGTGCATCTCAGTCATTGTTATTAATGTTATTATTACTATTATTACCATTATGTCTTTTTCTGAGCGTCATCATTTTTACTTCTTTAAGCATGATGTGTGTGTCATTTTAGGTTGGTAACAGGTATTTGGACTGTCTATACTAGGTCCTAGTGTTTGGTTTCTTGTGTACTTTGTTATTCTTGGGAAATTACTTCTGGGAATTCTTTAAGAGCATTCGCTTTGGTCTATGATGTGCCAGAGACTCTCAAGCCCAAAGCTGCTTCCTGCACGCCTGGCTTTTGGCTGTACCTTTGATGATGTAAATTTGTGTCTCAGATCTGCACAGTTCTGGATCCTCAAAGACTATGTTGGTGTCCTGGTCATCAATGGTTCCCGGCAGAGTCCAGCCTCATAAAGAGAGCTAGCTCTTAAAAGTTATTATGTCTGAGGGACAGACTCCTGGCCAACAGCCGAGGTTCTCTGGTGGTTGTAGGAATTTGCATTTTTGTTTGTTTGTTTTTCAAAACAGGGTTTCCCTGTGCAGCTCTAGCTGTCCTAGAACTAGCTCTGTAGACCAGGCTGGCTCGAACTCAGAGATCCATCTGCCTCTGCTTCCCAAGTGCTGGGATCAAAGGCTGTGCGACACCACTGCCCAGCCAGGAATCTGCATTTTTAACAATCACCAATGATGAGCAGGCAGAGAGGGCAGAGGCACACAACACCATCTTTTGCTCTCATACTTGATTGAGTCCACCATTAACCTGCGGCCAGAGTGTGCCGGAGTCACAGCTCCAGATCTTACAACAGGGAGCCCAGTCAGCACTGTTCACCTCTTCACATACATGGGCAGTTTACTTATGTCCTCTTGACCTTCTAAACCTCTGCATGGAGGGAGCCTGCACGCTCCTGCAGATCTCAATCTCAAGGAAATGAGATCAGAAGTTCCTTGCCCTTAATGCTCAAATGTTTATAATACTTTGAGGAAAACAGTGATGCGGAAATCCTAACGGATTCCAAACAGTCTAGTGTCTCTCTCCCTGCTCTTTGGGTGGTGCCAGAGCAGAGCTGCCCTTTCCTTCTCTACTGGACTGAACCTCCAGAATGTACTCTCCTCTGTGCCATCTTGGTTCCCAGCTACCCTCCCTGGAATTAGAGATGTGTGACTTGAAGCCTGAGCGGATACTGAAAACAGATAATAAACTGCAGTCTTAAAGCTTTTAAATGTCTCTTAAAAAGGCCTTTCAGTGCAGTAATGTATGTAACACACGGGAGGTAACGCTCATTCAAAATGTGAACACGGAGCAGGTATTTGAGAGGGGTGGCCTGCTTCTTTCTTTAGGACTTTAAAAACATGGAAAAAGAAAGGAAAACTATAGTGACCCAAATAAGAAAAATAGAGAAACCCGAAATCTGCCCAAACTTGATAAACAACTGTAACTTGATTTATTGCAGGATCAGAGTCTGAAAGTCTAGTTCCATGCCAGGACATCTCCCTGGTATCTCTGAGACTGTTTCAGGTCAAAGCCATCTCCCAGGCTCAGCCATAAATCTCATACTCTATGTGCTTGCAAGCAATAAAGTTCTCCATCCCGTTGACTTTGTTACCAATGAGTTGGACTGAAGTGGGACGCACTGTAGGAAAATAATCTGCTGTCCACTTGCTTTTCTCTTGGAGTGGAGCAACCCTTTCCTCCACTGCTGGGTGCCAGCTCTCCTCCACTCCATCAGATGCAGGGTGGCTGTCACTGTTACATTAGTGGTCTCTTGTCACACGAACAAGGGAATCCCTACTTGGGGATAAGGGTACAGGCATGCTTCCAGTGTGGCTACGTGGAAGAGTCCAGATCCCTGGCCATTGGATGGGTGCTGGGTTCTCTGCATTGCGGGGTGTGTGAGTCACAGTTTAAGCCTACCACTGAAAAATGCCAACATGACAGAGGGCATGGAGTGACACACAGAGATGGGGGGTACTTTTCCAGGCTGCTTCACACATTGTCAAGTGCTTGCTTAGCTTCTGGGACAATCTCAGCATGGATGGGAGATGCTGGGGACACGGATGCTGATAGGCTACCCTGCTCCTGGAAGTAGATTTTTGTCTGCACCACATGTGATCACCACCAGCCCTCACCCCAGGTTCTCAGGAGCATATACAGGAGGCTCATAGCCTTTGTGAGCAGGTGGGAGAAAAACTCAGAGAGAGGGGAATAGGAGTCACTATGGGTCACATGCTAATGCTATTTCATTAGCCCCAAGAGCTTGTAAGGCCCAAGGAAACTTGGGTTACATAAAATAGAAATTTGAAAAAGGACAGGCATACTGTAGTTTGGCAGACAGAATTTGTCTTTGTGTATATGTGAGAAATAACTTTCATTTAGAAACTTTGGCAGTGGCTTCCTCTGTGTCCCTAATACTTTTAAATGATATTTTCTGGGCTTGGAAAGCAGGCAGGCAGATCATGGAATTTTGGCTTCGATCTTTCTAGAAATGTAGGCAAGCAGAGAGAAAGGCGGCCATAATTTGGCTTGCAGGCTTCTATGGGTTGCAGAGCAAACCAAGCAGTGTTACCATGGCAATGCTTCTACTGTTTATAAAAACAAAGGTTTTTTTTTTCCCTGACAAGCATACTTCATATTTAATAAACCTCAGTCCACAGGGGCCTCTTCATGCCATTCTAACTTGCAAAGAATTTTATTATTGAGTTGCTTTCCGACACCCAAAACACTTGGAAATAGAGTATTAAGTACAGATACCTAGAAGGGCAGAACAAGAGGTGCTTGGGGAGAGGTGTGTGGAGGGGCTGTGGGCCATGGTCAAGCAACATGAAAACACAAAGCAGGCCTTTCGCAGAGCTGGAGTCTACTGGCCTGGCCCCCAACGGAGCATTTGGGGGGGGGGGTTGCGGGGTGGTGGTGGTGGAGATTTCTCTTTTGATTCTGTTCATGTGCTGTTCAAAACCTGTGTGCCACTCACCCATCTTTCTCTCCAGGGCCCTGCAGCCTTCATGGGCACTGTTTAGAGGCGCACCCACTCCCCGTTTTAAGTCCTGTCTGGTTATCTGTGAAATCTTAAATGCCTGTGTGGTGAGAAGACACCGTTGTAATAATACTTGACTCCTGGACTGACGCAGAGGAGGATTGATGGGTTCTGGTAACTGAAAAGGGTTTATTTTTGGATCACACAGCTGGAGAAGACATAAGATCCAGGAACCAACGGATCCTGCCTGGTCTGCATTGGCTACCATTCCCAACTCCAGTCTCTAGGACAGTTTTCTTGTTTCAGTTCTGAGGATCAGGGCCTCGTATATGCTGGGTGAGTGAGTGCCCCGCCAGCGAGCTACCCACTCAGCTTACAAGGTTTGGAAATTTGAGTTCGGAGGGAAGTGCTTTTGGGCACCCTTGACCTGGGAATTTACAAAGTGGCCAGAAAACTCAGCAGCTGGAGTAAACTCATTTGCATTTTATCCAGAATAGTGCTTTCCTCTCAGCTGGCCAGGATCTGGGAGCAGTCCATTACCCTCCCAGGGTCCTTGTCTATGCTTTCTGGGGCCTCTAGGCCAGTGGGGAGTGGGGAGGGCCCGTTTCCAAGCTCAGGCACAGACTTCTCCACAGAGGCCATTTCTGGGGTCACAGTTCTTCCCGGAAGGCAAGGGCTGGGATACCATGTCATCATCACTCACTAGCTTTCTCTTTTATGTTCAATCAACACTTTATCAACAATAACGGAAAAGACCGTTATTTTAAAACGTCAAAACAGATCACCCTTATAAATCTTACATGCGGGTTAGTCTGAGAGGCCAGTCTGAGAACTGTACAAGAGCCGTTTGCCAGAGGGTCTGAGGAGCCTTCATTCATGTATATATATATATATATATATATATATATATATATACATGAAGGGGGCAACTGACACCCTCTTAACTCGTCACTGGTGTGAGGAAAGCGCAGCTGGCTGTGGTGATGGAGGCTGGGCTGCTGGGACAGTGTTGCTCAGACCTGAGCTCTGGAAAGAGGGAGAGCAGGGTCCGAAAGGGGGCTAATCCAACACCCCTGGTTAGACTGTATGGTGTTTCCTGGTGTTCTTGGGGCCCTCTTGCACCCACCGCCAGGGGAGTGCGGCCCTGGAGAGGGTCTCAGGAAGGAGCAGCTTGGAGCGTCTTTCATGGTAGGGTGGCCAGCAGGGGGCAGCACTCCACCAGTCCCGGAAGCCGCGCAGGGGGCCAACACTCCGTGACCTCTGCGGGGAGCACTGCGCTGAAGCTGCAGGGACGCCTGTCCTCCAAAAGCTGGACTTCAGGACCACCCAGGGCAGGCAGACCCACCTCAAAGGAACCCTGTCCTGCCTCTGGGGCAGCAGACCCGGCTCAGAGCACAGCCTGCCCTCTCCCCCGAGCTCCTTCCTGCCGGGAGGAACAAAGTTGTCCCTGCAGCTCCGGCTCGCCCGTGGCCTCCTACCTGCACCGGAGCCTCAGGTGATCTTAAGAGGGTCGGGGGCACCCGCAGCATGGCACCGTTCAGGTCCCTGACGTCGGCGGGGACCGAGAGCTGCAGGGAGCGCGTGGCCGCAAGGCGGCGCCCGAGCCTGGGAGACCCGAGTGCTTGGGGCTCAGGGAGGTCATGGTGACAGCTGTGAACAATGAAATTATTGTATGAGAAAATAATCCATTTTTAATAAAAAAGAAAGAAAAAATTAAAATACTACAATTATTGATAAAATCATTAATAAGAATGGCCAAAGTTATTGTAGGTAAGAGCAGGAGAAAGTTTTCTCTAACAGAATTGTTATTCAAATAAAATGTTTTTACACTAATATTTATAGAAAAAAGACTGGAAAAGTATTAAAAAATGAGATTATTACACTCGCAGGAAGATGGGTGTAACTAGAGACTATCATGTTAAGCGAAACAAGCCAGGCTGCAGAAAGACAGATGCCCAGTGCTTTCTTTCATGTGAGGAATCTACATTTAAATTTATATAAACATATAGTTCATAGAAATCGTAGCAGGTCTAGCAGTAATAGTGAAGGGAGAGACCTGGGGGCCGAGGATGACACTAGAGAGGGTAAGGGGACCTATGTGGCCTTGGCATACCATGTGCGCAGGGATACACCCCTTCCTCCACCTCCAGCATCAAGCAGAACTCATTTGTGCCCACAACATCTACATCCAAGGTCCATGTGACTTCACAGGGTCTTGCAGGGGACCCAAGGTGGGCTTTGCTTCTATGCAAGATGGTTTCCCAGGAAAAGGCAAATCTTTTTCTGAGTTAGAATTAAGTTATAAACACAGACTACCTGGAGCCTTGACAGTCAATGTATGTAGTTTAAAAAAAAAAAAGCAGAAGGAATATTTAGGGGGGAGGGGGGAGTCAGTGGAGGAGGAGGATGATAAAAACAATGTATAACTACAGATGTATAAAAATGTCACAATGAAGCTCATTACTTTGTAGGCTAATCATACTAATTTTAAAAGATACATATATATATGGCCCCAGCAGCAGAACAGACCAGCTTGTCCTTGGAAGGCCCCATCCTTGGCTCGGAGCATTCCCAGTTCTCAGAGCACAGAGACCCTGCAGTCTGCGGGTCCTGCCATCTCCACCCAGAAACCGCACCTGGACCAAGGCTCTTCCCTTCCTGCTCTGTAGGTTTCTTTCTGCCTCCTTAACTGGAGCAGGAAGTGACCATTCCCTGGGAGAGTCTGGCTTCCTGGGAAGAGGAGCAGCAGGAAGCTGGCTCCTGGCTGGGTCCTGAAGTCCTAGGTATTGGGAGCTCTTTTAGAGCAGCAGCTCAGACCTTCCACTTCCCTGCTTTGTGGGGGACACTTGCATGCTCTCCTTGGACTGACGTTTAGGACAGCCCAGGACACTGGCTGCTGTGTCCTCCAGCTCGGGGGCATCTGACATCTGATTGCAACTTTGCATCTTCCTAAGGCTTTGGAGATCAAGGGCTGCAGGTAGGACTGTGAGCCTCTCAGCACACATCTTTCTCATGAGGTCTTTGTTCTTACACCGCTTTCTTTTTGACTTCTTTCTATTCCTTATAACACCAGGAGACTAGATGAAGTCAGGGAGGCTGGGACAGTTCCCAGTCCACAGTCCATTAGGGACCCATAAAGATTGGTGACTGAGGTAAGCAGGCTGCCTGCCCTAGAGCTCTGGAGTGAGGGGTAGGGGTGACAAGTACCTGCTTCTCCATGAATGATGGTGATGGAGAGAAGGGCCAGGTTCCAGTCTTCACCTCCTGTGTGGAGATCTGCCTCTGCTGGGATTCTTGGCAGGGGGATTAGTCACCCACTGCCTGGGGACAACAGCCTTTGGCTCAGATGCAGCCCTGGCCCTGGCCCTGCAGGCTGGGTGCTGTGAAGCCACAGTGGACCATCTGCATGGGGATGGAGGTACCTGCTCCTTTGCCTCCAGCATCAGGCAGAGATCATGTGTGCATACAACATCCACATTCAGGGTCCATGTTTTTTACATGGTTTTACAGTATCCTGCAGGGATCCCAAGGTGAGGCTTTGCTGCATGCTAGAAGGTTTCCCCAGGGAAAGGCAAATATGACAATATGACTCTGGGGTAGGTTTAAGTTATGGACACAGACTACCTGGGCCTTGACATTCAGTATATGTAGTTCCAAAAGTTCTCTGGACTCAGGTTCCAGCCACAGCATGATTTCACATGAGCTTCCCTAGTCACACCCATCTTCCTCCTCCATACCTGGGGTTGTAAAGCCCAGCCTTCTCCGAAAGCCCCCCAATCACACCATCTGTACATGCCCCCATCTTTCCCTGGCATGCTGGAGAAGGCCCATGCCCCAAACCTGTCTCTCACATTCTGGAGGATGTCTGCATAGGCAGCCTCTGGAAAGCCTCTGGCCCCATCTCCATTCTCACCTGTGGCTTGCTTTGCAGGAAGCTGCCCTTCTGGGAGCTCAGAAGCCTGCAAAGCCGGGCTGGGACAGTGCTCAGTGACAAGTACTTGCCCAGGATCCCCAGTGATGCCAAAAACAAAGCAGGAAAAGCTTCCAAAGCCTGTGAATATTGAGTACTCTTCACCCACGTGGGTGTGTTCGGAAATGAGCCTTCCTCTCACGCTGCCCCAGCTTACACACTGACTCCAGCATCACTGGAGACCCCGAGAGTGCACCCATACACACCAGTGCAGCGTCTCAGCCTACTGGAGCTGAGAAAAGATAAATACTGGTTTTCAGTTTCCAGACTTGGGAATAGTTCTCACACAAATCAATAAATCACTCACATGACAGCTGTCATATTGGTTAATTCCTCACTCCTAAACTTTTTGGAAAAAAACTGGTGATTTCCCTAAGAAACTGTCATCTTTTTAAAAGGTGAGTTAAAAGTATTTTTATTTACTTATTTATCTATTTATTTGTTTGTGTGTGTGTGTGTGTGTACGTGTGTGTGTGTGTGTGTGTGTGTGTGTGTGTGTGTGTGTATGCACATGTGCATGTGTATGTGCACATGGGAGTACAGTAAGCATGGAGACCAGAAGGTTTCAGAAACCCCGGATCTAGAGTTGCAGGCAGTCGTGAGCCACCTGATCTGGGAAAACACCTTATTGTCAGGATGTTTAACTACCCCGGGGCACGTTGACACTCAGGAGACACAGGCACCAGGATGCAGCTGTAGCTTGCTTGGTCATCTCATATCAAACTCCCTGAAACTCTTCATGGTTCAATGATTTCGCGACTGTCTATTAAGACATTTTGTCATCTTTTAAAATGAAGCTTTGTGGCACAAATTGGGGTAAGGGCTTTACTATACCTTGTCGGGCTGTTTAATCAGGAATGGGGCTTGGGGTTGTCCTTTAGGACCTCCGTGCTGGCCACTTTCTATGTCAGCTTGACACAGGCTAGAGTCATTTTGGAAGAGGGAACCTCAGTTGAGAAAATGTCCCACCAGACTGGCCTGTGGACAAGGCTCTGGCGCATTTTCTTGATGGATGACTAATGTGGGTGGGGCCACCCTGACAGGTGGTTCCGGATGGAATAAGAAAGCAGACTGAGCAAGCCAGGAGGAGAAAGCCAGTAAGCAACGATCCTCCATAGCCTCTGCATCGGGTCCTGCCTCCAGGTTCCTGCCCTGACTTCCCCGGATGATGGACTACAGGTTGTAAGATGACCCCCTTCTCTCAGCTGCACCCCTTGTCTGTCTTCTAACAGGGAGGGTGGTCTGCTGGCAAGGCTATTCCCGTAGTGCTAACAGCAGAGAAGATGCTGCCTTCTTGCAGCCAAGGCACTAGGACTTCCTCAGTCCCCCACTTCCTGCTGCTTCTCCTCCTTGAGATGAACCATCCTTGTTCTGCCCAGGCTCTGCTGCGTCTCAGTCACGGGCAGTTCCGCAACAGCGCCACAGTGTTTCTTCCAGGAGCCTCAGCCTGAGGTTCCAGGGTCACTCGCTGGGGTTTTTGGAAGGACCATTGTGTATCTGTCCTTGTTGCTTTCATTGGCCTGTCATTTTGCTCCTGTGCTTGGTGATGTCAACAATGACATCACTGAGGCTGTAGACTTGGGCTCTCTCTCCGGGCTTCTTGTGACAGTGGGTGGTGACACTGTGGTGTTGGAGGCTGTGCTGCTGCTGTGGCTGGGACCCCAACTGAAGAGTTGGGAGTACGTGCCTTTCCAGGGAGACTGGCTACTCAAGGCGGTGGACAGCCACCTGTCCCCTCCTGCTCGGGAGATAGCTGTTTAGGTTCCCATTTGTTTCCCTGAACTTCCCTCACAGAACAGTCTTCTAAATCTATGGCAGGTTCACTCTGGAGTGCGTGATTGGGGAACCCCCTAGTCTTGCCCTTCAGTTTAACTTCCATGGGACAATGTAATGGTTTTGTAGTGTGGAATAATCTTTTTGTATGCTGTGAAGATTGGTTTAATAAAAAGCTGAATGGCCAATAGCTAGGCAGGATTTCCTGGCAGAGAGGACACTGGGAAGAAGAAAGTGGAGACGCTAAGTGATGCAGAGCAAGCAGGATAGGCAGTATGGAGATGAGGTAATAAATCCATGAGGCAGAAAGTAAATTAATAGAAATGGTTTGATTTAAGTGATAAGAGCTAGTTAGAAATAAGCCTAAGCTAAGGTCAAGCTGTCATAATTAATATAAGTCTCTGTGTCATTTTTTTTGTGAGCTGGCAGCCTGATTACATATGGCACCCAACATCCAGCCATACATATCCACATAGGTCTAAGAAAGCTTACAAAAAAAAAGTTCGAAACACGGAGTCAAATACAGCTTCCTGGTGACTTCGGTCTCTTGGGTAGGCTTAGTGGCATATAGAGACTCGGCTACTGGCTGTTGCCTGCGAGTTGGAGCCAGCCACCAGTGCTCTGCACTCAGCTGAGCTGCATGGCGGCTGACATAACAGTTTAAGATTTGTCTCGTGTGATCAGAGAATACTACAGATGCACAGTAAAGACAGATTCAGATGGAAAAAACGTCTAAACAGGTTAGTGTGTTTTTTTTTTTTTTTTTTTTTTTTTGGTTTTTCGAGACAGGGTTTCTCTGTGCAGCTTTGCGCCTTTCCTGGGACTCACTTGGTAGCCCAGGCTGGCCTCGAACTCACAGAGATCCGCCTGGCTCTGCCTCCCGAGTGCTGGGATTAAAGGCGTGCGCCACCACCGCCCGGCTAGTGTGTTTAAAAAATGTGCATAGGCTTAAAAAAGAAAAGGAAATGGTATAGACAGTCATAGAAAAATTAGTTTATAAATAATAAGATAAAGTCTTTAAAGAGAGAATAAAATAATATAAAAAGGATAAGCCACATAAGCTAGAAAATACACAAAGAGTCTGGATCCTATATGGAGTCTTACTGATTTTAAACTTTTGAATGCTATTGAACAAAGAAAGATACAGCTGCTGAGAGACACTGGATAGTGGAAGGGACTGCTGAATTAAACCAGCCTTGATACATATGTTAGGAATGCCTTAACTTTAAAATGGAAGTCAAAAAATGTATTGCTATGGGGAAGAGGTTATGCTTTTCTTTCCACAGAAAATGAAAGGTTGAATTTATTCATGGTTAAAGAGGACCAGGTTTGAATGGGGGAGACCCCGTAAAAGTCCTGGCTACAGACATAAACAAGTAAACCTAGAAAAACTACAAGACAGGTGATGTATATTTTACCTGCTTAAACATAAAACAAAATAAATCATCTTTGACTTGCTTGTGTACAACTCACAGTCCATACTTACGTTAATATAGATATGTATGTTACCTTTGAAAGTCTGTGTGTTTTCAGAGCAAGGGGACAAGATACCAATGAAAATCGGTGGCCTAGGTGATCCAGCCTTTCAGAGTGCCTCTGTTGTAGTTTCCTCAGAGTTCTGCATCTAGAACAGCTTCAAGGCTGCTGGCTGCGATAGTCCAGCCTCACAGACTATTCTAGCCAGGACTATAGATAAGCCTTGCACATTCCCATTGCAAAGAGACTGAACAACAAATATTATGACTAGTTTTCCCAGGACTTGACCATTATTTCAATTTTCTCAGGTTCCCTAAAGATGCTATCACCCACAGACAGACAACAGGAAGCAGTCTAGAGAACATGACACCCACATTCCCAAGAGGTGGGATGGGTGGTTTTTAGTTGTCTAGTGGGTTATGGATGTTTGTCATCATTTAAAGGGATTGGTTACAAATTGTTATTGGTCGTGGTCAGGGAGAAAGCTAAACAAAGGAGGTTAAATTCAAGGATCTCTTTCTGAAGGGAAAATGAGGAGATATAGTATAGAATGATGGGATAAAGGGTGGATAAAGGGAAATTGGTATGGATTTTTGTACTGACACAAATTTAAGGTTATTTTTGTTATATTGTATTATATGTTTCTATTTCTTGTTTAAGGCATTGTACCTATGCTCATTAAAAAATGTAATGTAAAGTTCTAGTCCTTGAAAGCTATTTAATATAATAAAGAAATACAGGTTAGTAGTTAGTCATCTATAACAATCAAATTTATAGTCCTGTTAGGTATACTTTCAAGGCCAATCAGAGACATATTTTAAATAGATAAATAGTCTTTAAATACTTCAGAGACCTACAGAATATGACATTTTAATGTTTTAATAACATAGGGCTTTTCATGACAGTGAGACATGTCTGCTCCTAGAAGCACCAATTTATTCCAAAAGAGGATGATGGGCATTGAAGAACCTCCATACAGAGTTTGCTTTTGTTTGTGGCAAAGTTAGCCACTGGGCAAGCAGACTACCCTTGTCTCAATTGCTGTCCAAATTGGACAAGCAGGACACAAAAGAAGGGAACTACTGAACTTTGCCAAGACAAGCTAGGGCAGTCCTTCAAAATTCCTGCTTCACAGAAGAGTCTGTCAGATATTCTAGGCCTGTAGGCTGAAGATGAATGCCAATATTACAGAGGAAACTGGGGTGACTGTTCAGACAGCTGTTTCTGTCATTTCTTTTAGTTTTGGAAGATGCTTACTCTGCACTTTCTGTTTACTCAGGTAATATTATATCCTTCTTGGGTCTTTGATGGGTTGAAGACTAGATAGTCATAGTTTTCCTTAGTCATGATAGAAAGTAAATTAGGTACAATTTGGACTCATTAAGAGAGGATAGATAATGGAGTATTTTCTCTAAATTTGCCAATTGTAAATGGACTAGATATTGTAAATTTAATTCTTACCTGATAATTGTTCTTACTGTATATAGTTTTACTGTGTTAGAGTTAAAACCTTTCCTTTTTGTTTAGAAAAATGGGGGAAATGATGTCCAGTCTTGGTGTGAGGGAAGATGCTAAAACATTTCTTTTTTTTTTTTAGACAAAAAGGGGGAAATGTGAAATAATCTTTTTGTACACTGAAGATGTGTCACTCTGATTGATTTAATCAAAAGCTGAACAGCCAATAGCTAGGCAGGATTTCTGGACAGAGAGGACGCTGGGAAGAAGAAGGTAGAGACACAGAGCAAGCAGAGTGGGCAGTATGAAGATGGAGTTTAAAAATCCATGAGGCAGAAAGTAAATTAATATAAATGGGTTAATTTAAGTTATAAGAGCTAGTTAGAAACAAGCCTGAGCTAAGCCTGTGTTTTCATAATTAGTATGTCTCCATGTCATGTGTGTGTGTGTGTGTGTGTGTGTGTGTGTGTGTGTGTGTGTGTGTGAGAATTGGTGGCCCAAAGAAAAGCCTTATTACAGTCTTGCTCTTTCTTCATAACCCTTCTTAAGCTCACCTCCCCTTGTCCTGCACTGCCCCAGGTTGGCCGCTGGCTGATGTGTCTCCCAGTTTCACTGATTTGTTTTGGGACAGGGTGTCAAACACATGCCCCTCTCCTGGGCTCATTTCTAGTGAGCCATCTGCCACAATAAGCCATAACCAGAATCATATGTGAAGAGTCTCTTCCTTAGAGATTCTGCCATGACCTTACTGCTTCTGTCCAGGCCCCTGCCCCACAGACCCCTCCTATCTGTCTGCCTGTCCTCCCAGCCTCTCCTTTTCTGAGCTTTCCTGACCTTCTGACCACACAGCTCTGCTCCTTTATTCTCTGAGGTTTTGAACTAGGCGGTATCTGTGTGAGCAGTCTGGTCCAAGTCTGTGCCTCCAGCAGGTTCTAGGTACTCTGGGCAAGAACTGCTTCCCTCTGAGAAAGAGTCTACATAACCCAGAGTGGCCTTGTACTCACTATGTAGACCAGGCCAGTACTGAACTTCTGATCCTGAGATCTGGGATTAGAGATGTGCACAGATATGCACTACCATGTTCAGTTTATGTGGTGCTGTGGGTAGAGCTGGGGGTTTGTGCATGCTAGGTGAGCACTCTACCAAATGATCTATGTTCCTGGCCCAAGAACTGCTGTCTTATTCCTTCAGACCCCCTCACACACAGCCCCAGGGAGTGTATAGACACTGGAGGGCAGAAGCCGTGTGGGCCTGAGGTCTTGAGCTTCCCTCCGGCCCTCTCCAAGCTACTTACATCATGTCTGACTATGGCAAGCCATCCCCAAATAACTGTAAATTTGATACTTTCAGGGTTGGGCTGGTGGAACAGAACACAACCCTGTCCCTGCAGACAGCCATGGTATAGATTCTCAAGCTGTGGGTCATAACCCCTTTGGGATCAAACAACCCTTTCACACCTAAGAACACTGGAAAACACAGATATTTACATTATGATTCATCACAATAGCAAAATTGCAGTTATGAAGTAGCAATGAAAATAATCTTATGATTGGGGTCAGCACACCATACGGGACTGTGTATTAAAGAATCACAGCATTAGGAAGGTTGAGAACCACTGGTATAAACAGAGCTACCCCCACATTGGCCTTCTGCTCACTTGCCACTTTGTCTTTATATATGGGAACACAATGATGCCAGCACTTTCCAGGCACCCTTTCTGGAAAATCTGGGCAGCCACCTAGCTATGTTCCCAGCCTGGGAAAAGGGCAAGAAACCCCACCTGGCTCATCTTACGCTCCTGCCATTTGGAAAGGATGGCTGCCTCTGCTTTGAAGGAAAGAGAGGGGTGTGTGTTGCGAGCAGCAGGGTAGGGCCTGAGTATTGCAGAATGAAGGTCTGGATAGGGTGCTCTGGGTAGGTGTGGGACTTCCAGGACTGCCCACAGTCAGTACCACACATATTTCCACAGGAAAAGTCCGAGTGCCCTAAAAGTCACACAAAATGCAACACCTTCTTGTCTGCTCTCGTCACCAGCACTTTTGGGGAATATTGTTTTCAGGTGTGTTACTTTTGTTTACATTGCATTTGTTTAACTCTGTGAAGCTGTGTTACTCTGCCTGTCTAAAATACCTGATGGGCTAATAAAGATCTGAACAGCCAATAGCGAGGCAGGAGAAAGGATGGGTGGGGCTGGCAGGCAGAGAGAATAAACAGAAGGAGAAATCTGGGAGAGGCGAGATCTAGGAGTGAGAGAAGGAGGGCATCAGGGGACAGCCACCCAGCTACACAGCCAGCAATGGAGTAAGAAAGAAAGGTATACAGAAATAGAGAAAGGGAAAAGCCCAGAGGCAAAAGACAGACAGGTTAATTTAAAGTTAAGAAAAGTTGGCAAGAAACAAGCCAAGCTAAGGCTGGGCATTTATAATTAAGACTAAGTCTCCATGTGTGATTTGTTTGGGAGCAGAGTGGCGGGCCCCCCAAAAGAACAAAACCAAACAACAAAGTACACGGGACACACCTTTACATCTTTCAGTCTGTTACCCAAAGGATGGTGGTCCAAGTCCTACAAGGTGGATGTCCTACTGGGGTTAAGGTGTGAGGGCTTGAAGGCAGAGAATGACTGTAAGCACAGTACTTGGGAGGTAAAAGCAGGAGGATCAGAAGTTCAAGGTCATCCCTGGCTACACAGTGAGTTTCTTGCTTCGCTTCAATTAGCTTTCTTTCTTTCTTTCTTTCTTTCTTTCTTTCTTTCTTTCTTTCTTTCTTTCTTTCTTTCTTTCTTTCTTTCTTTCTTTTTTTTTGTTTTTTGTTTTTTGAGATAGGGTTTCTCTGTGTAGCGTTGCACCTTTCCTGGAACTCACTTCGTAGCCCAGGCTGGCCTTAAACTCACAGAAATCCGCCTGGCTCTGCCTCCAGAGTGCTGGGATTAAAGGCGTGTGCCACCACCGCCCGGCTCAATTAACTTTCTTATACAGCCCAAACCCACCTGCCTGGGGATGCCACCACCCACAGTGGTCTGGACCTGCCTACACCAATTAGTAGTTTTGTTATTGTTGTTTTTAATGCCTTATAGACAAGGCCATGGGTCAATCTTTATTTATTTATTACAATTTTTAATTCATTTTAAATACCAACCACAGATCTCCCTCTCATTCCTCTCCAGCAGGTTAAGTTCTCCCATGTGGGAACAGCTAAGTCTGGTACATTCAGTTGAGGCAAGACCAAGTCCCTCCTCGCTTTATCAGGGGTGAGCAAGTTGTTCGAACATAGATTATGGGATCCAGAAAACTGGCTTATGCACCAGGGATAGACCCTGATCACACTGCCAGGGGCCCCTCAAACAGACCCAGGTACACAACTGTCTTCCATATGTAGAGGGTCTTGTCCGGTCCCATGCATGTTCCACAGCTGTTGGTCTAAAGTTCGTGAGTTCCTTTGAGCTTGGTTCAGTTGTCTCTGTAGATTTCCCCATCACAATCTTGACCCCCCCCTTGCTCATGTAATTCCTCTCTTTGACTGGAGTCCTGGAGCTCCGCCTGGGTGCTTGGTTGTGGATCTCTGCATCTGCTTCCATCAGTTTCTGGATGAAGGCTCTATGATGACAGTTAGGGTATTCACCAATCTGGTTACCAGGGTAGGCCAGTTCAGGCACCCTCACCACTGTTGCTAGTAGTCTAATCTGGGGTTGTCCTTGTGAATTCCTAGGAATTTCCCTAGCACCAGGTTTCTCTCTTACCCCATAATGTCTCCCTCTATCAAGATGTCTCTTTCATTGCTCTCCCACTCCATCCCTCCCCCAGCTCAACCATCCGGTTCCCTCATGTTCGCATCCCCCATCCCCTACTCTCCATTGCCCCACCTCACCTCCAGTTTGCTTGTAGAGATCTCATCTATTTCCCCTTCCCAGGGAGGCCCATGCATCCCTCTTAGGGTTTTCCTTGTTAGCTAGCTTCTCTGGAGTTGTGGGTTGTTGTCTGGTTATCCTTTGCTGTACATCTCGTATCCACGTATGAGTGAGTACATACCATGTTTGTCCTTCTGAGTCTGGGTTACCTCACTCAGGATGATATTTTTCTAGTTCCATTCATTTGCCTGCAAATTTCATGATGTCATTGTTTTTCTCTGCTGAGTAGTACTCCATTGTGTATATGTACCACATTTTCTTTATCCATTCTTCGGTTGAGGGTTGCTTTCAGGTTCCGGCTATTACAAATAATGCTGCTATGAACATAGTTGAGCATGTATCTTTGTGGTATGATTGAGCATTCCTTGGGTATATGCCCACGAGTGGTATCATTGGGTCTTGAGGTAGATCGATTCCCAATTTTCTGAGAAGCCACCATACTAACTTTCAAAGTGGCTCTGCAAGTTTGCACTCCCACCAGCAGGCCATGGGTCAGTCTTGTCTGAGCAATTCTTCCAGGTTTTTTCTTCTCAAGTGACTAAGTTTGTGTCAGGTTGACAGCTGAAGCTAACCATGACAGTGAGTATGAGGTCAACCCGAGATACATGAGCTCCCATTTCCAAAAGGCAAAACAAAAATAGAAAGTCTCCTTGGGATGGGGTACACTCAGCCTTGGGCTGATTGCTGTTCAAGTGCAGCCATGGTGCCTTTAATCTTTCCTCTTATGACACCTACCTATACAGAAAACCACTGACACTCTGACTCTTTGGAAGGGGCTTTAGAATCTGGATTCTTCACAGCTTCTCTTCCCTGGAATACTGACTTTCCTCTTGGCATCACACACTGGAAGGGGCACTTCCAGATGCTGCAAGTTCAGCTGTGACCCTCAAGCCTGCTCAATCCTGACAAGATGTGTGCATGCTGCTTTAAAAAAAAAAGGCAAATAAATAATACAACAAAACAAAAAAACCCTGAGATGTTTCCTTTCCCAAACAGCAGCTGCAGCTGAAGCCTCAGCATGGACACCAACACCACACCACCACCACCAGCAGCTGTAACACCAGCAACAGCTGCAGCATCAGAAACAGGCACAGCAGCAGCAGCAGCAGCAGCAGCAAAGGCCACAGCTCCACTAGCAGCAGCAGCAGCAGCAGCAGCAGCAGCAGCAGCAGCAGCAGCATCCCACCACCACCAGCCATAGCACCAGCAGCAGCAGCAGCAGCAGCTGCTTCAGCAGCTCCATAGGGATGATTTCTCAAGAGTCTACTGCTGTGTCTCTTGAATCTTACAGGCCACATGTACTTACTTCTTTTGTGAAAGATTCCTGCCTGAGCATCTCCCCCAGTGCCCTGTGAGGATGAGCTCATCCTTTGAACTTGGCAGGCAAGAAGCATTCCGATCTGGTTCAGCACAAGCACAGAAAGGTGATTGTTAAGCAGAAGTTATCCAGTCAGCAATCAGACAGAACCAGTCCTTTCTTCCCCAGAAGATCCCGGCCAACTTCGGGAGAAGTTACTGCTGGCAGGGTTTGCCTAGACCCACAGATCCTGGCTGCAATCAGAGGCTATGAGATCTGGTTAGCTTTGAGGGCCTCTATGGAGGAAAGGGGGACCCGGGAGAAGCAGGCTAACAAGAAAACAGAAATGTGGGTCAAAGGAAACCAAATCAGACAAGTTACTGGAACCCAGGGAATGGAAAAGTAGAGTTTGGAGGCGAGCAAGGCGCCCAGCAGCTGAGATGAGGGTGTGCCTGTCCTGATGTTATTAGGTGGGTGTGGGGACCAAGTAGATGACAGTGAAGGCCTTAGGCCAGTTCTACACAGGAACCAGAAGGTGAACAGCTGAGTAATTATGGAGCTGAATGCTCAGTGAAAGGGGCCTAGGGTTAAAAAAAAAAAATCACCCATTGAATTGAGTTGGAAAGCTGTCAAGAAGGCTTTTCCTGTACAGGTTTTGGTTGTTGCTATTGTTATTGTTTATTTGTTTTCCCAGTGGGGAAAATTCTTTTTTTTTTTTAAAGATTGCTTTATTTTTATGTGTATGAGTGTTTTGCCTGCATGTAATGTAAGTGCACTGCATGCATGCCTAGTTCCTGCAGAGGCCAGAAGAGGGCATCAGATCCCCAGAGCTGGAGGTACAGATGTTTGTGAGACACTACATGGGTGCTGGGAACAGAACCCAGGTCCTCCAGAAGAGCAAGAAGTGCTCTTAGTGGTGGAGCCTTCTCTCCATCACCCCAAATAAGTCTTCTGTAGGAAAGTAAAATCCTAACTTGCTTATTAAGAGATAATAAAAATAAATTTTAAAGTTTATTTTTATTTTAAATTATGTGTATGTCCACATTAGTGCAGTGCCTGTGGAGGCCAGAGGCATTGGTACCTGGGGCTGAAATTACCGGCAGTTCTGAGTCACCTAATATGGGTGCTGGGAGCCGAACTCAGGTCCTCTGCAAGAGCAGTATATGCCCTTAACCACTGATCCGTCTCTCCAGTCCCTCTCTGAGAGATTTTGAAGCCTGAGTGCATACCATGGATGACCCCCTTTAAACATGTCAAGATGATATGCATGATATACATGTAGACATTGACTGGAAATCACTGGTCTCGAGAGATTTCTGCGAGAAAATAAAGGCTCAGTTGAAGATGAGTTTTTACAAAAAGCCAGTGGGAAAACCCAGGGGTTTGTAGACACACTGAGCAGAAGTAGGAGCAGCTCCAAACATGAGATCAGAAAATCAGTCCACAAGAAACGGCAGCAGATTGCAGCATGCAAGAGTGCTGGGATTACTAAAGAGAAATGGCAACACAGAGAACCCACATCAGAAAAAAAACGAGAGAAACACCCACGACAAAACACACACATGTTCAAGCTCAACTGTAGCAACAACCAAGCTAAAAACAAGGACAGCAGATGCCACCCACCCCTGAAAACAAACTCAAGACCCAAACATACAAACATACATACTAAAAAAAGAAAAGCAAACTAAACTCATAATCTAGGCTTTTTAGTGCATACTTTTGCACCTGTGTTCCTCACCCACAGGAGCCCATTATGGTATGTACACCCCCTGTAGCATCTACCAACTAACTCCAGGTTTATCATGAGGGAGAGACAATGTCTAGAAGACCAAGGGATCTTTCTGTTATAATGATGCGGTACATGGAGGGATGGGGGATGTTAGAGCAGTAGGGTTTCTGGGTCAGCTGTCCCATGAGATCATAGGGTGGGAGGCAATCAGAATCAAAGTGGAAGAAAGACATGGAAAAGTATGTGTGTGTATGTTGGAGAGGTATGGGTGCACACATGTATGGCATGTGTGTGGAGATTAGCGGTCAGTCTCTGGTGTCGATCCTCAGATGTCTTCCACCTTTTGTTTGAGACTGGGTCTTCTATTGCCCAGCTGGTTTTTGGTCTTGGTTTGGTCCAGTATTTCCTCACTGTGCTCCCTTCCCTACATTTTGGAATGGTAATGTATATCATGGGCCATTATGTGTTGGAAGTATGTGATCTGCTTTTTGGTTTTGATTTTACAGGGGATTACAGTTGAGAGACTGCATGAATCTCAGAAGAGACTTTGAACTTTAGACTTTTAAACAAGTTCGTGACTGTTATAGATGATGGGGATTTTTGAAGTTGTCTTGAATGCATTTTTTTTTTGCATTGTGATTTGGCTACAAGCCTTTGGGGACCAGGGAGTGGAATGTGGTGTCTTGGAAGAAAATGGCCCCCAAAGGGAGTGGCATTATTGGGTGTTGTCCTTTATTTAAATTGTTGCTGCCTTTTAAGTCACGGCTGTCCAAGTCAGCAACTACAACTCTGCTGCTCCCACAGCGGTTAGGCCAGCTGCAGCCTGAGGGAGTTCAAAATCACTCAACGTGTTATCTCATCAACCCTGCTTTAAAAAAAATTTAAAAATGAATTTATTTTGTGACCCATTGAGTTTAATTAGTGCTGCTTCCCTGAGCACCAGTGGGTGATTTACTGGAGTGTGGAGAACTTGCCAGTGGCTGTGAAAATGACTCCCCTCCCCCAAGAGTCAGCTGCAGATTTCTTTGCATATATATATCTTTTATATACATATTTAAATTTCAAATAAGATGGTTATTAGTAAATGAAGTGAAATAAATTAAAGGAAAAATGAACTACATTGCCTTACTTATCTCTTATTTATTACATCCTGTGTGGTGGTATTGTGTTCCCCAAAATATTGTGTACCCTAATAAACTTATCTGGGGTCAGAGAACAGAACAGCCACTAGATACAGAGGCCAGAAAATGGTGGCACTCACGCCTTTAATCCTATCACTTGGAGGGCAGAGATCCATTCGGATCTCTGTGAGTTTAAAGCCACACTGGAAACAGCCAGGCATGGTGACTCATGCCTTTAATCCCAGGAAGTGAGCCTTTAATCCCAGGAAGTGATGACAGAAAGCAGAAAGGTATATAAGGCGTGAGGACCAGAAACTAGAAGGTTTTGGCAGGTTAAGCTTTTAGGCTTTTGAGCAACAGTTCAGCTGAGATCCATTTGGATGAGGACTCAGAAGCTTCCAGTCTGAGGAAACAGGATCAGCTGAGGAACTGGCAAGGTGAGGTGGCTGTGGCTTGTTCTGCTTCTCTGATCTTCTGGCATTCACCCCAATAACTGGCACTGGGTTTGTTTTTACTAATAAGAACTTTTAAGATTCGTGCTACAATCCTGTCTCCGGTACTCTGTTTCCCGTTCTGTGTATGCACATGCACGCACGCATTGTTGTGTGGTTCAAGTGTGTATAGTTGGAGGCCAACCTTAGGTATTCTCTTCCCCTTCCATCTTGCCCCACTGTTCAGCATCTCTTGCTCTCCACTGTGTAGCTGGTATGAGCTGCCAGGGATTTTCCTGTGTGTCTGTGTCCGCCCGGACAGCTACTTCTGTAGTCTAGCTGGAGAAGGCCTTGGCCGACTGGACAACATATTTGGGATTCACAAAGGGATGTCTTCCTGTAAATCTGGATGCCATCAAGTGTTGGGGGAATTAAATCTCGACTCTCCCCCAACCCCAGTGTGGTTTCTTGAGGAGCTTAATTCTCACTGGTTATGCTGAGCCAGGATTTGTCAGGATTTGGGCTGAAATCTCACATTTTCCATTCCTCCTTTCCCAGAGACCTGGGACTGGCATTACTTCTCCTGGGAGCGAGAAGAGAAGCAGATTCTTGGGAACACAAAAAAGAAAGAAAAGGAAAAGGAAAGAAAAAGGAAGTCCAACTTGGGGCCATTTTTCTAGTAGCTGTAGGAAAATGGAATATTTAAAAGAACACCGTTGGACGTGTTGGCCCATGCTTGCATACCTGCCATCCCAGCACTTGGAAGCACCTGCCTGTGACTGTGAACACATACGGGTGTGTATCGGGGTGCTTTTCCTTCATCCCCACCAAAGCCTGGAGCACTGTCCCTGAGCACCCCAGAAGTACCTCAACAACGCTTTGTGTAGGCCACCCGTCCATTGGGCACCCACACCTCCTGAAGATGTCACGCTGCAGTTATTGACTCTGAACTGTCCTTTCCCACCCAACTCTGTCCAAAGCCGAATCATTCTTCAAATCTGTAGGGCACCTTGGACTTCCAACATGCTTCTGCAAAGGATGCCAAAAGTGTAAGCTTAAATTTTTTGTTAGATTTTTGTTCAAGGAATTACAACCTTTAAAGAAAATTATAAAATTAAAAGTATGTAAATATATATGTATATACTTATGTATATACAGTCTAATATATGTATTTATAAATATCTACAAAATATATATATTTTAGACTACATTTGTATATAGTCTAAAAAGGAATGAACAAGCAGAAAATGTGACATCTCTCATACCATCATCTCCCTCCCCCAAAACTTCTTCCTTGGGGGAACCATTTTTTGGGATTTATTTATCATTTTATTTTTATTGATTTGTATTAGTTAGCATAGAACATAATCCCTTTTTATTTCTTGCTTTTATTATGGCTATAGCTAGGACTTCTGCCATTAATCTGAATAAAAGAGAGAATGGGGACTCTTGTCTTAGTCCAGATTTTTGAGGAGATGCTTTTAGTTTTTCTCTGTCACTTAGTGAAACGTTAGTGTCTTAGTCATTTCTCCGGTTGCTGTGGTAAAGTACCCTAACAAAAGCAATGTAAGGAAGGAGAGTTTATTTTGGGTGACAGTTAGAGGGTACCCACAGTCAGGAAGCAAAGAGCGGAGGTGGCTGGTGAGTCATTTTCTCATTATGTAGCGGAGGACCTAGTCCAGGGACTGCACTGCCCTCCTTTGTGACGGACCCTCCCCCCTCAATTAACCTGATCAAGATAATCCCTTACAGATGTGCCCAGAGGCTTGCCTCCTCAGTGACTGATACCAGATCCTGTGACAGCACACCCATGCCAGTTGCTATAGGCTTGTTGTATAGAGCCTTTGGAACGTTCAGGAATCCTAGGAACTTTTGCCATACAGGGGTGTTCAACCTTGTTGAAGGCATTTTGTGCATCTATTGAGATGATTGTGATTTCTGCCTGTGGGCTGTATTGCATTTATTAATTTGCATGTGTTGGACTATCCTTGCATCCCTGGAATGAGACCATGGTGTATGATCTTCGCAGTGTATTCTTGAATTCAGTTTGCAAGCATTTGTTGCAGATTTTGGCATCTGCATCCAGGGTCATGGTTTAATTTATTTTTTATTATGTTTTTAGACAGGGTCTCAATATGTAGCCCTGGTTGGCCTGGAACTTTTGTAGCCCAGGCTAGCCTTGAACTCACAGAGCTCTGCCTGCCTGTGCTGAGATTAAAGGTGTACAACACCACTCCTGGTCTCACAATTTTGTAAATGAAGGCTTTTCTCTGTCCTGCCCCATCCTGCAGCCGCTTCCAAATAATCACTCAGAGGCTTATATTAATTATAAATGCTTGACTGATAGCTCAGGCTTATTATTAACTATCTCTTACATTTAAATCAACCCATTCCTATTAATCTACTTATTACCACATGGTCCATGGCTTACCAGTCCTCCAGCATCCTGCTTCTTGGGTAGCTCTCAGCATCTATCCCGACCCCTCCCCTCTTCCTCTGAGTCCTAGTTTGATTCTTCCACCTAACCTTATCCTGTCTTGCCATAGGCCAAACATTTTTATTATCAACCAATGAGAGAAATACATATTCATAGGCTACAGAAAGACCATTCTGCAGCACAGTTTTATTAATTTTTGTTGTGTCTTTTTCTGGTTTGGGTGTTAAGATAATATTCACTTCACAGAATATCAGCTATGTTCCTTCCCCTTCCATCTTGTGGAGCAGTTGGAGGAGCATGGGTGTTATTAGCTCTATTTTCAAAGACGTGGTAGAATCCAGCAATGACTTCTTTAGGATTTTTGTTTTGAGTAGATGATTACTGCTTCTATCTTGTTGCTTTTTATGGGTCTGTTTAAGTTGCTTTTACCCTCTTGATTTACTTTTGCTGAGTTCCAGGTTAACTCAAGCCACTGTCCTTCAGACAGTCTGGGATTTTTCTGTAATTAACTTTTAGAGCTGTCTCCAACAGCTCTCCGCATTTCACTGGTATCTGTTGTAATGGCCTCTCTCTTGGTCTACTTTTTACTAATGGGTTCTCTCTCTCTCTCTCTCTCTCTCTCTCTCTCTCTCTCTCTCTCTCTCTCTCTGTTTGGCTAAGGTTTGTTCATCGTTTGGCTTTCTCAAAGGTTTGTTCATCTCTTTGTTCATTGACTCCTATCATCCTTTTAGTACCCTTTTAATTATTTGCTGCCCTGATTTTAATTATTTCTTCCTACTAGCTGCTCTGGGATTGTTATTGTCTCCTAAGACTTTGGGATGCATCATTAAGTTAGTTCTTTGAGCTCTCTGATCTTTTAATGTAAACACTTCAGAGCTATAATTTTTTTGACCATGTTTGCTGTGTCCTAGAAGTTGTGACAGGTTGTGCTTTCTATCATGATTTTGTCAGTGACTCACTGGTCATTCAGAGGGCACTGTTCAGTCTCGAGTGCTCATGCAGTTTCTGTGGTTTCTCTTGCTGTTTATTTTCTAGTTTTATGCCACTGTGATCTGATACAAGAACGCATTTTAGTTCTTTTGCATTTGTTAAGACTTCCTTCAGGTTCTAAAACATGACCCAGTTAGGGAAAATTCCACGGAGAATGTGTGTTCTGCAGCTATTGGGTGGCATGTTCTATAGCTGTCTGTTCAGCCTGTGTGATGCATGGTACTGTTTAACTCTGAAGTTTCCTCTTTTAAAGATTCATTTTCATTATTTTAAGTTATGAGTATGTGTGCTTGTATCTCTGTGGTTATGTGCACCTAAGTGCGGTTGCTCTCAGAGGCTAGCAGAGGGCGCACACTGAGGTAGAGGCCAGTGTGAGCCTCCTCACCTGGGTAGTAAATTGAACTTGGGTTCTCTGCAAGAGCCGAATGTGCTCTTGACCAGCAGTGCATCTCCTCAGCCCTACAGCTGAGGCTTCTTTGTTGATTTTTAGTTTGGGTGAACTATCTATGCTGGGAGTATGGGAGGCTCCATAGTTATGGGATTAGGAATTATCCCACATTTCTGTTCATTAGTGTTTGTTTTATGAAATGGGGAGCCTCAGGCTTCAGTATATATATGCCTATAATACTTTTATGTATGTATTTGGTGTATTGTTCTCTTTATTGAGATGTAGTGCTCTTCTTTACCTCTTCTGACTTGTTTTGGCTTGAAATCCTCTTTATCAGATATCCAAGGATGGTAGCATTCCAGAGAAGTTCTGAGGTGGAGAGAGGCCCTTCGATTGACTAGAAGGCGGGTGAGACAGGGTCTCACCCAGCCACAAGTCTATTCAGACGTGAAAGGCACAGCTCATCAGGGTGGACCCTGAGTCCTGAAGTGCTCCTGTTCACAGCATGTATGTATCTTGCCCTTCTGACCTGTGGACGGAGGTGGAAATAGCAAGCCTGACCAGAAAGGTGAGGTAAGCAGCAGCCTCCAGTGTACCCCTTCCTTCTGTTCCAGCTGGAATGCCAGGACCAGCTCCACTCCTCCAGCTGTTCTGATCTAAGGGAAGTGGGCTGCTGCTGGATCTTATCTGGGGCAACGCATAATGACTGTACCATGTATCCAGTTTTCCAGGCCACTACACACGCACCTGCTGCCACAGCCATGCTGGCGGCCTCACCTCAGTGGGGTAAGTCTGAGAGGGTGTCTGGCTGGCTTCCAGGCATCTTTTGTGTGTGTGTCACACCTTTCCTGAAGATGCTCTGACAACTTGTCCAGTAGGCAGTGTATTTTTCTGGCTTGAAACTAGAAAAAAGAGGAGGCTCAGGTCACACAGATACTAAGTGGGGAGGTGGGCATTTCCTTTTGTGGGAGTCGGACGTAGCTCAGTTGGTAGTGTTTGCCTAGCACTCATAAAGCCTTCAGTTTGATCCCCAGTACATGAACTGGGCGTGACAGTACAGGCTTGTAATCCTAGCATGGGGAGGTGGAAGCCAAAGAATAAGAAGTTCAAGGTCATCCTGGGCTGCACAGAGAGTCAAGGACAGCATGGACCACAAAACAAATGAAGCAAATAAAACCTAAAACAAGAGCCTTTTTCTTTTAAGTATTTTAAAGATTAAAAAAGTCAATTATGTGCGTATGTGGGTTTCTATGTGTGAGTTTGTATCTGTGAGTGCAGTATCCACAGAGGCCAGAAGAGGGCATCTGATCTCCGGGAGCTGGAGTTGGTTGTGAGTTACCAGACATGGGTGCTGGGATCGGAACTCTGGTCCTCTGCAAGAGCAGTGCACAATGTTCTTAACCACTGAGCCTTTTCTCCAGCCCCTGTTAGGAAATATTTTAAACAAATATTCAATGACTGTGGTACTGGATGCCTCTTTACCTAAAGAGCTCTATAAGACTCCAACATGAAGCCATTTTTGCATCAGATTTTCTTAAGGGAGAGTGAAATTCTAGCATGTGTAGCGGAGGCTCTGTCTTAGTTAGGGTTTCTATCCCTGTGATGAAACACTGTAACCAAGTGAGCTGGGGAGGAAAGGGTTTATTTGGCTTATACTTCTTTCTACAGCACTATTCACCATCAAAGGAAGTCAGGGAAAGAACTCAAGCAGGCCAGGAGCTGATGCAGAGGTCATGGAGGGGTGCTGCTTACTGGCTTGCTTCTCTTGACTTGCTCAGTCTGATTTCTTTTCTTTTTTTTTTGTTTTTTTGAGACAAGTTTTCTCTGTGTAGTTTTGGTGCCTGTCCTAGAGCTCGCTCTGTAGACCAGGCTGGCCTTGAACTCACAGAGATTCACCTGGCTCTACCTCCCCAGTGCTGGGATTAAAGGCGTGTGCCATCACCACCTGGCCAGTCTGGTTTCTTATAAGACTCTGGACCACTTGCCCAAAGAATGGCACCACCCACAATGGCCTGGGCCTTCCCCCATCAATCACCAATTAATAAATGCCTTATAGACCTGCCTAAAACCTGATCTTATGGAGGTTTATTCTTGGTTGAGCTTCCCTCCTCTCAGCTAACTTTAGCTTATGTCAAGTTGACATAAAAATATCCAGCTCAGGCTCTGAATCTCTTTCCTGAGGTCTCCTCCTCTTGAGGAGTGGCAACTATTTAATGATGGCGTTTATTTTTTCCATGCATGTGTCAACATCTATGTATGTGTATGTGTGTGTACATGTTTGTGTGTGTATGTATGACCATATGCATGGAGGTCAGAGGTCAGTGTCAGGTGTATATCTTGATTGCCCTAGACCATTGGTTCTCAACTTTCTAGTGCCATAACCCTTTAATACTGTGCTGTGCTGACCCCAACCATAAAATTATTTTTGTTGCTGCTTCATAACTGTAATTTTGCTACTGTTATGAATCATAATATAAATATTTTTGGACATAGAGGTTTGCCAAAGGGGTTGTGACCCACAGGTTGAGAATTACCTGCTAGATGGTCTCTCACTGAACTTGAGCTTACTGATTCAGGTGGGCTGGCTGGCTAGGGAATTCTAGGGACCTGCTTATATTCACCCCTACAGTGCTGGGATGCCAGACCTGTGTTAGCATATCCTGCTTTTCACTTCAGTGCTGGGGATCTCAACGCAAGGCCTCATTCTTAGATGGCAAGCACTTTACGGACTGAGCCATATTCCCGGCTCCAAGTGTTTGCATGTCTATTAAATATACGACTACACATGAAAAGCAGCACATGGGTTATTTTCCATGTCTCCAAATATTGAATAAATAGCATCAAACTTTGTGTTTATTCTGGTCTCTGCCCCAGTGATGTAGGTGGTGTCACCTTCAGCTTGCACCGAGCCACCAGCCTTTGACATGACTTGTCAGCTCTGACACGAGGTGGTCACCGGCTCGGGAAGGCTCCGTGTCTCACAGTTCTCTCTGTCTGCATGAGTCAACGCTCCAACTTTTTAGTTCTGAGTGTGGATGTTTAGGTCAATTTCCTCACTTCCGTGGATAATATTACAGGCTTTATTATTGGAAGCTGTCTTGGTCAAGAGTTGTTCCTGCCAAACCATTCTGTGTAATGGATAAACAGTGAGCACTATTTTCCATAGTGCAGAGGTGGGGTGGCTGGAGGGGGTGAAGCACACAGCTCCACCAGAAGTCCCATAGGACTCCACCGCTTGCCTTGCTCCCGAGGCTCTCTCTACCCGGCTTTCTCCTCGATGAAAGCACTCCCATTTGGCACAAAGAACTTTCCTGGTACTGAACCCAACAGGAAGTGGGTGTTTGGGCTTGGTGGAAGGCTGCTTCTCATGTTTGCCTGATATTTTCCACGAATCAAGGACTATGAAATAAAAACCTACAGCCATCTTTATCAGCAATGAGTTCTTTGGCTTCTGGTACAGCATTGATGTTCAGTCTCTCCACACCTCTGCCCCCTTTCTCTTCAAGTTTTTTTTTCCTGTCTTGTTTTTTTGAGACACAGTCTCACTAAATCAGCCCTGGCTGCCTTGGAACTCATTGTGTAGACCAGATTGGCCTTGAACTCACAGAGCTCCTTCTGCCTCTGCCTCCCGAGTGCTAGGATGCAAGGTGGGTGCCACCACACGCAGCTAAATTGTTTTTTTTTTCAAGGTCAACAAACCTTTAGTTAGACCAACTAAGAAACAAAGAAGTCTCAGGAGCAAAAAAGGATAACATTAATTATCATGGATGAATTATGAATAATTATACCCCAATAAACTGGATAACCTCAAAGACAAGGGCGGTTTTCTGACTTGGATCTTATCAAAATGGAATAAGGAGAAAGTCTTAACAGGTCAATGATTGTGAAAGAAGAGATTCAATCGCTAACAACAACACATCTTTCTTCAATGAAAACCCAAGGAGCTGATCAGTCAACTGGCCAGTTCTCCTGAACACTGAGAAGATAACAGCAGCTCTGTGAGTGGCTTCTCTCATGAGAAGCCCATACTCAACTCTGATGTGTTTGCTTCTTCCCCCAAGAGCTTCCCCCTCTGGTGGCACCCTTATTGAGTCGCTGTTAAAGTATCTTCTTAGTAAACCCCAACGGGGCTCCACACTGACGCAGATACCCAGGGACCTGACTTCACCTACACAGAGGTCTCAGCCACATGGGGCTGATTGATTTCTTTGGAATTTATCTAGATGACTCTGAGCCTTCAAGGACCCTCTGAGGATAACGTGGTTTACATCTGCAAATTGTTAAGATAGTTACATGTCCTTTTCAAACATGATGTCCAGTGTTTTCTGTAGAATTGTGGAAAGTCTGGAATTTTTGGCAGTGATAGAAATTTCTGTCTGTAGTATGAGCACAGTCATTGATGGTCATTTGCTATGTGTGTGGCAACTGGAGAGACTGATTTTAAATTTTACACATTTAAATGAGAAGAGACACATGCAGCCAGTGAGGTTGTATTGGGTAGTGTGGGTCTGAAGGTATTATGCCAGTACCTGCTGCCAGAACCTCCAGTCTTACATCAGATGAGTCCCCATTTAACGGTCTGCTCTGTTGTTCCAAGTGCAGTGTCGATGTTGCAAACTGAAGAGTTAGGTCCCTGCCTGTCCCAGACGCCGTTACATGAAGACTGTTTCCCAGTCGTCTGCTGGTCTGTTGCCTGCAGTCAGCAAAGCTTCGTGATTTGGTAGGTGTTGAAAATTAGGCATTGTTGGCCCAGCTGTCTATACCCTATTACTTACTGCCTAGCGCCCCCACCTCTGTTTGCTTGGTTCACAGCTCAAGCCCACAGTTCTAATTCTTCAACCCCGCTGCTCTGGGCAAGCTACACACGTGGCTGCTCCACTCTTTCCCCATCCCGTTAGCATCTGCATCCTCCTACATCTCTACACCCCAGCTTCATCCATACATGTCTACAGCTCTCTCTAAGAATGTGTGTGGATTCTCCCACATAACTACGCAACAGCGATGAAGACCATTAAATAGATGTTGAATCTCCAGACCTCATCTTAGCTTTGCCAATTGCTCCATTACGTTCCTTGAAAGACCCCCGAAGAGAGTCTTCCCTCTGGAGAGACCCTCGCCCAGAGATCACACCGAGACCACAAGTCAGATGCAAACAGCAAGAGGCTTTATTCCGGAACACGGGTACCCGGGGCGACACAGTCCCTCCAGAGACTGAAGAGACTGGCGCGCCGACGGGCTGGAGTGGAGGGTTTTTATAGGGTCGGGCAGCGGAAGGGCGGGTACAGAAGCAAGAAGCATGTTTTACAGGGTTCTGATTGGACGACTCATATGAGGCCATGTTTTACAGGGTTCTGATTGGACGACTCATATGAGGCCATGGTTTACAGGGTTCTGATTGGACGACTCATATGAGGCCATGGTTTACAGGGTTCTGATTGGACGACTCATATGAGGCCATGGTTTACAGGGTTCTGATTGGGCGATTCATATGAGGCCAGGTTCAAACTCAGGACAGCTCATGGTTTTTCCCTGAGCTCGACACGCCTGCTGACCTGGCTCCCATCCAGGGTACAAACTGTCCCTCCGACCCTCCAGTTCCCTGTTCTGGGGCCAGGTGGCCGACCGCAGACACCCCGCTCGTTCCTGCGCCCATGTCCTCCAACTGAACCCTCCCCGTACTCCTCAGGCCCTGCTCAAAATGGCGTCAGGCCAAGCAAGCATGCTGGGGCCCCTCAGCACCACCCCAGAAGAGTCCCGGGGTCCCGGCCTGCACCTCCCTGCAGGGCTCCCCAGTCCTCAGGCCGCGCCACCCCCACAGGGTCCCCAAGTCCCCAAGCTGCGCCACCCCGGGGTACCCGGGCCCCAGTCTGCACCGCCTGGAGGGTCCCCGGCCCTTGGCCTGCTCCACCACGCAGGGTCCCCGGCTCTCGGCCTGCTCCATCCCGCAGGGCCCCGGGCGCCCGGGTCGCGGCCCGCACCACCCTCGCCGGCGGCGGCACCGGGCGCTGGCGCCGGGCAGCGATGCCGATCGGGCTCGAGGACACAGCGGGCCCAGGCTGGGAGCCTGCGGTCTCCGCCCGCCGCGCTACGACGCGGGGCCCGGGCGCGCGGGCCGCTGCGGGGCGAGCATGGCGGGCGCGGGCGGCTGGCGCGGGGACGGGGATGCGGCCCGGCCTGCGCTGCCCGCGGCTCCGCTCCTGGCGGCCTTTCACCTTACAGTGTCACAGTCTTCCCTCTTTCCCACCACAGCACCTATGATCTTCCATAGCACCTATGATCTTCCATAGCACCTATGATCTTCCACAGCACCTATGATCTTTTTCTTTAATTTATTTAATTTTATTTTATATACATTGGCGTGAAGATGTCAGATCCCTTGGAACTGGAGTTACAGACAGTTGTGAGCTACCATGTAGTTGCTAGGAATTGAACCCAGGTCCTCTGGAAGAGCAGTCAGTGCTCTTAACCACTGAGCCACCTCTCCAGTCCCCAGCTCTTATGATCTTCACCGAGTGTTTGAAATCACAGGCTACTTTTCTCAGACAATCATATTTGTGATGACAATGTTCATAAGTGTAGAAATTGTTATACTGGATAGTTTTATGTTGACTTGACACAAGCTAAAGTCATCTGAGAAGAGGAAACCTCAAATAAGAAATGTCTCAAAAGGATTGGGCTGTTAGGGCATTTTTTAAATTATCGATTGATAGTGGTGTGCTCAACTCCATGTGGGTGGTGTCATCCTTGGGCAGGTGGTCCTGGGTTCTATAAGAAATCAGGCTGAACAAGCCATGAGGAGCAAGCCAGTAAGCAGCACTCCTCCGTGGTCTCTGTATCAGCTCCTGCCTCCAAGTTCCTGCCCTGCTTGAGTTCCTGTTCTGACTTCCTTTAATAGTAAACAGTGCTGTGGAAGTGTAAGCCAAATAAGCCCTTTTCTCCCCAACTTGCTTTGGTTACAGTGTTTCATTACAGCAGTAGTAACCCTAAATAGGGCAACCCACAAGGTATTTGACACAGTCAAGATAATGAGAGAAGTCCTTACAAGTTTGGTTGAAATGCAGGCTGTCCCAATGTTGTTTACTCTTTCAACCATTTTTCAGTCATTTGGCTTCTGCAATATTTTCTAGATGTTTTTCTTTCTGCCTTTGCTTCCCTCCCACCCCTACCCAGAGCTCAAAGGTTCTGAGTGAAGCCACGTTTTGTCTAGGGTGTGGATAACAGTATTCTCAAAGGCTTCCACCAAAGTGTAAATTAGTACAAAATCTGGAAAAAAATAGTCAACATTGATTGATGTTGAAAAGTGTGTGTCTTATGACACTGTGTTGTGTAATGTGGTAGCTGCTGGCCACATGTGGTTCTGGAGTCTGTGAAATGCATCTAGCAGGCACTGAAACACTGTAAATATAAAATACCCAGTGGACTGTGAGGATTTAATAGAAAATAATTAGACTGTCTCTTTTAAATTTGTTTTAAAATATTGAGTATATACTGAAATGATAAAGACTTGGCATATTCACTCAAATAAACAATTGTATTATATTTTCAGTTTTTAAAATATGGCTGGTATGTAATTTGTTAGGTTGTTGGTATAAACAAGCAGTGGGCAGTAGATGTACAATATAGGTACAAGAGGCCTTGGCTGATGCAGGGGAATTCCAGGGCTGGGAATCTTTCAGAACATTCTGAGGTTGAGGCAAGGGGGAGGTCTTTGTGGCACTCTACCGGCCAGTCTGTGGTTTTTGTCTGTCTTCCTGGATGGGAATGTCACTAAGGAATTCTCTGTGGTGGGGAGGGAGTTGTCTCAGAAGGGACTCAGCTAGGAGCCATTAGCCCTGATATTCCCCGCAGCTTGGGAACAAGGTGCTGACCTTGCAGAGGGGTCCTGAGCAGAGCACCCACCCTGCCACAGCTGCCTTTGGTGTCACACCTTCGAATCTGAGTATTCTATTTCTAGGTTCTAATTTGTCTCACTTCTTGCGAACGAATGTGAGAAATAATTGGTGGGATGCACTCAACCATTGTTGCCAAAGCCGAAGTGGAAGCTGGTGTGGATCTTGGTCATCCTCGTCTTCGGCTAGCTTCTCACTTGAAGCTGGCATCCTTGACTTGTCTAACAGCCTGATGGAGTGCTCAGATCCTTACCCCTGTAGGATCTGAGCTTTGTTCCTCAAGCCAGGGTGGCCTTTCTTGTCCATTTGCTATAGACCTGGAGCCACGAGGCTCCCTGTGTTGAAAGTGCCCCCTTCCCCCCTGGTACTCAGCAGGAGTACCCCACACTGCTCAGCAGCAGTACCCCACAGGTGCCCCAGTGTTTGGACTCCAGGTCTTACCAGAGCCTCTCCAGGTTCTCAACTTTTGACCTTGAACTCAGAGCTCTACCTCTGTCTTCCCTGGTTCTGAGGCCTCCACTGTGTCAGGCTCCAAGCCTTCATGCTGACGGTGTGGTAGTTTGAATACAACTGGCCCTCAAAAGCGCACAGGAAGTGTCACTATTAGGAGGTGTGGCTTTGTTGAAGTAGATATGGCCTTGTTGGAGGAAGTGTGTGAGGCGGTTTTAAGGTTTCCTATGCTCAAGATACCGTCCAGTGTCACGGTCCATTTCCTGTTGCTTGCCTATCAACATGTAGCAGCTCCTTCTCCAGCATTATGTCTGCCTGCATGCCATCATGCTCCCCACCATGATAATGAGTGAACCTCTGAAACTGTAAGCTGCCACCACAATGAAATGTTTCCTTTATAAGAGTTTCCCTGCTCATGGTGTCTCTGCACAGCAATAGAAACCCTAAGACAGACGGATTTCTCAGTCATCATAGATCACGCGAATGCAGTTCTTAAACTTCTGTCCAGAGGGAAGAAGACAATCCAGGATTTGGCATTAGGAAGGACTGTTTGTAGCAAACACATGCTTGTGGTGATATTTTATCTGTGCTGAAATGTGGTGATATTTTATTTGTATGTTAATAAATAAAGTTTGCCTGGAGATCGGAGGTCATAGCCAGCCATAAACAGAAGTCAGGCAGTGGTAGAACATGCCCTTAATCCAATCACAAGGCAGGCAGAGTCTCTGTGTGTTCAAGGACACAGCCAAACACGGTGACACACGCCTTTAATCCCAGTACCAACCACAGAGACCTGGAGGTCTGTATACACAGGCAGTGATGAGGAAGTGAGGTGGCTAGGCTAAGAGCCAATGAGAAGACAGAACAGCAAGGCAATAAAGGTGCAGGTTAGACAGGAAGAAGCTGGTTTGATTCTCTTGGGAAGCTATGGCAAGGTGGTGAGCTAAGGTTAGTTGGTGGCTATCACTCTGATCTTTACAGCTTTCACTCCTGTATTTGGCTGTGTGTTTCTTATTTAATAAAACTGTTTTGAAATTTGTCTACAATTGGCGCCCAACATGGGGCTTGAACAAATTTGTCTACACATGTCTGTTTGAAATTTATCCTTGTCTGATCTCTATATAGATGCAGATTTGCATGCATATAGATTCTGTCCCTTTGGAGAATTCTTGTACACAGGGATGAGGTTTGGAGAAGTAAAAACAGGTGAAGCATGGGTGCTGCTTAGGGTAATGCAACTATTCTACCTACCATCATATGGCTTCTGGTGGATGTGTATGCATCCCAGAGCACTCACGTGTTCCACAGAGCTGTAGAAAGCAGGGCAAACTCTAACTGTGGACATTAGTATACAATAAGGCAGCGACACCAAGTCAAGGATAATAAACATGCTAGGCTCGTGAAGGCTGTTGACAGCAGGGACAGTTGGGGTGATTGATGTCAGGTTCTCTCTACCTTATCTTAATTTTCTGTTTATCAGGAAATATTCAAAACTAAGTTTGGCTAATTCAAAGAGAAACAGAGCAAGTGAGGATTAATGTCTGTAAGCAGTCATGTGACTTAATTTGAGAGCAGCAGAAGAGAGGGGTCCTTTCTGGCAGTTGTGGACAAGCAGAGTGTGAACACACCAACATGCTTGTCAATGCAACAGTTTGACTCATGACTGACACAGACATGCAGCTTGCTCCACACTGTTATGGGATAATAGGGGTCCAGTCCTGTGATAGGATGCTCAGTAAACAGATGATTCTTCTAGTGAAGGCCAGGGATGGCATTCTCTGCTGCCATCCACCCTTTGGAATATTTGTTTATTTGCTTGAAGGGAATGGGGAAGTGGGAACTGAGATCTTATTTGCTGCCCGTGTTCTCTCTCTCTCTCTCTCTCTCTCTCTCTCTCTCTCTCTCTCTCTCTCTCCAATTGTGCACCATGTGGAGAGGCCAGAGGTCAACATAGGTGTCCTCTTTGATGACTCTCCGTCTTATTTTTAGAATTACATTATTACCTTTACAGGTGCATGTGTGCGCTTGACGGAGCCTGTGTGTGAAAACTGGAAGACAACTTTTGGGAGTCATTTCCTTTCCTCCACCCTGTGGGTCCTAGGAATCAAACCCAGACTGTCTGGTTTGGTGGCAAGTACCTTAATCCACTGAGCAGTCTCACTGGCTCATCCATGTTATTCTTTGGGACACGATCCCCTATTGAACTCAGCATTCACCAATTCAGCTAGGTAGGCTGGCCAGTGAGCTTCTAAATCTGTTTCTCCAGTACCTGGATTACAGACACATGCTGTGTCCAGATCTTATGTGGGTGCTGGGAATCCAAACCCAGGTCCATACTTGCATGAAGTACTTTGTGACCTCCCCCCCCCCCTTCTCCTGAGACAGAGTCTCACTATGTTGCCCTGGCTAGCCTGGAACTTACCTTGTAGACCAGGCTGGCCTAGAACTGGCAGAGATTCCCCCGTCTCCGCTGAGACTCAAGGCATACGCCACCACACCTGGTGGCCCCTAGTTCTTGAAAGGAAATCCTATCCTAGACATAGCCTTCATATTTATTGCCAGTTTCCTTGAACATTTGGAAATGAGATTCCTCATTTATGTCTAATTGCTCAACTGACATTGACTGAGCAGTAACTGTGATGGAATTTCTGGTGACTGGGCTGCACTGACGTCCTGCCAGATGTGCGACAGATAGCAGCGTCGGGCCCCAGCCTCCTCTGAATTCCCACTTCAGCACAAACAAGGCAACTCCTCTCTACCCTTTTCTTGCTCCTTCCTGGGAGGCAAGATGATGAGACCGCATCCACAGGATGGTTTGCTAATGGACACAGTTATTGCTAATTAGAAGAAATCTTCTTTTGCAGCAGCTTGAATGCATCCGGAGCTTTCGATGCAGCAGAGAGAGGGCTTCTACCTTATCTCTGATCCCCATGTGATCACAGCACTGAGCCAGACGAGACGCTAGACATGGCCGAGGACTGTTCCTTGTACCAGCTCTTGTCTGGAGGGAAGAAGACAGTCCAGGGTTTGACATTAGGAGGATTGTTTGCAGCAAACACGCCAGTTTGAAGTGAGAAAGAAAAACTTCTCTTGCTGGAGAGAGAACTGCAGCCTGCGCTACTCCCCTGCAAGGCGATTTGTCCCCTGGATGTTTGAGATCTGCAGTCTTTGCAGTCATCGGCAACCTGGGGAATGGAACACAGTGGAGCCCAGGCAGAAGCCAGTCTCCAAGATGATGGATCATGGAGTGGTTTAGCTCTGTCTTCTAGATGGACCACTCAGGATTTGCTTGAAATCCTTATCTACATGAAAGCATGGCTGGAAACATAAGACTATCATTAATTCCTGTTCATCTTTTTTAAAAAAGGGATTTTATTTCCAGTATATCTTTGTGTGTTTGACATGTGCCTGTGTGTGTGTGTGTGTGTGTGTGTGTGTGTGTGTGTGTGTGTGTGTGTGATATGTACACGTGCATACACATGCCCAAGGAGTCCAGAAGTGGGCGTCAGATCCCCTGGCAGTTGTGAACTGCCTGACATGGATGCTGAGAACTAAACTCTGGTCCTCTGCAAGAGCAGGAAGCCATCATTCTAGCCCCCAATCTTTTATAGCATTGATTGGTATCCTGTAAATAACATCAAGAATAAAGCTAAGCAAAAGCCCATAAACTGAGTCCTACAGAGTTGGGGTGGCAGCCACAGATGGGGGTGTCAATATGTTTGCATCTAAAAGACTGTGAAGGGGGGCAGAACAGACTGTGGTTCTCCCAGGGTGAAAATTTTGGGCAGGACTGAAGCATGAGTAATTGACAAGTCCCTCGTTTTATGACTTTCTCTATTAGAAGAAAGCACGTTTTCTGCCCTGTGGCACACACAGCTAACAATTCCCATGCTTTTAAAATCTTTTGCAAAGATGCAGATGGGTATGTGAGGGAAAACACCTTTTATGAGTTCCTCCTATTTTAATGTTTACAGTAAATTCCCCACTAAAGATGTGTTGGAAGTCCTGACTGCCTAGTTAATTGGGCAGCTTTCAAAGGAGCTTTGTTTGGCATTCTCTACTGACTAGCAAAGCCATGTGGACTGCTGCCATCACTCTACCAGAAGGCCATGAAGTGGCACTTGAGAAATGATGAAAAATGTTGCAATTTTGACTTCCAAATATTAAAATAACATGTCCCACCAAGCAGAGAAGATAGCACCCCTAATTCTGTGGCCATATGAATGTTGAGGGGACAAGAGAGGAGTCAGGTCACATGGGATGGAAGCACAAGGCTTCTTAGATGTGGTTAGCTTTGGCATGAGCTGTGGTGGTTTCAATGATCACGGTGCAATCGTCAAAATAAAAACCACATGTTTGGTGTATGCCAACCCTGCCTGTATATCGCATGTGGTGGTTTGAGGGAGAAATGTCCCTCATGGGCTCAGGGTTTGAACACTTGTCCCTAGCTGGTGGTGCTGTTTGGGGGAGTTTTGGAACCTTTGGGAAGTGGAGCCTTGCTAGAGGAAGTGCACCACTGGGGGCAGGCTTTGAGGTTTTGTAGCCTGGCCCCCACTTCCTGTTCCGGTGTGCAGAGGAAGTGTGATCTCTCTGCTTCCTCACTTTTAGCTAGCCCATGCTCCTGCGGCCTTCCCCACAGTGATGAACTGCACGGCCTCTGGAACTACAAGCCAAAATCAATTCTTTCTCTCCTATGCTGCTTTTTTATCTGGGTATTCTATCACAACAACAGAAAGTTTAGTGTATATTTTATTTATATGTATTATAGTATTCTCATTGTTTTATACCTGAGCACAAATACTTCAAAAGAGTGTGCTGGCTAATTTTTTGTCAACTTGACACAAGCTAGAGGCAATCTCAACTGAGCGCATGCTTCCATAGATTTGCCTGTAACAAGTCTATAGTGCATTTTCTTGATTAATGATTGATGTGAGAGGGCCCAGCATATAGGGTGCAGTGTCACCTCCGGGCAAGTATAAGGAAGCACTCTGAGCAAGCCAACTTCAGCAAGCCAGTAAGCAGCACTCCCCATGGCTTCTGCTTCAGTTCCTGCTCCCAGGTTCCTGTCCTGACTTCTTTTGATGATGGACTCTGATGAGGAAGGGTAAAATGAAATAAACCCTTTCCTCCCCAAGATGCTTTTGGCCATGGTGTTTTATCACAGCAAACTAAACCTTAACTAAGACAGGTTGAGATGGGATCTAGTGGTGAGCACCCATGGGACTCAGGCTCCTATTCAGTCAGCAGCTGGTCCACAGTCTCACTCCTGTCTTGATTCTTTGCTTGTTCAACTCGATGCATGGTGACACCACTCAGAGATTTAGAAGCGGTTTCAGGAGAAAGTTGAGAGGTCATACAAGCGGAATGTAAAATTTTAAAATTCTTTCTACCATACAGAAGACATTTTTTTCCATTTAAAAAAGATTTACTTCATTGCCTTTATGTTTATGCATATGTGTGTGTGTGTGTGTGTGTGTGTGTGTGTGTGTGTGTGTGTGTGTGTATGTGTGTGTGTATGAGTATGTGAGTGCAGTTCTCTCAGAGGACAGAAGAGGGCATTAGATCCCAGTAGAGCTGGAGTCATAGGGGCTTGTGGATCCCCTGACATGGGTGCTAAAAACTGAACTCAGATCCTCTGGAAGAGCAGCAGGAGATCTTAACTGCTGACCATCTCTCCTACCCCATTTTCCCAGTATAAGACAATTAGAATCAATGTTCGTGTAAGGAGTAAGATAGGATTCCAGCTTTTCTTTTTTTCCTTTCAAATTGCTAGTTAATTATCTCAGATTTTGTATTAAGGATGCAATTAAAAATGCATACATAACCCAAAGCTTTAAAGTGAATATTAATGAAAACCTGGAAAATATGGTGGCTTGGTTATGCTTACAGATGTTCTTATTCTGATTGCGATGAATTTAGGCCTACTGAAGTCATAAGAAATAAACCAAGGAGCTAGGAAAGACTGTCTCCCTCAATGCAAGCAGCTACATTGGGAGGGTTGGGGGAACAGCACCACTGGGACCGTGAGCAGAGAGAGGGTAACAACCGTGACATATTCTGTGATGGACATGGAGTCATGGCAGTGTTTCCTGGCCAGCTGCTCTGAGAGAACTCACTTCCTCTCTACCTCAGCAAGCAAACCAGTCTCACTGGTTATATTAGTTACTTTCCCTCTGAGGCCAAGTGTCTGGCAGGAGAAAGGTGAGGGAGAGTGGGTGCAGTCACAGCGGGAGCAATCCAGCATGGCGAGGAAGGCGTGCCCAGTGAACCCACAGTGCTAGGAATGTGGTGGCTACTGCCTGAACCCTCATCTCTGCCATTAGGCCCCGCCTTCTGAAGGTCTGGGAACCCTCCCAAACCTTGGAGTACCAGGTATTCAAATACAGAAGCCCAAGGGGATTATTTCAGACTCAAATCACAACACCAACACAGTATTTCTGTTCGTTTATTTTAGACAGGCGTTGACTATATAGCCCAGGCTAGTCATCAACTCACAGCAATCCTCCTGTCTGCCTCAGTATGTGTTTTTTGTCTGCATTTCTCTGTCTTCACTTTTTATTTTTCATTTACCAAGAATTCATTTTTAAATTTGGAAATTATTGCTAGAAATGAAGACCACTTTGAATCTTAGAGCTAAAGAAAGCTGATGTGGGATGGTCTATATGTCAAATGTGTTGCTGATTGGTCAATGAATAAATCACTGATTGGCAGTGGCTAGGCAGGAAGTATAGGCGGGACTAAGAGAGGAGAAGAGAGAGGACAAGAAGCTGGGTGAGGGAGACACTGCCAGCCGCCATCAGGACAAGGAAGATGTAAAGTACCGGTAAGCCACAAGCCATGTGGCAAGGTATAGATTAATAGAAATGGATTAATTTAAGCTGTAAGAACAGTTAGCAAGAAGCCTGCCATGGCCATACAGTTTGTAACCAATATAAGTCTCTGTGTTTACTTGATCGGGTTTGAGCGGCTTGGGACTGGCGGGTGAGAGAGATTTGCCCTGACTGTGGGCCAGGCAGAAAAACTCCAGCAACAGAAAGCAGTAAAGATTTTAGTGGATAGAAAATAATTTGAAGAAAAATGTATTTCAGTGTACAGAATGATAAGCTATTTTGTTTAAAGTATTTTACATTTATTTTGTGTTTGTGTGTGCATGTATGTGGGTGACTGTGTGCTTTAGTGTGCGTGTGGAGGTCAGAGGACAACTTTTAGGAGTGAGTTCTCTCCTTTTACTATGTGGGTTCCGGGACTTGAACTCATGTTGTCAGGCTTGGCAGCAAGCCCCTTTACCAGCAGAGCTATCTCGCAAGCCTGCTAGCTATTTTCTTATGACCCCAGGGTAAGTACTTGAAAAACGTGTACTTTCTTTTTATGACAAGCACACAAACAACAAGTCTGATAGCCGATTTTAGGTATTTATTATCATTATTTAAAAAAAAAAAAGCAACTTCCAGGGTATACCATTGTACAGGTTCAGCCCAGTCTCCTACAGCATGGTACAGTGATGGCAGATCTGTCATAACAACGACTCAGAGACGCTGAACATCCATAACTAAATTATCATAGAGAAAGAGAAGAGTTTAATGTTACGTGCATTCAGAAATCATATTCTAATTCTTTTAAACTGGTTCTCCAAGCATGATAATGTAGCCAGACTCAGATAACTAAGACGACAGCTGACCAGAACGCTCCCTTCCTCCTGGTGAGTATGGGCAAGCTTTCTATGGCTTGCAGACAAATTCCACCCATTTTACACAGCATTAATTCCTTCTGCTCCTGAACTGTCGGTCAGTATCTTACGGTTATTCTTTGATGGATCTTCCACCATTGTGTGCAGGTGGCAAGTGCAGATCATTTCTGCTCCTCCTAAGGGTTCTAGTGAGACCCCCACCCCCGGCTAGAGAGCCAAGACTTTCCATTAGTTTATGGGTAGCTTTGTCCCTGGTGCTGGGGAAAGACAGCTCTTCTGTCTCACAGAAGTGCGCGCCAAGCTCCAGGTAGGACCTTGTTGCGAGAGAGCGAACGAGCGAGCGTCAGCAGAGGGACTGACTGCAGTTCTCAGCAAGGCTGTCACTGATGTGTAAACAGGGCGTCGTCAGTTCAGTAACTATTTGTACAGTAAAGCAGTATGGTCATGGGGAACGAACAAGCACAGCTTGGTAGAGTGACCTGCCGTGAAATATCACTGGCTTTAATAATTTACTACAACTGTCCTTTTTATTCACACCTATAGGACGTGCTTCCATCTGTCACGTGGAATATGAATATATACAACAAAATTTGGCTTTTATATAAAAAAAAACTTCATAAGGACAATAACAAGGGGCCAAACAAATAACATGTGCAGTTTCCTAATTACAACCACCATCTCCTGTCTTGCAGGGAATGACACAGGACTGATGGACTTTGGAAACCAGGTAGACTTCTCCTGCCCAGAGTAGCCTACTATGAAAGGTAGTAACCTTGTTCAGTTTCTAGAAACTTCTAACCATAATTCTGAATGACCAGGGAAGACACACTGGGCCAAGTTCTAAGGTCAAACCTTGCAAATTCTTCTCAGAATCACCATGCATCAACATTCCTTATTCCTCAGACACTTCGCCACGGCCTCTTGGAAAACTGCCCAGGGCACAGGGTGGCCTGCTCTTGGGAGCCTGCCGCCTTCCCCGGAGCCCACTTTTGTTGAACAGCAACGCCAGCAGCTTGGTTCGGGCTTTCTTACGGTCACACAACTGTGTAGCCGTGGTGTGGGGTGGCCTGTTTTGCACCGCCAGCAGTCAAAACAGTGGCCTTGGGGGCTCATCGTCTGCAGCTGTGAGCCTCGGGAGCCCACTCTCCTAGGAATGGTCTTCTGAGGCCCAGCAATGTCACCACAGGTGGCTGAGACATTCTGGCCCTTGTTTAATGAGGGACTACACTAAAGAAGATTTGTTCTAAAAGTGAACAGCGCAGGGCACAGTAGGAGGGAGGGAGGGAGGTCGCTTTCCTAAGGCCTGAAAAGCAGGGAATGGCAACCACAGGGAGGAGGGTGAGGTCTGGGTACACTTGGAAAAGTGTCACTTCGGTGTTGGCACCGTAGATGGGACATCATGATCATGGACTTGGGCACTCCTAGGTCGATTTTCCCCAGACAGTACCTTTTATGCTGGTGGCTCCCCCATTCTCCTCTGCTTTTCTAAGGTATTGCAAATAGTGTTTCTATCATCTGTCAATTCTAACTGATGACTGACAGGTCATTAGAGCTGTGGTTGGAAGCACTGTGGGAAAATATCATTGGGCTAAACTGAGAAGTGGTGCTGAGACTGATTAATAATGTCTGCCTTGGGAACAAGAATTGGTGCCTATGGAATGCACCACACCCGATGCCTCTGTACTAAAGAAGCCGAAAGAATGAGGCTAACTTGAGTTCTTAAGGGATCTTTGTAGATCACAGCCCAATGCCCAAAAGCTTGTATTTATTTTATATCTTTTGTTCCAGGGAAGAGTTTAGAGTTTTAGGAGCCTGAGACAGGAATTTCAAGGCCCATGGAAAACTGAGGGAGGAAGCATGATTTTGGATGGGCTGTACACTGCCTTTGACAATGACCTCTGCTTTCACGGTTGGGTGACAATGTCCAGGGTTCATTTGAGGTTGTTAAAGACAGCTTCAGAATGATGTGGAGGAATGGGGTGGGAGTTTCAGGTAGAGCTTTTCTCTGTTACACACAGGGTGTATTTCCCCTTGCTTAACAACTGGTAATATTTGTGAGTAGATTGAAGGGCCACGGAGAAATACCTGCCTTTGGACACAATGGCCTGTTTCAGAGGGAATCAACTGGGGATAGTTTTCCTATCAAGTCAGGACTACTGTCTCTCAAATGGACTTGGAAATCTCTGGTGTACTGATGATGAAGGACCTTGTGATCTCATGTGGAAGGGACCATGTGATCAGCTCTGATCTATGCCAAAGCCAAACCTTGATGTTCAAGGTGAATCATTAGCAGGCTGCCTTTGACATGATAAGGTTTGGTGGTTTAGGGACTGTGCCTGGCTGAAGGCAGCCACCTCTAGAGTAACAGTTGGATGCTCCCATTGACACTCTCCATCAGTGCTAAGGACCGACTCCCCTAACTTCTCAGCATAGTAACACACCTTTCCTGTTGCAAACGCTGCTTCCCTCCTTCCTAGGTAATGGGGAGGTTTGGGAAGGAGAATAGAGCATGCATTCTTATATAAGACAACCTGCAGATCCCACTGGATACCTGCTTGATGTACCCTAGGGACACCACACCTTTCAGAGTTGCTGGGCAGTGCCCAGGTATAAGGATGGCCTGGTTCCCAGTTCAAGGGTCAGGAGTCAAGTCATGGAGGAAGGTGGCATTCAGAATCTCAGCCAGGTTAGTTCTTATCCAATGCTGCATTCCATTCTCAGAAATTACTTTCTTCCTGGTCTCCATGGGGCATGATCTGGTTGAGAGCATCTTGGCAGTGTAGCCATCTCTGGAACCTTCTTCTAGAGGTGAGAGGTCACAGGCTAGAAACGTGACTGCAATTGTCTCATTGTTTGCCTTCAGGCAGTCCAAATTTCCATTTCATTCTGCCCACCACGATTTGCTTTTAAATCGTGCCAAGTCAGTCACCGCTCACCACCTTGGGCTGGGAAGATCTTTCTGAGAGCAGAGGAGCCTCCTCCTGGAGTTTCTCAGGCAGCCCAGAGCACAGACTTTGGGTTCTAGACAGAAGGCCTTGGAGGAGGTCGGGAGGGAGGTGGTGCCCTGTTAGGGGGTGGGGCCTGAGGAGGAGGGGGGAGAGTGGATGGTGGGGAGGGGATTGGAGGAGTGGGGGCATTGGGGGCTGGGGGAGGGCAGTGGGGAGCAGGGGGTGGGGGCGTGTAGATAGGAGCAGGAGGTGGGGAGCTGGGGTGGTAGGTGTTGTTAAGGGGGTACTTGGCTGCCTGAGTATTCTTCACTCTGGTGAAGTTGATGCAGCGCCCCTGGAAGAGAATCAGAAGAGGACCATGAATGAACACCTTAAGACAGCAGGTGCTTGCCCGGAGGGCGGTGGTGGTGCAGCCGGGCGATGATGGCGCAGGCCTTTAATCCCAGCTCTGGGGGCGGGGGCAGAGGCAGGCGGATCTCTGTGAGTTCGAGGCCAGCCTGGGCTACAGAGTGAGTTCCAGGACAGGCTCCAAAGCTACACAGAGAAACCCTGTCTCGAAAAAACAAAACCAAACAAAACAAAAATCAGCAGGTGCTGAGCACAGTGGCCCTAGAAAGAATCTGTGAGGGACAAAAGACACACTGACGGGCTGCTGGGGACCTGGTGACCTGAATCCACATTGGCCACTGGTCTCTTTGAATCCATTTCCCTTCCTGGGATGGCTGGGTCAGATTGTCACAGTTTCCCTTACACAATCCATTTCACCTTCTTGGGTGGGGAGGGGGAAGATGGCTGACGCTAGCTGGACCATAACATTATGAAGGGCGTCATATTTACTCTTAGCCTGGCCAGTAGAGTGTGACCAGCATTCCCTTCCCTGGAAAGCAGTAGAGGTTGAGAAACAAGTCCCTTTCCCGGGCCCTTCACACCAGGCTGCTTCTTTCTTTTTTTTTCCTGGTCTGGTCACAGGACTCTCTACACCTGTGCTTGTAAGGAATTCAACAGAGATATTTCATTGCTAAGCGGGTATGTCTCTCAAATTTGGCTTTTTTTTTTTTTTTTTTTTTTTTTTTTTTTAATGTGTGTGGCTTCCTAGGGACTTAATAGGACAATGCTGAGAGACCCCTGTGTCCTCTCCCCAGACTCTGGAGAGTACAGAGCCTGAAGCCAGCCTCAAGTAGCTCTGCTATGCCCTCTCTCTTCTTTCACCAGGCGACAGGCCCCACACTTGCCCTGAGGCAGTCTCTTATGCACGTCAGGTCACCCGCTGTGTGGACTACCTTCTGTTCCTGATGAGCTCCTCCCATGCCCCCAGCCAGGCCAGGCCATGGCTCCCCTGTGTGCTCCTGGCCTCCCTTAGCTTCTCAGGCCATGGAGCCTCTGTGGCTGTCTACCACGTGTCACAGAATCTTCTTTTTCTCCTCCTGTTCATTCATTACTGGTACAGAGCACAGCCTAGATGCCTCTCCACACTGAGACAGAGCCTGTAATTCTAGCTCCGTGGAGGCATGTCTAGGGAGGCCCCGGCTTCCCACGTCAGACCCAAGGAAGGGCCAGAAGGGGCCTACAGAGGGTCAGGCTGTAGAATTTAAGGAACAAGGTGTGTGTGTGTGTGTGTGTGTGTGTGTGTGTGTGTGTGTGTGTGTGTGTGTGAGAGAGAGAGAGAGAGAGAGAGAGAGAGAGAGAGAGAGAGAGAGAGAATCCCAAGACTTGGCCTGTGATGATCCAGCAAGCCGCAAACTTGTGGGGGATGGGAGATGAAGCCAAGAGAAGCTCTTCTCTCCTGTGTGCCCCATCTTTCAGGTCATACGTCCATCTTCCCAGGTGACTCTGGCCTCCACTCTTTATGTGCTTTCTTGGGTATTTTTCTAGTTACTGTCTTTAGCACACACACATCATAGCCTACACACTGCAGTTGTTTTCTCTGTAAATGCTTAGCCTCTCATGGCAAGAGGAGACATTGCTTGTCGGGCGGCGGTGGTGGCGCACGCCTTTAATCCCAGCACTCGGGAGACAGAGGCAGGTGGATCTCTGTGAGTTCGAGGCCAGCCTGGACTACAGAGTGAGATCCAGGAAAGGCGCAAAGCTACACAGAGAAACTCTGTCTCGAAAAACCAATATATATATATAATAAAAAAAAGAGGAGACACTGCTTTTCTACAAGAAGAAACCTCCCAGAATGCTTTGCGTGGAAGATCAGGAGAGTCACAGTCAGATGGAGTTGTCTGAAGCCACTTGGGAAAAGCAGAGGCTTTGGGAGCATTAGCAATGGTCTGGAAATTCCTTTCCAAGACATCGTGTTTGCCAGAGTGTCTGGGTCAGAAAGGACCAGACCTGGCCAGACTGTATCTGTTTAGGAACTGTGACGTCCCACACAGGTGCCAGCACTGGAGTCCTTGGTGTGGCCAAGCTTTGCTGGGTCTATTTTGGGGCTCCACTAACTACAGCAACCACCTGGCTTTCTCACTTTCCCTCCCAGAGCTCCCAGCTCTGGCCAGCTTTAAGGATGGACACCACAATTATAAAGTCTTCACTGGCCAGGTAGCTCTCTTCTACAGTTGAGTGGAGCGAAGCCCTGTTACAATTTTCTAATGACATTGTATAGGGCTCTTTCCTTCAAGATATTATGGCTGTCTGTGATAAATTCCCACAATGACAACTCAGAGTCGGATCTCCTGAGCTATCTACTCTGCCTTCCTTCCTGGACACCTAATGGGCACTAACGGCTTCGGGAACCTTGGTCCCTTTAAAGATGGAGATTCTGGACTGCTGGAGTGAGGTCCCCTCTGTCTTCAGCTCTGAGAGTTGCCTCTGGACCAATTATGAAACTGACACACAGCTTTCCCTAGAGCTTCTCCTGGCCACAGGCTCAGAAGCTCCTGGAGAGCCCATGCTGGGGATGCAAATCTGTGATGTGGACTGGGGCTCTTGAGAACACCGGCCGCTTACAGGCACTGTGAGAGTCCTTTTGTCACCCTCAGGGAAGGGTCTAGAACAGTGGTGATCTATCTACCACATTTGGGAAACAGCTGAATTTAGTGCTGCCCTCTACTGATGGGAAAACAGATGTTGGAGGCAAAATGGCCTCGCCTGTGCTAGATATGCAGCTGGAGGGAGGTAGCATCAGGTCTGACTCCAATAATTAGTAAACAGAATAAGTGAAGAACAGGAGGTGATAGAAACAGCCAGCATGGCTCCTCCTGCCTTCCTGTTGCTACGTAACCGCCGCCACTCATTTCTTACAGGACCTCCCACAGTGCTTTGCACATGCAGCTGACAGATGATGTATTTGTACTTATCTTACTGAGGAAATGTGCAGATGCAGCACAAACATACCCTCGGGCAATTTGCAGTAAGATTGGCTCTTCAAAGAGTGGCGTGGCTCCTGAGCGTTCTAAAAACCTGGGCCAGGGGCGCCAGCACAAACATGAGACACTTGGGCGCATAGTTGGCCTAAAGATTAGTTCACAGGGCATTTTCTTTCCCATTTCACTCTTATTTTTTGCTTGTGAGGGGATAATAGAAAGGCCAGATGTCGTTAGTGTTGTACACGCCAGCAGATCTCCAGTGTTTGGTTAAAAAGGTTGCTATGGTGACCAAAGCTTTCTCTCATGATACTGGCCCTTGCAGTTCAGTTTAATTCTCCGCAGCACTGTTTCTGGGTGGTTTGAGTCATATCCAAGGCTGGCCTTGACCTTAGTTTACCTTGCCTTCTTCATTAACAAAAGAAGAATGTCATTTTTTTTTCTACACACTAGTAGCGCATGCTCTGATAGAATTTTATTTTTTAAGTTTATTTGTGTGCACGGGTGTTTAGCCTGCACACATGTCTGTGCACCATGTGTGTGCTTGGAGGTTAGAAGTTGTTAGATCTCCTAGAATTGGAGTCACAGATGGTTGTGAGCTACCATATGAGTCCTAGGAATTAAACTGAGGTCCTCTGCAAGAGCACCCATTGCTCTTAACCACTGAGCCACCTCTCCAGCCCCTTTGGTAGAATTTTAAGAAGGCCTGGGAATATACCTGAGTGGTAGAGCACTTGCCTAGCATGCATGAGATCTTGGGTTCAATCCTCAGTACCACACACACAAAAAAGTCCAAGAGGGAGTATCTTGTAATACAATGGGATAGTTATCAGAAATACCCCTCCCCTCCATCATCATCTTCATCTATGAAGCATCCGTGAGCACTTTAAAACGCTGTGAGCTAGGCATTATTACATCCATTGTAGAGAAATGAAAGGGAGGACTGAGGCCTATTCAAATAACTTGTTCAAAACCACCCAGGCAGCAAGGCCAGGTGGGAAGACAGCCTAGTTCTGCGTGGCTCAGGAATGCATTCTTTTTACTATTATCCTGAATACGAATAATAAGTACAAAAAGATTCCCGAAGGACCAATGGCTAGCTTTACACAGCGTAGCACTTGGACGCAATCCATTAACTCGCTACACAGATGTGCGAGGTTGAGTCGGAATGTAAGTCTGTCTGCTCAGTTCACTCTCTAGTGCACAGTTCTTCAATGGCTCTATTTACAGTAGAATCCACAGCCTCCGATGTCATGAGGTCCTGTGATGCTGGCTTCACTCATCTGCAGGACGTCCACCCAGTCCTGTCCTAAGCTCTGTGGATACGTTTCAACGAAACGAACAGCACAGTACTTGGTGCTGTTTTCAAACAGCTCCCAGGCAGCCTCAGGGTCTCTCCTTGAAGCCCGGGCTCCTACTAAGATCTCAAGGTCCAAGTTGTCACTTGACAATCCTTATATAGCTGTGGGTCTTTGAGCAGGACATCCTTAAAAGCTCATAGAGTCCTCCTAAGTTCGCTTTTTAGAAGTTCAGGGTATGCTAACAGGGCTGCCTAGCCATCCTTAAGTTATCTTGCTGTGGCTCTTCCCAGTTCCTGGGGAGACATCCTATGAGGATCCTGTGTGTTCTCTTTGGTCTTTCCCAGCCTCTTTCGGCATGGTTTCATGTAGCTCAGGCTAGCCTTGATCTTGCTATATTGCCAAGGATGACTCTGTTTCTATTCCCAACTGTTGGGCTTACAAGCACAGACAGCCACATGTAGTTTTTATGTCATTCTGGGGATGGAACCCAGGCCTTTAAAGATAATTGTCCTTCCAGTAAATGCCTTTGCCCAATTATGGGATAGTTGGGATACAAGGTCTTGTTGACCACATTCAGGTTTTCCCTGGGATTGTAGAGGGTATAGGGAGCTAGCAGTGTAGGACTGTGGTTTTCCAGGGGCTTCGTTTGGTTCCTAACACACTCTTGCTGTGAAAGCTGGGGAAAGTCACCATCTCTGAGACCCTCACTTCCTTGGTCTTCTGTACTGGCTAGATGTGTCCAAGGGCCCTTAGCCCTGAGCTCTATGATCCACCAGATCTGAGTGGCTGCAGAACCCTCTGCCTGCAATGTAATTGGATTCTTTCGGGCTGCCAGTTTGCACATCTTTGCATGTTGCTTAGTTTGGCTAGCTCCAGTCCTTTGTACTGCATATCTTCCAGCTGTTTGTTAGGTTTCTGAAATAGTAGGAAACTGGAAATTTCAGCACTGGAAATGGCTTCACCTTCTGTTCTTAGGCAACTCTGTTGAGGATTCAAGCTGCCCCCCTGAGTTCTGAGTTTGAGCTGTGGGATGTCGGGGAGATGGGAGAAGAGCTTTGGGGTGACTGTGTGCAAAGAATGTGCCAGGAGTGAGCTCATGTATGCTGAGTGTTAGGAAACATCTGGCTATCAGGCACGCTCAGCAGAGATGGAGTTGGCCTTCGGAGATGGTTAAAAATATGCCATGGCTCCCACAAATTAAACCAAATAGTTTCCTATGAACAGAGGTCATTCAAGGAAATTGGATTTCACAGAGAGAATACTAAAGTAATCATGGAAAAAGTGTAACATACAAGCCAAGTTTCTACAAATACCTTTTCTCTGGCCTAGTTCTCACATGCACTGTCTTGTTGGGAGGGCTATAGGTATTCCTCAAGTTACAAAAGGATTAACCTTCCAAAGTTTGGAGCTGGCTGTTTGGGATGGGGGTTGGGAAAACCAGTCTTGTAAGGAAAGTCTGGTTCTCAGGCTAGATCACAAAGCTCATTGGCTCACTGATGTCCGCTGATGTAACTGTTGAAGTTGGTGCTCTAGTGATGCCTCAGGAGAGATGACATCAGAGCGACATCTTCCCACCTATGCCTCTCTTCACTCTCTGTCACCACATCCTTTCCCAAGTGGTCATATCATCTATCAATCAAAGGGGGCTTCAGAAAGCACTGAGCAAACATCAAGATCTGGCCCTCATGAGGATATAGTCTAGAGGTGGAAACAGAGTCAATGACTCACAGAGGACCCTTGCAGCCATGTCTGCGATCTATAATGTTACCACCTTTGATTGGACCAGAGGTAGGCACCTAACCTGGGCTGTGTCGGTAAGATTCTCTCTCCTGGTAATCAGAATATCCAAGTAGTGAAAGGCAGGCAGATAGAACCAACCCTGAGATTAGAGGGGGTGGAAGTGAGAACTGGGGTAAGAAGGGCACCATTTTCTGTGTGTCACAGAGAAGCAGAGAGGACATTTGAAACCCCCGACTCTCCCCCATTCTCAGTACTGCCCATCTAAAGCTGGGGTCAGGTAGTAGATAGGTCTCCCAGCCCCACTTTTCCTTTGATATACTGGTTTCCACATAAATCTCCATATAGAAATATACATACATATACGTATGTAGAAGGATATAAACTGTGCATGTAACAAGTGTACACACTCGTTCAGTTTTCTTCCTGCTTAAACCCTTTAGTGTCTTCTACCCACAGGATACCCAGGCTCTTAGCACGAGCTATGGCTGGCTCCTCTGAAGCTCTCTGGCCTACTTTCTTTTCTCTCTTTGAACCCTACACTTCAGTGTTGATCCACCATTTCACAAGAAGACACTCTGGCTTTTCTCGTGACAACATTCACATCACAGGTCCAGTTCCCTGACAGAGATAAACAGTACAGGTTTTGCGTCAGCCCTGGGCAAGAGAAAGCATGCTGTCGGGGGCAGGTGGGGTGGGGTGGTGGGGAGCAGGCATTCAGCGCCCCCCTCCTCCTCAAGCTGGGCTAGTCTGTGATACATTTCCTCTCCTAGCCTGCTTTTTATGTGCTGTCCGGGAAAAGCATCCAAGGTCAACTCTCTTGGTTATTTGATTCATTCTGCTGACACACGAGCTGGCGTGCTCTCTGTAATCAGGTCTTTTGATGCCAAAACTAAGGGTGAGATGAAAGCATGAAGGAAATATTTGGTAACACGAGGAAGCTAGAAAAATGAAGGGAAGGGTGGAAATAAAATGGCACGTCTTTAGCAAGACACATATGCTTTGTCAGTAATTCCTACCGAGACAGGATTTATTTCATATGAATCCCGCTTTCACCCGACCACCAAGTTCTGTATGTGTTCTATATTTGTTGAGAACTTGGAAAATACATGCAGGAAAGAGGAAAAAGAGGAAGGGAAAAGAAACACAGGTAACAGGATTCAAAATCATCTCTGTGCTTTTCCTTTCTAGAAAGCACCAACACCCATAGAGTGCACGTATTGACGACAGTCGAATCAGGCTGTGTAAAAAAAAGTATGCTATGGTTCTCTCTCCCTTTATTCTGTCTCTTGCACCCAGGGCCTTGTGCATGCTTGGCAAGGGCTCCACCACTGAACTAGGTGCCAAGTTCTTCACTTCCCTCCTATTTTCTTGCTTTATTATCGGAAACGTTCATAGATGCCTACCACTTACCTTAACCATATCTGCCCCTTCCTCCCCTTCTCTCCTCATCTTTCCCCAATGTCTCTCCTTTCTTGCTTTAGGTACCCCGCCCCATCCATTGAGTCCAATTACTACTGCCCGTGTGCCTGTGGCTGTGGGGTATCCACTGGGGTGTGGGGAATCATCCAGTGGTCACCTCTCCCTCCATAGCCAATAGCTCCTCAGTGGTGGGCGTGGCTCCGGAGTCTCCACCCCCACGCTGGGATTTCTTACTCATCTTGCACAGGTCCTGTGCTTCTCTGACATCTTCAACCTTCTCTCACACAGAAGCAACAGGTGCAGCTGTTGATGTCTTTACTGTGAGGCAGTAGGACTCCAACTCTCAGTACTACAAACGACACTGTGTTTAAATGACAGATGTGTTTGCATTTACCCATCAGTCAGGAAAGCAGAGTCACCGGGTTAGCTAATGCGCATTAGAACAGGTTTTGATGCTATTATTGTCAACTTTCCGTCTAGAAACACCGATAATAACTGTAGCCTCAGTGCTATTTTATGATGAGTTCAATTACAGTTTTATGAGGGGAAGATTTTCAGTGTAGTTGTCAGAGGGGACAGAATTGTTTCTCTGGTGGTTGTTCCATACATGCGAGGTTATGTTCACATCCATCCTTAGTGACTAGCCTGTTCATGGGCTCTGCTCACTTCTCTCCTGGGCTGTTGTTCCCTCACAATTTTGTAAATAATTCACTGAATCCAGCTAGTGCTGCCCACACGTGCACAGGCGTATGGTCATCTGCTGGAGCCTGGCCAGCCCAGCAGGGTTGAAGAAGACAACGCTCCTCCCCAGGAGCCCTGGACACCAGTACTGCCGAGCTGGGGGTATAGGCTATGTGCCCCTCTCCACCTGTACTGGAATACTCACTGGCCTGATCATATGCAGGCAGCCACAGCTGCTGTGAGTTTATGAAAAGTGTCTTTTAAATCCTAGTTTGCTGAGTCTAAAAGTATAAAAATAAAGTTTTTTATATACATCAAGATAATCATATTTATAAGTATTTTTAGTCACATTAAATAATTTTCTATTCAATTGATGGTTTTAAAAGGAATCTTTAGGCCTGGTATACTGGCACATGCCTTTAATCCCAGCACTTGGCAGTCAGAGGCAGACAGATCTCTGGAGGACTTCAAACCATGAAGGTTTTCTCTGTGGTGCTCTGGTATCACTACTTTCTAGATGCCTGCTAACAGTAGCTTGGACTTTCTTGTAGGTCCAACGGTAATTTGTGAGTGTTTTAAACTTGTAAGTATTTTCTACCAAGTAGAGTTTACTCCATCACTACTAAATTTCAGTGTGTGTGTGTGTGTGTGTGTGTGTGTGTGTGTGTGTGTGTGTGTGTTATGGTGGGAAAACATGGCTTATAAAATTCTATTTTTCAGATTTTTTGTGTGGCTTATGCTATAGTTGATTTTAAACAATAATGTGGATTCTCTACGTGAGGGGCACTGGCAAATGGTTCTCCCCTGGGAAACCCTCTCCACTGTCAGCTTGGTCTTGGTAGCCCAGGGGTGAGGAGGGCTCAGTAACTTTCTCCCCTAATATTTTACACAATTACACTTGCTCAAACTTGACTTTGTCATTCCAGTCACTGGGCCACCCAAGAGCAGCAGGGAGGGACCCCTCTTAGAGCCAACTGAGCAGAGAATTCCTTTTGCTCTCTGTGGGTTCAGCTTGGCCGAGAAGACACTACCCTGAGTTTTCCCTTTCTATATCCTGCCACTCCCTCAAGGCCAGATGTCACCTCCACCTCTGTCCCTCAGATCCTGATGGCCTTGGCAAACCTGAACAACAGCATGGAATGGAAAGGGTGTGCTAGCCTTGAGTCTGGAACTTTCTTTTCCTGGTTTCAACACCCTGGGCTTTAGCTCTGGGCTATTACATTTCAAGGAGCCATATGAGGCCCACGGAGGCACAGAAAGGTGAAGGAAGAAACCCTGTGGGATTCCTAGAACAGGTAGTCCTGAGAACTTCAGCCCCAGCCACTGTCTGGCCACAGCTTCACAAGAAATCTCAGATGACAGCTATCTAATGTTGGAACTGCTCACACCAGAGAACTGGAAGACAAAGTTGTAAGCTTCAGTTATGTCAGTACATTTTAGAATAATGAATCATGGAGCAGTACTGAAGGGACAGACCTTCATCTTTGCCTAGCAGGTGCAGGCACAGCTAGGGGAAGCTGGTGTCAGAGCTGTGGTTGGCTTCTCCTTTCCGTTGGAGTCTGAACTCAACACTTCTCAAGGCGCCGCTGCCTGACTGGGTAGGACTTACACCCCTGACCACTGGGAGGAAGGCAAGGTTGTCAAACGACAGAAGGACGCAACCTCGATGGTAACCAGAAGAGGGGACTCCAATGGTAACCAGAAAACACAATCCCAACAGTACCAGAAAATACAATGCCAGTGGTAACCATGAAGTACAACCCTGACAGAAAACAGAGCATGCAAACCTGACAGCCGCAGAAGATGGGACACTGACAATACCCAGAAGGTGTGAACCGACAGCAGCTGAGACGCAACATTGACAGTACCCAGAAGATGTGACCCGGACAGCAACACTGACAGTCTCCAGAAGACGAAAATCTGATGATTAACAGAGATACAATCCTGACCATACTTGGAAGCCCCAACCAGACAGTGATCATGTTAAATTCCTCCTTTTCCCTTGATACCACCTTGTAGTACATATTTGGAAACTGAGGCTGCTGTGGCACAGAGAACGCTGAGCCCAGAGCGGGCTGGGAAAGAGGCTGTAATGCTGAAATCTGCCAGTGGAAGGTCACTCTTCTAACCTGGGCCTGTGATACTCATCCACTTACTTCTGTGTCTCCAGTACGGCAGCTCAGGGTCAGGCTCTCGATACTTTAGTCATGCAAGCTCAGGGGCTCAAAGTGCCAGTGTGACTGAAGTGGTCTTTAACTACAGTTTAATAAGTACTACGGCAGAAGGGAAGGGCAGTAAGACAGGGTCATCTGCACCTCAAAGATGTGAGTGAGCTGTCTCATGGATCTATGAAAAGCTGGCCTATCCATGTCTGACCTACGCATAAGTTACACTAAATCACTTCTCATGTAAATCAAAGTTTTTATATGCCCAAGTTGAGAAGGACTTCGATGGACAGTCAGAATACCATTGTAAACAACAAAGAGAAAATGTATCAGGTGACATACAGTGGTTTTACACTCTCCAAATCTCATCAATACGCAAAACCGTGACATGTTCTGTTGTATTCTGCCCCTGCCACCGTGTGTGTGTGTGTGTGTGTGTGTGTGTGTGTGTGTGTGTGTGTATGTGTTTGTGTGTGTGTGTGTGTGTGTGTGTGTGTATGTGTTTGTGTGTGTGTGTGTGTGTGTGTGTGTGTGTGTGTGTGTGTGTGTTGTGGAGGTTAAAGGATGACCTTGGGTGTCATTCCCGGAGCCATGCACCATTTTTAAAAAATTCATTTATTTTACATCTGGACTGCAGCCTCCCCTCCCTCCTCTTCTCCCTCTCCTGTGATCCCCTTCACCACCCAGTCCATCCCTTCTCCATATCCACCCAGGCAGGCCTCCTGTGGTCATCAGCAAAGCATAGCCTATCAAGCTGCCATAAGACCAAGCACCTCCCCCTGTATTCAGGCCGGGCAAGGCAATCCAGCATGAGGACTGGGTTCTCCAGAGCCAGCCAAAGCACCAGGGACAGCCCTGCTCCCATTGCCAGGAATCTCACATATGGACCAAGCAACACACTGTCACATATATGCAGAGGGCCTAGGTCGGTCCCATGCAGGCTCCCTGGTTGTTGGGTTCAGACTCTGTGAGTTCCCATGAGCCAGGCCGTGTACATTTTTACGTATTTATTTATTGGAGAACTGGTCCAGAACTCGACTTGTAGGCTGACTGACTGACTAGTGAGCCTCAAGGATCTACTTGTCTCTACACCCCTAGCCCTGGGACTTCAAGTATGCACCATCAGGTCTGTTGAAAATGTTATTTATTTTGTGTGTATAGGTATTTTACCTACATGGATTTCTGTGTACCGCTTGTGGGATTGGGTGCAGAGGTCAGAAGAGGGAACTAGATCTCCTGGAACTGGACTTACAGACAGTTGTGAGCCACGCATGTGGGCTTGGGGATTTGAATCCAGGTCCACTGGAAGAGCAGCCAGTGCTCTTAACCAATGAGTCGTCTCTCCAGCCTCTCAGACTTTTTTTTTTTTTTAATGTGTATTCTGGGAACTGAACTCAAGTCTCATGCTTGCAAGGCAAATGCTCTATTGACTGAGCTATCTCTCCAGCCCTATTTATAGAACTCAGTTCTGAAAAAGTGTGTTGTGTGAGTGCGATCAGAGAGAGGGGATCAAGGGATTGTGACCAAGAGACCAAAGTGAGACCCACTAAATAAGGATTAGGTCTAAAAATTCAGACCTTTCGGGGTGAGAAGACAAGGGCTCAGGCAGATTCATGGGCAGTATTTTGGAGGAGGGTTAAGTTGGCAACATTTGTTGGAGGAAGGAACTTGTAATGAATGGTGACCCAGCATGGTGCACCCTAAACACTGCTTAATTTTGCTCTTGTAAACCCCAGTGGCTGGCACTGAACCATCATCTGTTCATTGGAGACATGAAGTTCAATGTGCACTCCACGGGTCCTGCCAAGTTGCGTAGGGGTTACTTTGCCAAAGAGTCTGGTTTCAATTGTCATTCTGGATGGGTCTCAGCAATGCCATTGCTCTAATGCACTTTTCTATGATTTAAGAAAACACCGTGGCACAGTAGATGGAGGGGAATCTGGGCCAGGACGAATGCACTTTGCTCTGTCTTCCTGCTCTCATTTTCTGTCCTTTGCCGGCAAGTTTCTCCTCTTCCTCTATGGTCCAGTTGAGGGCCTCTAACTACCTAGACCTATCATTAGCGGAGTATTTCTATGTATTATTTTATTTATGTTGCGGTATTTGCCTAAAAATGTTGGTGCCAGAGATAAACTAAGATTGCTCAGCCAAGAGCATTATTTAGCTTGGATATGAAAATGTAAAATTATAAGATTGTGATTCATTGGGTACACAGCTCAGATCGATTCCCACTCTCATGTCGGAAGGGAGTACAGTTCTTCTTTTTCCTCCTCTTTCTTTTTCTCTTTCTTCTTCTTCATCTTCCTCTTCTTCATCATCATGAGTTCTTCCTCCTCCTCCTCTTCCTCCTTTCCCTCCCTCTCCCCATCTTCTCACAGGGTGAGCAATGGCATCTTTAGGATAGCTTCTTTCCCTATGCCTGTAGGTATTTAAAATGCTTCCCCCAAAGCAGAGATAATACTGATTTAAAAAGAAAAAGAACACTTTTGCGTTTGTGGTTGCCATACTGTTACCAGTGAATGGCTTCAGTATAGACTGTGTTTGTTCCCCTCAAATTTGCACAATGAAATCCCTAACAGGATGGCATTTGGAGACAGCGTTCCTGGGAGTCAACTAGAGTTTCATGAAGTCACGAAGGTGGGGCCCCAGGATGGATCAGTGCTCTGATAAGCAGAGGCAACAGGAAGCCTATTCCTTCTCCACATGTGACACCGTGGAAAGACCATGCCACAGCCTGCAGGGAAGCCCTCCCCAGAATCTGAGCATGCCAGCATCCTGATTGCCAGCCTCTGGAAATGGGAAGAGATAAGCGTGTGTTGTTTAAGCCACCCAGCTCACAACATTTTGTTATTGTGGACTGAGCAGGTGAGATGGGCACCTTCAGTGACTGTTTACTGGCTAGGGTCTCAGCACGTCACACATGTACCATTGTCCAGGCCCACACAGGGACCAGTTGCCTGGAATGAGATGCAAAGTCACAGTCTCACTGAACCCTCCATTCACTAAGTCCTGACACTGGACCAGGCTTGGTACTCGTTGCTTGGCACCATCTCTCATGATGTCCCTCTGACTGTTGGTAAACACTGCTACCCTGACTTGAAGGGCAGCAAAGTCTCCGAAGGCCTCAATAATGTGTAAGGGAGTCACACCCCGAGGGGAGGAATCCAGCTCTGTCTTTCTTTTGGAACGGAATCAGGGGACAGTGTACTCCAGATACTTTTCCTGGAGCAGAGCCCTGGGCACATTCCCCCATGCCTCTCCCTCACAGTCCTCTGTGCTTCCATCATGACAAGTCTCTAAACTGGTCCCCGAGACTGATGTTGGTGGTTTCTTCATAGGTTTAATCTTTTTTTTTTTAAGGTTTAATTTTCCTATGGACACAAAAGATTACAAGAGCAGAGCTGGACAATAGTCTACTGTTTCTTTTCCCTTCTTTAACAGTAGAGACTGAGTTGCACTGGGCATGGGACCATGTTTCCCAGCGTGCCTTGTACAAGGTGGTTAAGAGGAAGTAAGTGATGCCAGAGAACTGGCCTAGTTGGTAGTGATAGGTGTGGCCTCCTTCACAACAATGTAGATGAAAGCAGCATAGCCTTTCCTTCCATTCTTGGGATAAGGACCACCCCTAGAGGCTGGTGGGATAGCAAGGCAGAAGGCCTCTGGGCCCCTGCCCACATGGAGACACCATATTGACCGTCTTGTTTGGATTTGTTAGTTTGAGCTTTTGCTGGATCAGCTGACTCTCTATCGAAAATGATATAATTCAAGAAAGACACTCCTAAAGAAAATGTTCCATAGCAAATGCAAGGCTAGAGCACTAGGCATCTGGGGGCAATGGCAGTCTCTCACAGTGGCATCCTGGGGCTAGGCGGAGCTTTGGGGTGCTTCCTAATTTTGACGAGGTAGCTGGCTGTCCAGTGGGAGCCCTTGACTAGTCCATGGCTTCATCTGTTCTCAGGTGAGCTTGCTGTGATCCTGCATGCCTCCTACACTGAACGCAAAGACACAAATCTCCGGAGCCCTGTGGGCTCACAGATGACATCTGCAATTGCACGGTCAGGGAAATGGAAAATTTATAGTACCAAGAATCTGGGATTCATCTAAGAGCATTAATTTAAATTATCCAACCTCAAAATTGTTTTCAGGCCTCAGCTAGGTTCCAATATTCTTCTCATTATGAAACCATGTAAAGCTGGGCCTGGAGTGAACCTGCGCCCTGGTACCAACCAGCTTCATTCTGTGGTTTGGGAGACACCTCACCAGTTCAGAATCTGTGATGACCAGGCTGAGCTGATGTTCTCCAGAAATCACTCATTACACTCCCAGTTAGAGTCCACAAAGACTCGTTAAAAGGAAGACCTGCCTTAAACCCGTTAGAAAGGGGCAGGGTGTGAAGGACAGTAAAGTTAGTTTAAACCTGAAAATCAACAGTCTTGAAAATTACTAAACAAAACCAAATGGGCGGTGGTGGCTGAGTGGATGGGTGGCGGAGCTTAGGGCTGCAGGCATGCTAGGTAAGGGCTCTGTTGCTGAGCTGGGTGCCCAGTCCTAATTCATCTCAGGAAGGGACTCTGCTGGTGTTTCCTGTACCACCGAAGTGATGGTTGTCTGTACTACGATACAGGATCACCGCAGGCCCGGCTTTACACAGATTCACAATGAGGGAGAATACTGGAGCCCAGTGGGGGCCTGAAAACAGTTTTGAGGTTGGATAATTTAAATGAATACGCCTAAATGAGTGGAATCGCCTGGTCTCTGCTGGGTGCACAAGGCCTAATGAGGAGGGCAGAAGCCAGTCCAGGTGCCTGTCTGTGCTGGAGCTGCTCCCTCTTACTCCAGTTTACAACATCTTCTGGTCACTGCTTTGGCTCCCACATTCTCCTCTTCCAAGGAGCTGAGACATTTGGGACAAGCGTGACCTGTGTGTCCTCCCTGTCTTTATATCCAGTTCCATAGCCTTCTTCAAATGACTGGCCATGCACTGGGCTCTGACTCACAAAGGACAGAGAGGGAGCTGGGCCTCGCAAGGCCTTCTCAGAAACTAGCCCGGGAGTGAATTCAGCCAGTGAACCCAAATAACCCCGAGACTCCTGGGAGAGGAACGGTGACCTCATGCTTAGTAAGACCAAGGCTGCTCAGCCTCTGGAGACCCCACTGCGAGTGGGAGTGGTTTGGCCCACTGTCCCTGCTGAGGTTGTGGGCACTGATCACCTCCCATCTAACTAAGAAAGAGGTTCCTGAGGCTGACAGATGTGGCTGGGAAGGAGGCAGAGGAATGAACGCAGCTGGGGGACAGTGTGGGAAGGGCATGATGGTCCTGAACTGCTCACTGGTTCTCTGGAAGCTTTTGCTGTGAAGTAGTGAAATTCTGAATGAACGAAACAGCAAAAGGGACGCCTTGTCTCCTTGTGGGCCATAGCCATTTCCACCTGGTGCCTCTGTGTTTTCTAGCCTTTAGTTTTGAAGCTCGGCACCTCATCGTGATATCTGGTGTTAAGCCTCAAGAGCAGCACCAGGCACCTCTCGGTGTTCAGTTAGTAGGCTGTCTGAGGGAGTTGAACGATGCTGTGGAGCTGCAGAGGGACCTCAGGGGTTCCCATCCTGTTCCGTCTCTTCATGTCTCCATGTTTAGGAGCTGTACAGCCACCCCTGTCACATGCCCCAAAGGCCATAGTGTTCTACCCAGGCAACGGAGCCAGCCAAATTGAGACGGAAACTTCTGAAACAGCGAGCCAACACAAATGCTTCCTCCTGAAGGTATTTTTCTCAGGTATTTTGTTGTGACAACAAAAGCAGACATAGACTCAGGTCTCTTGTCCTGAGACATCCTCTTCCCATCCCTACACGTAAGATGAATTCAGAACACCCCCAGGTTTGATAATTACAAAGTGAGGAGTCCTTTGGGGACATCTAATGGAGATGCCTCTTAAGACGCCAGATGTGAGCAAGAGAAAGTCCCTAGATATAGGCATTGGCCAGTGAGGGGATTATCAGAGTAAAATTATCTACACCTTTGAGGCCATGCTATGGGCTTCAAGGACTATCAAATCTAGTGATGGTAGAGGTCTGTGAAAAGGGACAGTGGGGATGGGACAGGCAAAGAGATCAAAGCATACAGAGAGCTGAAGCCTGGCTCAGTGGTTAGCACAGGGGCTGAGCCATCTTGCTGGCCTGAAAAGTGATGTTTTTAAAGGTGCCAGAAGCCCCAGGCAGATGCTTTGGAGGAGGGAGAAGCAGTGTGCAGGATCTGAACTAGGTACTGCATGAGTCTAAGCACTGCCCCGTAACTGTCCAGCACATCCTGTAATCCCGCATGCTTGTGCAGAGCGCCTGAGCGAGTGGTGGGGCCGGGGGTACCCGGATGCAGAACAAGCCAGGTTTGCAGTTCCAGAGTCCAGCTGTCAGGGGGGAGAGTCATCAACTGTGCTTCCTTGGTAGTCAGACACAGCCTGACTCCTGACGGGGCAATATCTGTATGCACACGGGGGGTGGGGGTGGGGGGCAGAGGTCAGGCTTCTGACTTCCCTTGTTCTCTACCTTGCTTTTTGAGACAGCTTCTCGCGGAACCTGGAGTGTGCCGACTCAGCAAGGCTGACTGGCCAGTTAGCCTCAGGCATCTGCCCGTTTCCACATCCCCAGTGCTGGGATTACAGGTGTGCACTGCTGTGCTTGGTAAGCAAGCAACAGACAAAAACAGCAAAGCTCCCTATTCTGGAAATCCAACTCCAGGCTCTATCCTTGCATGGCAAGTACTTCACCCAGCCCTCTCCCCAGCCCAGGCGTGGTATTTTTTTTTATGGGAGGAAAAGGGCAATCTCCGAAGTCTGCAGGCATTGACATGCCTTCTGAGGAGATCCTGAGTCATTTGGGCATAGTTTATTGTATTTATTTTTGGCTTGTTAATGCAGAGATAACCTAGAGTCTGTACTGACACAGGTCATCTGTGAAAGATTGCTGACACAGTGGCCTGGCTTTATTGTCACTGTAGAGACGGAGACAGAGACCCCGGCCATACTGTCACAGTGGACTGCAGCCACAGTGACTGGACGCAGTCCAGTGAGTGGAGCAGCCTAACAGGAGACGATCTTGAGTTATGACTGGTGTCTTCCCTGTGTGGCTTTGCTGGCGTCTCTGTCTGTGTCGTGGTGAAGTGGCAAAAGGCAGAACTTTTGTCTCTCCAGGTTGGTAAATTATTAGGAAGGAAACTTCCCAGATGAAAGAGGAAAGATGTAGGGGTGGGGGGGGGGGCGGGCAGAAAGGGGAGCAGCACCTTCCCCAGAGGAATCTAATGTTACTTAAATAAGAGGACCTGGCCCTGAGGAAGACATGGCGTCTCCTCTGGTCTGTTAATGTCCACATTGTTGGTCACATAATACTGTGAACGTCTTTCTCTGATATCCTTGCACCCTTGAAGTGACTCAGTCCTGGACCATGTCCTACTCAAGCTCTACAGGGACCAAGTGCCAGTTCACAGTGACCCTAAGTGGAAGACAGCTTTCCTCTTCTCTCTCCTGCCCCTCTCCCTCCCAGACATGCTCTTCTGTAGCTGGCCTTGAACTCATTATGTAGCTGAGGATGACCTTGAACCTCAGAACCTCCTGCCTCTACCTCTTGAGTGCTGAGATCACAGGTGTGTGCTATGAACTTTGCTTTCTGCAGGGCTGGAGATGGAATCAGGGCCTCATGAATACTAGGCACGCACTTTAGCAACCGAGTGTGTCCATCCCCTGGAGAGCCCCTTCCTCCGTTCTCCACAGGGTCTCCAGGCTGTGGAGCACGCTAACAGAACCAGGCTCCTTCTAAAGGTTAGTCACAATGGCTTTCTTAGAATACACAAGTGGACCCCCTTTCCCCTCATGTCTTAGTATGAGAATGGAACCAGACACTGCGCAGCCTTAGTGCAGGGAGGAGGGGCTTGGACCTGACTCAACTGAATGTACCAGGCTCTGCTGACTCCCCATGGGAGACCTTGCCTTGGAGGAGGTGGGAATGGGGGGTGGGTTGGGGGGGAAGGCTGGGGGGCGGGAGGAGGGAGGACAGGAGAATCTGTGGTTGGTATGTAAAATGAATAGAAAATTTCTTAATAACAAATTTTTTTTTTAAAAAGTGACTATAACATTGTAAGTTAAACAAAATACAACCTTATGGAAGGTACCAGACCATGCAAAAGTAGTCCATGTCCCACTATTCTGGAGCTCAGTCTGTCCTCCTGAACAAGGATCCTGTGTCTGTGCGGGACACTCACCCTGTTGTGAGCCTGGGGCCTGTTTCTTTTTACCCCATGCCTCACTGCAGTTAATGCCAAGGTTATTCATCACCCCTCCTGCTTTTGGGCATTCTGCTTGATCCAATAGTCTCTGGGGAAAAAATGTGTCCTAGGGTCGTCTCTTTGTAACTAAAAGACTGTCACCATTCTTTTAGAGAACAAGAAGCTATAAACCTTGCAGTAGGGACACTTGAGGACAGTGATGGCCTGTCACACAGGAGCTAGCATCTGGGAAAACATCACCATCTATTCAAGACCACTGAAGGAACAGTGAACATGGAATCCTGGCCCATCTGCCAAAAGCATTATGTCATGATGCTCTGTCAATGGGTGAGAGCAAGATCATAAACCAAATGAAGATTGAGCATCACACCAAACCTCTGAGTCCCACTCCTGGGAAGCCCATTCAGCAAGGAGAGTAGCCAGAGCCCAAAGAAGATGTGAGTGTGTCTATGAGACCTAGCTGCAGAAGCAAGGACAAAGGCAGATGTGGTCACTACAGAGAACCCTGTGTATCCCCATGTGACCAGTGCCCCACATCTCCTCATTTGGTCTGGATTCTTCCATCCACCAGGGTCTAACTGAGATATCAGCTCATGGATCTAAAGCCACATCTCTAAGCCTGTATCTTCTCTCTTTGTCTCTTTAAATTACTTCCTCAAAGAAAAGCAATTAAGGCATCAGACATTTATGGAAGAAAGAAAAAAGAAAGCCCCGTGTTCACTACTCAGCCGTGAATAAAGCTTAGAAACCCCGTATCTTTCCTTACGTTTCTCTGGGTCCCTCATTTCCAGGGGATGGACTGGAAATTGGGATTTTTACCCCGGGAAGAATTTCATTGCCTGAGGATGTCTCTCTTTGGTGAGTTGATGTATAATCAGAAGCAAGCACTCACTTTTATTTTAGCTGTAGATTCTTCTTTTGCTCTTACATTAAAAGTTGAATTGTGGGGCTGGAGAGATGGCTCAGAGGTTAAGAGCACTGACTGCTCTTCCAGAGGTCCTGAGTTCAATTCCCAGCAACCACATGGTGGCTCACAACCATCTGTAACGAGATCTGGTGCCCTCTTCTGGCCTGCAGGCACACATGCTGTATACATAATAAATAAATCTTAAAAAAAAAAAAAAAAGTTGAATTGTGAGGGCTGGAGAGATGGCTCAGTTAAGATCACTGGCTGCTCTTCCAGAGGACGCAAGGTTGATTCTCAACACCCATGTGGTTGCTCACAACTGTCTGTAATTTCATTTTCAGGGCATCCAATGCCCTCTTTTGGCCTCTGTGGGCACCAGGCATGTACATGGTACACAGACATTCATGCAGGCAATATATATATATATATATATATATATATATATATATATATATATATATATATATATATATAAAATCATCTGTCATACAGATATGTGGTGTTGCTTTATGTGACATTTGACTATATTTCAGATGCATAAATTGCACAGCTGCTTTTGAAAGACATGTGTGTCTCAGTAGGAGGTGACTGCTTTCACTTAGCTCTGGTCCTCTACTCAGAGGGACCCTGAATAGCCCTTGGTCCACAGGCTGCTGTTATGAGCAGGTCTAAGAGCCCATACTCCTGCAAAGCATGTCTTCCCACATGTTCCCATTTTTTGGTGATTACATATTGCCCAAGTCTTTTCTATGACATTCATTTATTTCAGCTCTTTCTGTGGGAACATGTTAAGTACACATGCATACGTGTGCATGTGGGGGCCAGAGATCAATGTGAGGTACCTTCCCCTTTTCCTGTCCACCTTAGTTTTTGAGACAGGGTCTCTCACTGTATCTGGAGCTTGCCAATGCAGCTAGATTGTCTGGCCCCAAAGCCCCAGATCCTCTTGCTGCCTCCACAGCACTGTGTTCACACTGCGGCCATGCTATGACATGGGTTCTGGGGTTCAGGGCCTCACGTTTGTGCAGCAGGCACTTTGCTGACCAGGCACCTCACAGCCTCATTTCAGTTCTTTAGGTGACACTTTATTTACCAGGCTTTCCTTTTATCAAGACTGTGCTTATGAACTGTGCTTAGCGTACATCAAATAAAATCACACTCTACATTTGCAGGTACAGAGGTCTCCCTGTGTGGATTCCAGTGGAGGAATCATTGGTACACAGGGATCCTCAGCGGTCAACTGCTTCTTTCTTTAGTCTCACAGTTAGCTGAGGCTCTCCCAATAATCCTGTTTGGAAGACAATAGAACAATGCGCTCTGACACTACCACACACCAGGAGAGTGACTGTGTTGCACACATTCATTCTAAGGTGTACATTTAACTTAAACCAAGGCGTGGAATGCACATTCTGAAAAATCATTTTAAAGAGGTAAAGAATAAAGCATCCATGCTTGTTTCAAGAACAATGACTGGGCCTTTGAGATGTCTCAGTGGGTGAAGGCCCTTGCTACCAAGGCTGGTGACTAGAACCCCATCCCTGGAATCTCTGTAGTGGATGAGAAGAACTAACTTCTGCAAGCTGTCCTCTGACTTCCACAGGCTGTTATGTATTACATGTGTGCTAGTGAACACACACACACTAATACATGAGTGTTGGAAAAGAACAATGACCCCAATATGTCATTAGCATGTACTACAAAGTGGCCTTTCATGTTCTATTTACAGCCTGCCATTTTGCTAGCGCCAGAGATTTCAAAGCAATAGTTTTCACTGAACTCACCACTCACAGGAAGACTGTTTTGTCTGTCTACACCCTGCTAATTGATCACTCCACCAGGTACTGGTGGTAGTGTCTGGTTGATGAGAAAAGACTTCCATAGGATGATGATGTTCCAGGAGCAACTGCTTTTTTTTCCCCTGAGAAACTTGAGGTCCGGCATAGACTTGTCTCGAGACCCTCCTGTATCTATGAGTTGAGCCGCTAAGAAGATAGTTTAGGCACAGCATGCAGTTTCTCTAAGGCTATAACACTACTGGGGGTTCCTGTATGAATATCTGTTAAATTTGGATGCTTGTTTAATAGGCAAAACAAGAGCACACACATGAACCAAGAGATCTCGCATTAGTTGGCTGCACACATTTATGAGCCAAAGCTGTAACTCTAGGTTTAATAAAAAGCAAACAGATACTTTCTATAGTTTGAGGCAACTTATCAATAAAAATTTCCTTCTAGTGCTTGGCTTTTGTTTTCCACAAAAAGCCTATTAAGAAAAACACTCAGGGTTGGGCTGGTGAGATGGCTCAGTGGGTCAGGGCACTGGCTATAGAACACGGTGACCTGAGTTGGATCTCCACGGTGGAAGCAGAGAACCAAATCCCGCAAGTTATCCTCCGGCCTCCACGCTTGCTCTGTGGCATGTGCACACCCTACCCCCAAATAATTAACGCACACACCAGGATGCTTGTTGAGGGTCTCAAGATACTAACACCACGAAAGCCTGTGGTGGAGTCTGTGCTGAGCTTCTCTGCCTGGCTTGGCAGCTCTGCCTCTGCTGGACTGTAGGGCTAGCTTTAAATTCCCACGCTCATGACGTTTAGCTAGAGGCGCCTGCCACATGGGAGCATGGGCGAGGGCGGAACAAGAGGCTTCATTAACACAACCGTAGTTATGAATAAAAGCCAAGTCTGGCATGTAAGTAGAGAGAATCAGTTGAAGAAGTACCTGAGCCAACATGGGGAGCCCACGTCCTGGCACGGCCTGTACTAAGAGCAGCTGTGTGATGTGAATACCCACAGAGACTCAGTGCCTTCTCAGGACACCCTGGGGGGAATCAGTGCCTCTCCCCAAGGTGGGTACCGCAGTCAGGAGAGCTTTGTACAGGCTATGAAGTCTCTCAGAACAGTGACATGAACACAAGTGACCTGGACTGCTTGCTAAAGGCACGTGCCAAAGCACCTTGGTCAGGGTGAGCAAGAGAACCTCACTCTTAGGATTAGGATTAGGAAAGCTGTCGAACAAGAGGCTGTCACTACGATGGGCTCATAGTGAAGGGCCAGTGACCACACCAGAATGCTGGGACAGAAAGCCCTGCTGAGGAAAGATTTACTCTCAGTCAGTTGGGTAAGGGAACGAGATGTTTTAGTTTCTTTCCTGTGTGGGTGTTTGTGAATGAGTGTGCACACACTATGTGAATGTGTGCATATGCTTGTACGGATATGTGTTATTTTCTTTAAAAAATGTACCTCTGTGTGTCTGGGTTTTGTATGTGCACCATGTGCGTGCAGTGCCATCAGAGTTCAGAAGAGTGCTGTGGTCCCCTGGAACTGGAGTTACAGGCAGTTGTGAGCCACCAAGCAGGTGCCGGGAACCGAATCTGGATCTTCTGCAAGAACAGCAAGCGCTTTTAACTGCTGAGCCATCTTGGAGAGTGCATCTTAATTCCTGAGCCATCTCCCCAGCCCCTTGTCATTTTCTTTCTGGTAGATAATGGGTAGTAATGGTAGCCATCTAGGTCCAGGGCCTATTTTCCCTCTTAAGAGGCTACATATGTACAAAGAAGTCCTAGTCATGACAAGAGCTCATGACCCATCATTATTCATGCATGTTCTGAATGAACACAGAATCGATGAGAGGATCATCAGGACCTGGTAAGAATTGGGTTTCTTCCCACTAAAGGCTGGTGGGGGAAGGTACCTGCCGTGGCCAGTGAGGAGGCTGTGCTGTTGGGTCTTACTGTGTTCTGAGTGCATGCAATATGAGTGTATTTGTATTTATGTGTACAATCTCTGTACCACAGCATGAGCAGACCTAAGAACAGCTTTCTGATGTCAAAACAGAGTGGCTATTAAGACTCCTGGCTTGTTTTAACTGGACTGGGGCCTTCCAGCCCCTGGCACCATTTATTACACACTCCTGCCTTGAGGGCCCCCGCCCCAATTAGAAGTTGAGTGTAGGTGGGGTGGGAGAGTTAACAGGCTGTGGTTTCTGTAAGTCTTTATTAACACTGTGCGTTATAGAGGCCAGATGCGTCGGGTGGATTTCACCTCTGAGCTGGCTTCCTGGATGTTGGGGTTTCGTTCTCAGTGTGACTCCAGACTCCTGCTGGAAGTCAGTCAGGGTTAGAGGAGGGAGTGGCGCCTTTTCTGGGTCAGGCCAGGTCATCCAGCCAGGAGTAGGTACTTTAGGAAAAAGCAACCTAGTCACACCCACCCAGGTCACTGCCCAGCATTCAGCCAGGAGAGCTGAATTCTCCAGAGTTCTCTGATGGTCTGAACCCATGGCACTCTGGGATGGTTGCTTCCAGATGACAGTGGCATTTCCCTGCTGACAAATATTTAACATGAGAATATGAGGATTCCCAACTTCCGTATATATATATTAGAACTGAAAAATAAAAGAACTCCCAGGCATTCCCTTGTTCAAGAACTTTAAAAACAAATTGGTTCTAGAAATTGGCCTAGAATACTTAAAGCCCACTGCAGCTGAAATGCCTGGGATGATATTTCTGCACTTTTCACACAAGGACTGTCTTTTCCACAGTGTCCTCACACCTGTTCCTGTCTCTCTGAGATAAGAGACCTCAGGGAATATCAGACTCTCCTGGAAGCCTCTGCCCATGAGACACCGGGGTGTACCTCTAGGAACCAGCAGGGGCTGCCCTCTATGACTTGTAATTGACCTGGGGCTGCAGATTCACAGTCCTGGAGGCTAAAGGAGGCAGATAACCTCTCAGGATTTCTCTTCCATGAGAACAGAAGCTGTCTAAGGAAGAGTCTTTTCTGCATGCTTCCCAGGCCTAAGAAAAGCAACCCAGTTGTGTACCCACAAATGTCCCCCATACACGTGGGCCTCCATGCCTCCTCTGCCTTCCCCAGCTCGGCTTATAGGAGTGGATGGATGAGGTCACTTCCTTACAGTAACAGCCATGCGGATATGCGCTAGCCACCACGTGAGCGCTTCCTGTACAGAACTGTGTCAACTCCTTGAAGTTTTCCCGTGAGCTCATCTCCCAGGATCAGAGAGGTAATTGGGGAATGGTACACAGTGAGGGGGTCGGCTTGATTGTGAGGTCTGTTCTTACACTCTTGGCTGAGCCATCCTGAGCTCTGATTGGGTGTGGCTGATACAGAAATAACTACATGGAAATGGACTCTCTAGGGGGGACTATCCCATCCCTCCGACAAAATCTAGAGGGACAGAGATGAAGAAGCCATGTCTGGGACCTGGACACGGCCCAGCAGCAAGAGCAAGAGGTCCTGAAACCTTAAGCAATTTTGGTGGGAACTGCTGATGCAAGGCCTTGGCAAGAGCCTAGACACATTATTAAACAGATGGCTCCTAAGTCCCAAAGACAGGAAGCAGTGGTCACCCTGCGAGCAAAGGTTTGCAGAAGACGAACTGTGCCAAACCTCATTTTTTTCTTGCAGATCTTACTGGATTCCCAGACTGGCTGACAGATGTAGTTTATCTGTACCTCAGCAAATCATTTCATACTGTTGCAAAGCACGCAGAGGAAGGACCATGATGGGGACTGGGGGCTGCACAATTAGTTACAACTTACAGGGCCCTGAGGAGGTCAAAGAGACGCACTGCCTGAGTGCTGGCTAATGTAAGAGTGGCTGATGACAACGGACATTTGTTCTGTGAGCTGGGTAAATAGTTGTTGGTGGCATTAAATCTCCAGGGAAGTACTTAGTGGCCCTGTGAAAGGGCTCTTTCTTTGATTCAGCAAATGCTTATAGAGTAGATGACCTTTGGGAAGGGGAAGGCCCATCTACTCTGTGATCAAGGGGGAAGTTGCCTTTACTGCTCTTTCTCTCCTGACCTCTTGATATCCCTGGGTCATGGGGATGGTTGAGGACACTCGAGACCTTCTACTTACTGTGTCTGGACAGAATATTTCCTGAGCACTCAGGGACCCTGTGAGAAAACTGTGTGTCTATATTTGTTGGTATGTACATTTGTATGTGTGGATACGTATATATGAATGTTTGTATGTATGTCTGTATAAACATATGTGCCTAAGTGTGTAGGTATGCATTTGCATAGATGATATGTATATGTGTGTTTGTGTGTGTTTATTATCTGCTTAGAACCAGATCAACATCATTTATCTGCTTTTCTTACTAGCTGCCTGGTAAAGATTCATTTAAATAAGCATCTTCCTCTTTGGCTCAGATCTGTTTGAAAACCACAGAATCTGATAATATTTATGATTCCTTCTAGCTCTAAAAATCAACTGATTCTTCACAGTCATGTGTGAGGATGAAGTGCTAGCATGAAGCTCTTAAAACATATTGACTTTACCTTGCATTTCTCTTTACCTTCTGGCCAACCTCTCAGAGTACCCACTCTCTGCCCACTGCCTCCTTGCTTGGACCTTGCAGACCCTTAATGCCAGCCTTCTTGTCCTTTTCTTGTGTCCAGGGCAGTGGCTGATGGGTGCCTTGTATGGAGTGGAGAGAACTCATTGTCAAGAAAAACTCATCTAGCAGAGAGGATCTGTGATTGGCAGTTTGAAACAATGTGGCCATTGAAGGTCCAGAGGAAGGACAGGAGAGATACTACCGTGTTATGGATCCTGCCTAGACTTGGGCTGGAGGTGTGGCTCGTTTGGTAGAGTGCTTGCTTAGCATGCACAAAGCCTGGGGTTCATTCTCCAGCCTCTCATAAAACAGATGTAGTGGCTCTGGAGGCAGAGAATCAGAAGGCCATTCTGGGTTACATGAGATCACACACACACACACACACACACACACACACACACACACACAGGCCCTTGCCTAGCCTCATTATTTTATTTACAGCCATTTTGAAAAGTACTTATTATGGCCAGTACTCTAACACATTCCAGAGGTGCAGCAAATGTTGAATAAGAATTGTTTTGGAGGTGGGAGATTCAGCTCAGGGGTAGAGTGCTAGCCTAGCAGTGCAAGGCTCGGGGTTCCTTTCTCAGCTCTAGGGGCGGGGCTAGGGTTCATTTCCATTCCCATGTCTAATACTTGTAGGTTGAGGACACGGGGACTTCTCTAGTTACTGTTGATTTACTAATTCAGTGATTATGCAGTGAGTGCCTACTGTATGCTGGAACGTGGAATAAATAGGTTGAAGCTAAGGCCCCCACGGAGCTTATATAAATGTGAATAACTAAAATCTGCAATGGGTGTCATGAATGCTAAAATGGACACTTTGACTTATGTAAGAGGCATTAGTGAGATGCTGAACCAAGCAACTGGCCCCATAATGCACGGCCTCTCAGGCTGGGTGAAGGCTAGAAAAGTGGGCAGGGAAGGTCTGCAGGGGCAGCAACACCAGGTTGTGCATCTCCAAGGGTTCTTCCTTCAGGGGTTCAGAGGAGAGCTCTCCATGGCTTCACCTGAGCTCCTGGACCCAGAGGCTATGGAAGTGGTCACAAGCAACACTAGGGGGAGCCTGCGCATGCCCAGGGAACTACATGCAGAAGGATCTCAAAGCTCTACAGAGCACAGGAAAAGAGGCAGTGTGAACTGTGGCCGGCCCACAGTTCTGCTAGCTGGCAAGGGCCTTCCACCTACCTGCCTGTCTGGAAGCAGGAGGAGCTGGGCTCACAGATCAGACAGTGTTGAGGCCGAGGACAGCACAGACAGGACAGGAGAGCCAGCCTGCCTTCCTTCATGTGGGTGTCTGGCCCGGCTAGCAGAGGAGTGAAGATTTAACACTGGGTCAAGGTTGAGGTTTTGTTTTTCTAGCGACCGAATACAGACTGTTTTTAACAGTGATCCTCCAAGTAGGCGGTGTCTCGTCTGAGCTGATCCTGCTTATAACTGGGAGAAAAGTCTGTCTCAGTGAATTAAGTGTATAAGGCACAAACAAAACTAAGTTTATATTTTTGTCTGTCCCACAAATTAACATTTTGTGTGTGTGTGTGTGTGCGCACATGGCTGTAAGTGTACATGTGTGTGCACATGACTGTAAGTGTTCATGTGTGTGCATATGGCTGTAAGTGTACATGTGTGTATATGGTTGTAAGTGTACATGTGTGTGCACATGGCTGTAAGTGTACGTGTGTGCACATGGCTGTAAGTGTACATATGTGCATATAGTTGTAAGTGTATGCACATAGCTGTAAGTGTACGTGTGTGCACATGGCTGTAAGTGTATGTGTGTGCACATGGCTGTAAATATACATATATGTGCACACCTGTGAAGACAGGAGATCCTCTATGCTTTTCACCTTATTTTTTGAGACAGAGTTTTTCACCCATTTGGCTACCCTGGCTGGCTAGTGGGTTCTGGGGAACCCCCAATCTCCATGCCCTCCAGTGCTACAGTTACAGACATGTGTCACCTGATGTGGCTTCTTCTGTGAGTGCTGGGGATATAGACTCAGGTCCCCGTGCTTGCATAGGAGGCCCTTTACCCATCCAGCCATCTCCCCAGGCTCTAGCTAAGTGCATATGGTTGCGGGCCACTCTAGAGATGAGCAAGGAGAGTTGGAATTGAGTTGGCCTTTCTTCATGCCCTGGCCCAGCATTCAGTGCTGCTGTTCACTGCTGGCACCTGAGCTGTGGCCACTGGAGTGTTGCTTGTAAAAGTTATAGGGGATGTGGAACCAGCCCTTGACACCCAGGCCCTAGCTCTTTCCATGAACCAAATTTGGAAGACTGACTTAGGTGTTGCTCTGACACCCTGAAATGGAATTTATGCATATGCATGAAAGAAATACATCTGGGCACTTAAGGGACTGCTGGAGAAAGGAGTCAGGGGCCCGCCCAGCGTGTGCTTCCATAGGACCAGCTTTTCCAGGGTGGAACCCTGGCAGGGGTCCTGGCCTGTGCAGAAGGTAACCACGTCAACAGAAGTCAACTGACCTTCTACAGAGAAGAGTTCCTCTAGGGATGTCTGTTTAGTCTTGTTGACAACATGCTTTTCATTTGTATTTTTAAAAATAAATAAACAGGAATAAAAGTCTGGCCCCTTGAGGAAACCAGGTTTGTTAGAAGGGATGGCCATTTGTGTGTGCCTTAGAAGCATGAAGCTGGTGTGGGAACACTTCTTGTGTCTCCATCTCTGGCGGCAGCTAGCCATCTGGCTGAGAAGGAGGCTGTGGACTGCCCAGCCAGCTCCGAGCAGCAGAGATCCAGGCAGCCACGTAGGCGCACTCTGGCCCAAATTGCTTTGGGCCTCAGCTCTGAGAAAGGCAGACCCAGGCTTTAGCCTTTTGTAGCAGCAGCTCTTAGTTGATTTCTTTGTATTCCTTAGGTAATTATTTTTCACATTTAGTACCACTGTAAACTGTAGTATTATACTGCTTATAAACCCACAGAAAGCCATACTTGGGCTACCCTCCTACTACTATAAACATACACATACTTATTTAAAAGCTCTGATTATCATAAGGGTCATGGTCTCAGCATACCCAGCCCTTGGAGCTGGTGCCCTGCAAATGTGCCTGGCCCATGAGCAGAGCATGGCACAAGGCCAGCTCCACTCTGGGCAGTGGAACTGGCTGGTTCTATGAGGAGAACCTCCTGGGCCTTTTCTCTCACAAAGCAGTGGAGCCGGCTTTCCCTGGGCTCTGCCTCCCAGCTACACTCGGCAGAAGTCTGCTGTCTAAGATGCTGGCAATTCTCTTTCCTCTTGTCACACTCGTTTCTTCTCCTCTCCCTCCTTCCTACCTCTCCCAGCTCCTTCCTTCTTCACGGCCCTCCTGCTTCTCTGCCTCACCAAAAACTTCCGGGATGATGCCATATTCCAGGTGTCAGAGACAGAAAGGGTAGAAGCCTCATCCCACCCTGGACAAGTGTGAGCATCCTCGTGCTTCAGCACCATGAGGATGGTTTGGAGGCACAAACATCTCCGGCTCCTGGACCAGGCCAGCGAAGCTTTGGAGGGCAGAGGGGACACCAGCCAGTGTCAGCAGTAACGGCAGCAGTCCAGAGTCGGGAGTACACAGGTCTGTCGGCTGAAGCAGGGCCACCGGGGACAGTCTCCCCAGAGCCAAGCTGACAGACTACCTATGGAGCCCAGCGACTGTCAGAGTGCCTTCCACAGAGCATCAGTCCCAAGTGATGCTCTGTGAGAACAGAGATGTTCCTGCTTAGGAAACACTGCATAACTGATTTTCCTTGAAGATTCCAATGCCACATCAGCTTATTAAAGTATTTTGGAAGGAAAGAGGGGGGAGGAAAGAGGGATAGAGAGAGAAACTATTATTCTATTAAGTGCGGCATTCCTCAAATTTATTTGACACCTGTGAGCAACTGTAAAGCAGGTGTTCAAGAAAAGACCTTGCGTGGGCAGTCAATGGGAGCCAGAGATAGACTCAGAGGGAGCAAATGAAGATCGCTAATTTGAGGAGTAGAGGCTCCCTAGGGTCCAAGAGAGGAGGGTGTGGAGTGGACGCAGATGTGCCTCGCACCTGCAGTCACGGCTCATCCCTTTCTTTCTTCCGGGAAGGAACGGGCTGTGTTGGCTGCATGCAGAAGGGTGAGTCCTCATTCCTTAACCCTGAGCACATCGACAGCCCATGGGTATTACCGAAGCTTAGCGCACATGCCAAGGAGCTGTTTGAGCTGGCTCAAGGAGGGCTGCAAATGCATACACAGCACACACAGCCCGCGCCGCCTGCCTGGCAGCCTTGCGAGTGGACCCTCCCTGCGCCCTTTGTTTAGCCAAAGCCTGAGCACACGCCTGCAAGGGCAAGTTTGAGCCACACCTCCCTTGAGGAACTCCTCCAGCTAGGCCTTGAGCTGACCTTAGTTCTTCCTCCACCCATGGGCTATCTCTGTCCTCATCTTTCTGAAAAAATGATTTATCTAATGTGTATGGGTGTTTGCCTGCGTGTATGTATGTGCACCATGTCTAGTGCCCGTGGAGGCCAGAAGACAGCATCAGATCCCCTCGAACTGGAGTGATAGATGGCCATGAGCTGCCAGGTGGCTGCGGGGAACCGATCCAGGGAACTAGGCAAGAGCATCAAGTATTTTTAACCACTCAGCCATCTCTCCAGCCCCTCTCTCCTCATCTTACTGTCAGAGCTAAGCAACCACTTTATGATACAACATCTGGTTCTTAAATACAATTCTCCTCCATGTCCTCTGCTCAAGAGTCATTCCTCAGGGTGCACTGTGCACTCTGATAACCACCCTGTGTGACACCATATTTTTTGGTTTTCAAACGGGAGCTGGGTAAGTGGGCAACTGGACATACAAACAGCCCAGCTTCCTGCAGCAAAACTGAGGACCGAAGAACAGAACCCCTTTGTTTTGACCTCTATGAAGATCATTTTGGGTACTAGAGTGCCAGGGTTCATCACAGACATCTTTCTCAAGGTCGATTAAGAAGTCATCGGCTTAGCCGGGCGGTGGTGGCGCACGCCTTTAATCCCAGCACTCGGGAGGCAGAGCCAGGCGGATCTCTGTGAGTTCGAGGCCAGCCTGGTCTCCAAAGCGAGTTCCAGGAAAGGCGCAAAGCTACACAGAGAAACCCTGTCTCGAAAAACCAAAAAAAAAAAAAAAAAGAAGTCATCGGCTCCAGGACAATGAGTTAACAAAGTACCAATCTTCAGCCTGGCCCCAGGCTCCCGCTTTTCAGGTGTTACTATGGTGGGCTGACTAGATGACCCAGGACTGAATGTCTGGGCAAAGACATTGCACGGAAAGAAGGGACTGAAGAGACATTCAGGTGTCAAGAGGGGCGAGCCTTCCATCAGTCGGTCTCCCCCCAGTACTTCTAGAATCCACCCATTTCTGCCCATTTTTTCTGGGTGTATTGCTGGCCCTTACCTAGCCTTTGTGGTGGTCTCTTCTCTTGACTCCTAGTTTCCATGTAATTGATTTTTTCCCTTTGTCAACATTCAGGGAAGTCTGCAGAACTAGAGTTAAATCACATTTCCGCTAGCCTTCCACTCCAGACGCCTTCATGTGCCGTAGAGGAAAAGCCACACAGCCATCCCTGCCCTGCCCACCCTGGCCCCTGCCCTGCCCACCCTGGCCCCTGCCCTGCCTACCCTGGCCCCTGCCCTGCCTACCCTGGCCCCTGCCTTCACCTCTCTGCCCCTGGCTACCTTCTCCACCACCCTTGCATTCCCTGGCAAGCAATGCTCTTTCCAGACGTGCAAGCTTTACCCAGCCATCCTGCTCTTGACATGGTCAGTGCCTTTCTGTCACCCAGGGCTCATCCTCAATGTTCCCTCTTTAGTGAAGTTTTCTTTGACCGCATGGCTTAGACATCCACTCTCTTCCCATCACACTATTCCAATTCTTAGTGTAGCACTTAGCAGTTGGGGGCTGTGAACCTAGGGGTTGAACTTCATGGAAGAATCACACGGCTCACTAATGCTGAGCGCTATCATAAATGCACAGTGAATGAGTAAACTCTAGCTCTCCTTTTTATTCTTTTTGGTTTTCAGAGACAGGGTTTCTCTGTGTAGCCCTAGCTGTCCTGGAACTCACTCTGTAGACTACGCTGGCCTTGAACTCAGAGATCCATCTGCCTCTGCTTCCTGAGTGCTGGGATTAAAGGTGTGCACCACCACCTCCTGGCTAATTCTTCCTTTGATTAGCCATAGGCAAAAGTTTTGGAACCTTCTATAGAGTGAGTTCCCCTCCCTGTAAGATGGGAATGAGAATACCTACATCACAGAGAAAGAGGAACCGAGTTCCTGGAGAACCGCAGTCTATGGCCCCCTACGAACCCAACTTTCCTGACTACTCAAGTCACGTGGATTTCCTTTTGGTGAACTGGAGATACTTTTCTTTCTAGGAAAAAATCTGAAGGCAAACTAGAGCACAGGCCCTAGGAGCCGTGCAGAAGGGTAAAGGACAATTTTAGCATGCTACAGGCGCTTCCTGCTCTGTGAGGGCGGTGCAGAAGGGCTTCTGGCTGGGACTAAGGGTCAGGCAGGAACTGACCCAGAAAAGCAAAGTCACAGCTGACTCAGCAGAAATCTGGGAAGGGAAGATGGAACTTCTGGGATTCTCATTGTGTCCGCAGAGCATGAACAGTGGAGAATTAAAATCCTGCCATGTCACCTAGGCTGTCTGGACCCGTGTCACCCAACGGAGACATAACGTGGGCCACTGGGTTGGCTTCCAGTATGGTAGTAGGTAACATTTGTAGAACATACAGAGAACAGGCAAAATTTGTTTAAACAATATTGCACCAAACCTAATACACCCGCCCAACATATCTACCGTTGACGATCCAGAGCACATTTGCATCCACAGCGCGTGCTACCTCTGACCCAACAGCCATGTTTAGGTGCTCCTAAGTGATAGGACAGTTTGACTGTTCTTTCGATGTATTCAGCCATCTCTTGTAATTTTTATATTTAAAAAACTCTGAATATGTGTACATGTGTGTATGTTTGTATGTGTTTGTGTATGTATACATGTATACATGTGTACATGTGTGTATGTTTGTATGTGTTTGTGTATGTATACATGTGCAGGTGTCTGTGAGCAACCTACCATGGATTCTGGGAACTGGACTCTGGTCCTCTGCACGAGCAGCCATGCTCTTAGCTGCTGAGCCAATGCTCTAGCCCCACAAGCAATGGTTCAAACATGAATCTATCTGCTTACCTACCTATGTGCCCATCTTCTGGAAGTGATGACTAGAAAGGTTATTCACTTAAACCCAAACACTGTTTTCTTCCTGCAGCCTCAGTATTTCTGGAGAGATTTATTAGAAGTTGTTTCTCCACGGAGAAACAATTTTCTTGCCAATGGTCTACAAAGCTCAAGGATTTTAACAGTCAAACTGTTACCATTGAAACAAAATCAGACTTGGAAGTGGAGGAGAAGGGAACATGCTGTCAAAGGCATGGGCTGCAGAGAGCAGGAGAATTGTTACAGAATCAGGTCCGAAGACGCTGGTCCTCCTTTGACTCAGAAATCTATTGGCAGGCTATCCTGGACACAGACTGGGCGAGCTTTCTGAGGACAGCGCTCTCAGCCTGGTGGTGGCAACACTCCGACGGACAAAGCCTTTGCTTCATCTCTGGTGTCTAGGAAATCTGAGCCTGGAGGCCATGTTTCTGGTGGAACCACACAGCCAGTCTAGCTTATTAATGGCCCATATGGGATGCTGGTGTGGTGCGAATCACATGCAAGGCCCTGTTTTTGCCAGGAGGTTGTTTGGAGCCGTTAGCAAACTCATTTGCCACACAACCCCACCCCCAGCGGAGGGTGGGGTTCAGATCAGGTGAGGCAGCCTATGGCACAGAGAGGGCCACGGGTTCTGGGGGCTTCTGTGTTTGCGTGTGTGTGTGTGTGTGTGTGTGTGTGTGTGTGTGTGTGTGTGTGTGTGTGTGTGTGCTGGTTTTGGGAGTGTTCTGCTTTTGTCTGAAAGCATCGAAGGTGGCCTTGGTCTTGGTTCTGAAGTTGCCTTGGGCTGGGTAAGGCCCACAGCATGATGGGTATTGGGCTGCTAGATCCCTAAGCCCTGGGATCAGTTGTTCCTTTCCATTTCTCCCCACTCCCACACCTGAGAACCCCAACCTAGGTTGGCCAGAACTGCTTCCCAGACGGGAGGAGAAAAGAGAGCCATAAGCCCCCTGTGGACTGTGGACTTGCTGTGTGGCCCATGTGCTTGGGGACACCGCTGAGATTGTTTTTTCAGACTGACATTTAGAATTTCCCAGTGGGATTATGGCATATGGCAACGTACACACAAGAGTCATCAAGCTGCGTGCAGGTTGGAGCCCAGAGTCAGGGGTTAAAAACAGTGGCTGATGCAGCTGCTACAGCCACAGCACCCGGGGGTGGGGTAGGGGTGGGGGTGGGGGTGGGGGGCAGCCCAGCCCAGATGCTGGGTAAAACTCGGATGAAGTGCTGAGGTCTGGAGGGGTGGGTGAGCACTCCCAAGGCTCACTCTCATCACTGGTGGGCTCTGGATGTGACTTTGTTCTTCGAAGTATGGGCCAAAAAAGGAAGAACACGAGATATTACAAATTCATTCTTATGATTTAAAGTGAGAACAAACTTAAATAAGCCATGTTAATAATGGACACTAACAAAAACGTCAGTAGTGGTTATAATGAACATTCTGTGTTTTAATAGCCTCATACCCAGACCTAGCTGCCCCAGGGGACCTTGTGTCTTGCTACAAAAAAGCAGGGTCTTATAAAAGGGGGTGTTACAAAAGCCTTCCTCGGAACAGGAAACAGTGTGAGCTGTTTCCTCAGGGTCGTGTGGGGGAAGTGAAAAGGAAAAATGGGTTGCCATCTTTTCCTTCAATAGGCGTTCAGCTATTTCAGGGAAGGACAAGTTGAGAAAACAGGCCTCTGGCCTAAGCTGGAAGTACAGAAGGCAAGAAGAGCCATCCAGGAGCAGAGAGCAGGATGGATGGGATTCTAGAGGTGGGAATTCTATGGAGTGCCGGGAAGATCTCATGGAATGAAGGGCAGAGAGCAGAGCTGGAGTGGACTGTGGCTCCTCTCCCTTCCCCCTGAGTGCTGCCTCCTCCAACTCCACTCCAACTCCCCCCCCCCCCCCCCCCCCGTTCTCTCTAGACAGAAGGCCATCCCCTCCCTCACTGTAAGTTCATCCTTTATGTCCCAGCCAGAAGGCCCTTCTCTTTGAAACTCTTCCCTGAGCCCCTGGATTGGGTTAAATCTCCTTATTCTATGGTCTCAGAGAACCCCAAACTCCCGCTTACACTATTTGCCATTTGGAACTGTGATTCTGTGAGCTTCTCCAACTATTCCATTGCACGCTGCTACTGCATCTGCTTTGGCCTGATGCCTGCCAGAGAGGAGGGACCTGTGAGTTGTTTGTTATATGAGTGGATATGCTCTGTCCTAGACAGTGCTGGTGGTAAGTAGAGAGGCCGGGAGGAGTGGGAACCAGGGAGAGAAAGAAAAAGATGGAGGGTAGCCTAGAAGCATAGCAAATGAGAACAGGCCCAAGTCTGGGGCATCAGCAGCAAGGAAGCATTAGACAGGGTATAAAGATAAGAAGGTACCAGGAGGAAGGAGGATAGGAAGGTCTTCCCTCTGTCTTCCAAAACTGGTCCAGGTTTTTTCTTCTCAACATATGAACACTGATCTCCAAGCCCTTTCTTTCCCTCAGTCTGAGGGGAAGATTCCAGAAAGACTGGGCAGTGTAGGGTGGTTGGGTTCTGCTTATGCCACTTTTACTACAGCCCTCAGTGATTTGAACAGTCGTAGGGGCCTTAAGCCCCATCTTATCTGCAAGAGGCCTGAGTAAGGCCGTGCTGGGGACTGTGTGAGAGGCTGTACCTGAGTGACTGGGAGTCTCCCAGCACCTATCTAGCTCTCATCTTCCTCACTCCAAAATGAAGGGACTGGGATACAAGGCTTGACAGCCAGCCCCTCCTTGAGACTGTGAGGATCAGGTTGAGGTGACACATGGTCTTGGAGACACAAGACAAAATGGGCTGTGTGAGCCATCCACAGCAGCCTGGCTTGCTCCATAGGGAGTTCTGGAAATTCAACTCCCAAGTTAGGGGTTGCCATCTATGATCCAACCTTTAGGCTGGAGCAGAGCTTCCTGACAGTGATTCCTGACTGAGACCCAATCACAAAGGCCAGCATGTCCCTAGACAGGACTTTCAGTGACATCAGCTAAAGGATACCATGAGAGCTAAGTTGCTAGAAACAAGTATGTTTGGACCAAGCATCGAACTTCCAGAATGACTCTGCACTGGGGTGAAATTCTGACCCTGGAGTCAAGGCCCATTTCCCTCAAGCATGATTTGGATTGGAAGGAAAACAAACAAACAGAAAACACATGAGGTCAGAGAATTTGAAGGTGTTTTCTGACTCAGTCTCCCGTTCTCCTCTACCATTTGCTTCCGCCTCTGTTTGCTATTTGCATCCTGAAGCTAGACATCGACCTTGTGGCTGCGGCTGCTGGGAAGATTAAGTCCTGGGAGGAGGACCAGGAGGAAGAGGGTGTGAGCATCCATGTACATGCTTGTGGGAGAGGGGAGTAAGAGGGCTGGAAGAGAAGGAGAAAAGGAGGGCCACAGAGAGCTCTCTGTGTAGTAGCCCTCACATTCAGAGGTACTCGCTACTGTGGAAGGAAGCTGGCACAGAAAAATCCGAAGATGGAACACGTTACAGTCAACTCTGGGCTTGACTTCTCTGAAGAAAGTTAACTGCGCAGGTTTTGTGTGCAGTCTGGGTTTTGCTGTAGGGAGAGAATGTTTTGATCTTGTTCTTTCTAAACTCAGGAAAGCAAGCCAAGAATTCCAAGTACTCATCTCCCCCTCCAGTGAGACAGAAGGAAAGATTTCCAAGGTTGAGAACCCAAGCCATCCTCCTGAGAATTCAGCTTCCAGAGGACATCCCACGCCAAAGTAAATCACACCCTCTAGGAACAGTTCCCATAATTTGCATTTTTTTTCTTTTTTTCCTAAATGACCTACTTCTCACAAAAGTTTGTAAGAGTCAAGAGCCAGCCACCAACAAATTGGATTTTTTTTTCAGATCCTTGGACACCCAAGTCTCAAGACGCCTGTTTAGTCACAAGCCAGTGTACACACGTTGTCTGTTGTGCAAGAAAAACTTGACTTTGACATAGATAACAGATTCTTTTTGCTGTTGTTGTTTTTTGAGACAGGGTGTCACCATGTAACCCTGGCTGTCTTGGAACTCGCTATGAAGACCAGGCTGGCCTCAAACTCACAGAGATCCTCCTGTCTCTGTTTCCCGAGTGCTGGGATTAAAGGTGTGTGCCACGACACCTAATTTAGACAACACAATTCTTCTCATCATTATTGATTTGAAAGCAGAAAAATAAGTCTCAGGAAAAGTTTTTAAATTAATTATTTGAGAGAGAGAGAGAGGGAGAGAGAGAGAGAGAGACAGAGAGAGAGAGAGAGAGAGAGAGAGACAGACAGAGAGACAGAGAGACAGAGAGACAGAGAGAGAGATAGAGAGAGAGAGACAGAGAAGGAGTTACATCATGCCCCACTTCTCCTCTGGTTCTCCCTCCGTGTTAGTTTCCACGATCCCTTCTCTTTCCTCTCTCCACCACACTTAAAGGATATGTGACTGGCCCTGGGGATTCCAGCTTTAACCTGTTTCTCCCTGAATCTCCCTGACTTACCCAGTCCCCGCCCCACCCCCTACCCAGACACTAGCACCCACCTCTGCCCTCCCAACTTCCTGTCACTGGCAGCAGAGGCAGCTCTGCCGCGTGGGCCAGCACCTGGAGTCCTGGCACTGGTCCTCTGTTTCCCACACAGGGTTGGTACCACACCAGTAACTCCGCCTTGGTGTCTCCTGCATCCAGAATCGGTCCTCCTCACTGTCACCCTTCTCTGCCACTGCATACATACCACAGCAGTGTGCCCTTCCTTAAATACAGTTATGAGCATAACTTGCTTACATTGGCAGGGAATCGCCACTGTCCCTGGCCGGGGTCCTGTGACCATCACCCCACATGCCTCACTGTCCTCCACGCCCCCTGGCATCTCCTTGAAGTCCTACTTGAAGCTCTTTGCCTAAGTATCTCTCCCACAGCCCTTCTGAGCTCAGATGTCACTTTAAGCAGCCATGTTTGACTCCACAGCAGCCAACAGGCTTTCCTGGGAGTTTCAGCCACATCCCAGAGCCATTCACACCAGGCTGTGCTTGGGGACCTGCCTGTTTGTTCCCACTCCCCTACTCAGTGCTTGTCACGGAACACCCAGCACTACCCAGGGCTCCAGTCACGGAAGGGAGGGGCTTAAATGCTGAATGATGGGAGGAACGCAGAGGGCCGAGTGTGTGGTTAAATGTAGAAGCCCTCAACTCATTCTTCCGATCCTCTTTCCAGCTGTACCTGCCGAGAGACGAACTCCCGTCCTGAGCTTTAGCTTCTGCCTGGTGAATGGCTGTCACAGGTGCTCCATAGCACCATGAATGGCTTTGTGCCCCTGTGACCATTTACAGATAGAGCAGTGACCGTACACTGAACTCCAATGCCAGAATGAAGTGATACTCCACAGGGCATCACCACTGCCCATCCCAGCAGTGGATCCTTTGTGGGAGTACAGCAGATGTTTGATTGAGGGCAAGGAGCCATGGAAGCATTAGTAAGTGGAAGTTAAAGAAATAATATTAAAAAGAACATGGCAAGATGAAAAAGAGGGAATGCAGGCCTCATGAAGAATCAAGAAGATGGAGGCAGGTGAGCTTGCCCAATGTCCGTGCACGATACTGGAGGCTTGCCTGTTTTGAAGGTAGCAGGCTGAGGACACCCTGGGAGATAACCTACTCAGCCCATTCTGTTCCCTGTGACAGCGCAGACACAGTGCCCACATGACCAACCTTGGTCTCTTGTCAAAAAACAGCTGTGCAGAAGCCAGCCCTGGGGCTGGAGTTCAGATTGCTCAACCTCTAGGGCTGGCTGTGCTTCGGATGAGCAGCAGACATTGTTTACAAATGCATTTACGTGTGTATTTCCTCGGATCTATTCTGATTGCGCGGAGTTCCCAGTCTTCAAAACAAGCTCAGAGCGTGTTGTGTGCAGGGAGCAATGGAATGTACCAGTCCCCCCAGCCCCATGCCAGATCTGAGAGCAACCAAGGAGCTAAAAACAAAACAAAGGTCTCGTTCCATGGGTCATCCAGGAGCACGTGAGGAACTGGAGTTCATGCTGGGGCAGAAGGGCTGTGGAAAGATGCACTGACTTCCATCCAGAGAGACTTAAGGTGGGGTTATCCTCCTTACCCAAACAACCACGACATCAGCAGCCAGAAGCTAGACTTGCCATCCCTTCCTGGGAGGAAAGGGGCTGTGAGATGGACGGAAATTGTGACTCGTCCACTTCCTGGATACCTATGGCACTCTTAGAATTTCAGAATGTAGAGACTTGCCTTAGAAAAGGATGGCACCTCTGTGGAACCAGTTCACTTGTTCTCAGCCCTGGTGTCTGTTAGAGCCGCCCAGAGAGCCCAAACCACAGCCAGAGCAAGTCAACGGATCACTGGGGTGGGACCCATGTGCCTGGACCAGCCTGGAAATTCCCAGAACCAGAAACCCTGATCTACATGTCACCCAACCTTTCTTACCTGATGATGTGTTTGAAATTAGTGATCTAGGCACAGGACTCCCAGTTGGGGAGACTTCTGGCAGCAGACCAGGGCTTACTATTTCTTTCTCTCTTTCTCTCTTTCTCTCTTTCTCTCTCTCTCTCTCTCTCTCTCTCTCTCTCTCTCTCTCTCTCTCTCTCTCTCTCTCTCTCTCTCTCTTTTCAAGACAGGGTTTCTCTGTATAGCTTTGGTGCCTGTCCTGGATCTTACTCTGTAGACCAGGCTGGCCTCAAACTCACAGAGATCCGCCTGCCTCTGCCTCCTGAGTGCTGGGATTAAAGGCATGCACCACCACTGCCCGGCAAGCTTACTGTTTCTTATTAAGCTAGATAAGGTATTTTGCAACTGGGCCAATAGGGGAAATACAGGAAGCAATGACTTGGCAGTCAGGTATGTATAGAAATCTTGTTAAAATACAAGCTCTCAGGGTTGCGGGGCCGGGGGAGGGGTGTCTGATGGTACTGAGTTCAGTTCTCTCTCTGGCTCTAAGTGTGAACCCCAGCCTTGCAGCATTAGTGCCATCCAGAGTCACTTAGAAATGCCAATTCCCAGTCTTGCCAATTCCCAGTGACTGAGTGGGAATCTCGGAGATGGGGCCCAGCAACCTGTTAAGCTTTCAAAGTGATTCTGAAGCCCAGCTTTGAGAACCACTGGTCTGCTATAGAAACCCCTAGTTCTACTATAGGAACCCACAGCCCTGTGCGATCTTGGCCTGCTGATGGACCTACCTTGTCTTATTCCTGTGTGTTAACCTTAGTTAACCTTACTCAAGAAAGTGTCTTTGGAAAAGTCAGCCTTGAAATACAAGGTAGAAAAGTGGGTCAATAGGGCTGAAGAGATGGCTCAATGGGTAAGAACATTTGTGCTTGCTGAGGACCCGGGTTCAGTTCCCAGCATCCATATCAGGCAGCTCACAACTTTCTGTAACTCCAGCTCCCGGAGATCTAATGCTCCTCTGTGGGCCCCCCACCCACATACAGATATCCCCCCCCCACATGCGTTAATTAAAAAATAAAATGAACCTTAAAGGTGGATCAAAAGCACGCACAGATAACCGAGGGAAGAGACAAGTAACATCTGCAAACTGGTCCCACCAAATGAGCTCCTGTCAAAGAGCTGACTTTCCCGAGTCCCACGAATTCGCTGAAGATGCTGACAGGAAGGTAAATTCATGAAAACTTTTGGGGCTGTGACTTGGGAATGCCTATGACAGCTTCAGTACTCTGCATGCGACTGCTCTGGTCCAGAGCTGGACACTTACCCAGAGGAACATTTCCCAGTTTTAGTATAACAATAGTCACCTGGGAATAAATATCCCCCGTGAAAGACGGCACAGTCTCTTTACGATAATCTTAGGACAAACACTTAATGGCATGGAACGCTCACCCCTTGGATCTAGTAAGGGGAATAAAGACGGGTTTATAAAATGGGAGGAAGACAGAATGACTGAGGAAATGGCCACTGAAAAGCTTTCACGAGCCTTCCGAGTTTTTCTTCTGAGGGTAAACCTTCTGAATCCCTTCAGCCATTTGTCCTTGAAAGATGAGTAGAATTCCTGAAGTTCGAGCTGCTCAGGTGTGTAGGAAGCCTTGGGGACAGTCTACAACATGTGTGAAGGATACTTGGTTTCATCATGTGTCACATGGGTTCTGCTTATGTACTGCCATGTTGGAAGCATGGGCCTAGCTTTCTGGGTCGACAGGGTCACCATGGAGATGGTGAGCGGTGATGCCAAGCTAACAGCAGTTTGTTCAGTGGAGGGGAAGGGAAGGTACAGCAGGCAGAGAAACAGGACCACTGGGCAAGGTCCCAGCATGTTCAGGGCTCAGAGTGCCATGTGATGCTGGAGTCTGGAAATGGCTAGGGAATGAGAGTGAACAGCAGATGAATTAGAAAGGGAGGCTTTTCTAGGTCAATCCAAGATGCTGGCGCTCTCTCTCTCTCTCTCTCTCTCTCTCTCTCTCTCTCTCTCTCTCTCTCGTCAGAAGTCAAGAAGGACACACTGAAAGCTTTTGTTTTAGAAAGGGCACCCCAGTGCCTGTTTACTGGAAGCAGGGATCGGTGCAAGCAAGGGACCCCTGCATAGAAAACTTTTAAAATGCTAGGATCCTTTGGGTCACTGGCTTGCTATTAAACAGTCCCATCACTTTCTCTTTTACACTGACCTAGGGATTCCCTGGTGGGATTCAAGGAACCGTGGACTGTGAGCCTCCCCAGGGCTGAAAGAGGGTGTCAGGTGCGGAAGCCCCCACATCTGTCCTGTGGGGCACAGTCAGCTCTGAGGTGATGGGCTCAAGTTTCTAAAGCCCTTGCAGTGGTGGGCTGGGCCTACGCCTGTCTGTCCTTCCAGGTGTGTTGACTGGAGAAGGACCAGACAGGAGCCACGGGGAGGAGCTGCCAGGCTTGGGAGTTTCAACACTCTGAAGCAGCTCAGTGTGGCTGCGACTTTTGTTTTTGTTTTGCTTTAGAGGAAAATTCAGAACCTGTGACTCTTGTTCACAGGCACATGGTTGGTGGGAGTGACTTCGAGTTGATGGAAACTGTGGTCAGCCCCATAAATCTTTGCAGTCATCACCGCAGGTCTGTAGTGAGTGTCCTGAGGTTATGCAAAACAAAGGGAGGGGGGAGGCTGGCCACGCCACAGTGGTCTTTTCCCTTCTAGAACTCTCTTAGGTACACTGTGAGGGGGTCTTAGCCTCAGGCACACCTGTGGGGGGTTCTCAGTCTCAGGCACACCTGTGTGTGTGTGTGTGTGTGTGTGTGTGTGTGTGTGTGTGTGTGTGTGTGTGTGTTTCTTAGCCTCAGGCACACCTGTGGGGGGTTCTCAGCCTCAGGCACACGTGTGTGTGTGTGTGTGTGTGTGTGTGTGTGTGTGTGTGTGTGTGTGATTCTTAGCCTCAGGCACACCTCTGTGTGTGTGTGTGTGTGTGTGTGTGTGTGAGTGTGTGTGTGTGTGTGTGTGTGTGTGTGTGAGTGTGTGTGTGTGTGTGTGTGTGTGTGTGTGTGTGTGTGTGTGTCTTAGCCTCAGGTACACCTGTGGGGGGATTCTTAGCCTCAGGCACACCTGTGTGTGTGTGTGTGTGTGGGGGTTCTTAGCCTCAGGCACACCTGTGGGGGGATTCTTAGCCTCAGGCACACCTGTGTGTGTGTGTGTGGGGGGTTCTTAGCCTCAGGCACACCTGTGGGGGGATTCTTAGCCTCAGGCACACCTGTGTGTGTGTGTGGGGGGGGGGTTCTTAGCCTCAGGCACACCTGTGGGGGGATTCTTAGCCTCAGGCACACGTGTGTGTGTGTGTGTGTGCGTGTGTGTGTGTGTGTAGGTCTTAGCCTCAGGCACACCTGTGTGTGTGTGTGTGGGGGGTCTCAGACTCAGGCACACCTGTGGGCGGGGGTGTCTTAGCCTCGGGCACTGTGAGGACTATGTTGAGTAGGTTAACTGAGGTTGGAGACCCACACTACAGGTGGGCAGCCCAGTTCCCTGGATCCTTCGCAAGAAGGAGAGGTGAGCTGCACACCAGCATTCAGCCCTCCCCGCTTCTGGACTGTGGGTGCCAGGTCACAGGCTGCTGTGATTTCTTCTACCATGATGGACTTTAACCTCAAACTGTGAGTTAGAACACATCCTTTCCCTCCTAAGTTGCTATTCATTTATTTATTTCCGTATGTGTGGGTGTTTTGCCTGCATGTATGTACGTCCACCACATGTGTGCCTGGTGCCCACAAAGGCTGGAAGAGGGCCTCTGTGTGTACAGGTGCTGTGAGCCATGCAGATTCCCTGTAAGAGCAGCCAGGGCTCGAACTGCTGAGCTTTCTCTTCAGCCTCCACACTAAGTTCCTTTTCTCGAGGTATTTTATCACAGCAACAGGAAATGCAACTCAGACAAGGGGTTACCATTACCTGCCAGCTGTACCACGACACGGTTATCATTATCAAATTTATGAAGATGAAACACTGAGGTTGGGGGTCGCCTGACGTTTCTCCCCAGGCAGAAAGTGACTTCAAGCTCAAGTCTGCCTGACTCAAAGAAGTCCTTAATTCGACACCTTTATTTCGTGTTTGGGTAAACGGGCCAGCTTCCAAGGAAGATGCAGGTGGCTGGAAGCTAAGAGAGAATTTTGCTCTGAGCTTGGATGCGAACACCTCTCCTAAGAAGGAGCATTACTCACCTTTTGTCTCCATTTACAAAGAGAAGCCCCTGGCTGCCTGGTTTCTAGGGTGGCTCTACCTGTGAAACTCCCCCTAGGGGAGAGTCTTCATGGCCTCTGGTAGATCCTGGTCAAACCCCAGAGTAGAAGCCCCCTAGAGTCCTGGACAGCTGGCCAACGCCCATGGACAGACGGCTGGAGCTCTCAGCAGCCTTCACGCCCCTCCTGGAGTGCTGGCCGTGTCTCTCGGGCGGCCTGTGTAGATGAGGACCACAGACCTCCCTCTGGAGGCTGCCCACGGCCTGAGCCTGCCTGGAACTGTCACTCACTTCCCTCTAGACTGAAAATCTCAAGTTCTAGGAGGCTGAACCCAGTGAACTGCCGTCAAAGTCCTTTTCAGAAAAGCAAATCCAAACACAAGGTCTGCTAACAACCAGGATTTAAGAAATTAGCATCTGATTTGTCAGCACAGGAAACAATAGCTAGTGATGTACATGAGCCGTTATTCCGGCACTGCTAAAACAGAGGGAAAGAGAAGAAGTGAGTGTGTGTGTGTGTGTGTGTGTGTGTGTGTGTGTGTGTGTGTGTGAGAGAGAGAGAGAGAGAGAGAGAGAGAGAGAGAGAGAGAGAGAGAGAGAGAGAGAGAGACCGTTAGCGCATCTTACCGTGTCTCCTGGCTGTGGCCTCATCACGGACACTCGGTCATATCCCTTCCGTAGCAGAACCCACAAGGCATCGAGTTTTCCCTGAAACAAAACAAATGCAACAATTACACACAATACCAGCCTGGTGGACAGCCGCTGCAGATCCGGAGAACTCTCGGGGTTCTCCCATGGAGTCAGAAGCAGAGCTCAGGTGACCCTGTGAATGGGGGTTAGGGACTCTCCACTCTCAGTGCAAGGATACACTCTAAGGGCTGAGAACAGGGCTGGAAGATGGCTTGGAGGCGACAGTGCCTGCCACGCAAGCCTGAGGACCGAAGTGCAGCTCCCTCCCACAGGTAAGCCATCCCAGTGCACAGGAGGGCAAGCTGGCTAGCCTGACTAGCTGATCGGTGAGTTCTGGGTTCAGCAAGAGACTGCCTTGATAAATAAGGTGGAGAGTGATTGAGGAAGACACTCAGGGTCAACGGCTGCCTACACACACACACACACACACACACACACACACACACGCTCACACACACGCTCACACAGACACACATACATACAGGCTCCTCCCCACCCCCGAGGTGGGGAAAAGGCCAGTTTAGCTCTAAATCTTCCACAGAGAGGCTCACTCCGTCTCTTGGATTTTGCCCTCACACTCTCACTCCTGGGGCCATATCTTCACACCACACCGGAGTCCTCTCAGTTCTCACTAACCACTTGGTGGTCAGTTCAAGACCACGATGGTGACAGCTATAGGGCAATTCCTTGCCCTCCCCACAAGGAAAAACAACAACCAAAGACCCCTGCATGGAGGTCACAGCCAGGCCCTCAGTAGCTACGGAGCGCTCAGTTGATGATAAAAGTGCACCTCAAAAAGAACTCCCTAGAACCTCCGACTGTTACTTTATAGGACAAAAGGGGCTTTATTGACCAACTAAATGATGGGGATGAGAAACCAGCCTGGACCACCCAGGGTGGGCCCAAGGAGGCCGCACAGGTCCTTCACCACGGGAGACAGGAGGGAGGGGTCAGAGCTGTGTCTCAGCGTGACTCACTTAGAGGACTCTAACCAGGGGTACTGGCCTTAGGGAGGGAAGGAGCTCAAGACTATTACGTTCCGGCAGCCTTAGATCTGCACAAGGAAACAGATTTTCTTCTGGAGCCTCCGTAAGGAGAACAGCCTGGCCCCGACTTAGGTTTTTCGCCCGGTAAGACCTGTGGGCTTCTCACCTTCAGAACTGTGAGATAAGAAATCTGTGCTGTTTAACCTCTTGGAGTCTATCATGTATGATAACAGTGGCAGGAAACCAGGCCAGCCCTGGCCACCCACTGCCATATTCTGTGGTCACCAGCTTGCTGTGTACCTCTGCCCACTGGAACACCAACTTTACCGAAGCAGTGTGTGTTTGGTTCTGCCCACGGCTATGTGCCTGTTGCTGGGTGCTGAATCACACCACAGCCTCTCATTTATTTCTCTCAGCAGCCTCCAGAGCAGTCTGGAGAAAGTGGAGACTCCGAGGGATCATATGACTTTCCCACAGAGACCTTGTCACCGGGAGTTGCAAGTGGAGCCCGTGTGTGTCTGACTCCAAAGCTCACACACTGCGGGTCCTGCTCGTGAAGGTCTGGCTGAAGAGCTTTGCCCCACAGCACTGACAGCAGGGTGGCACCCCTTTAGGCTCTCATGGGATCGATTTTAGGTGTTAGGACTAGAAATTTAGAGAAATATAATAGGAAATGTTAGGGCGAAGAGCACGTGATGAGGAGAGTGTTATTTTGTGACGGCTGTGTTTTGGTTGTGTGCATACATATCTTTTTTTTGTGTGTTTGTGTGCATACATATCTTAGACCTCCATGTGAAGGTTACATCATACAGGGCTGTTGGGTATAGTTGATTGCATGGGTGTGTGTAGTGTCCTGGGGGATGACGATAGGAAGGCAGGGGACATCTGCAGAGCTCAGCTTTAATAAACGCTTCATGCTGACAGCACTGATCATCCCGGAGAACGCCAGGTTTTGACGTCACTTCCTGGTGGGTTAGACACACACCTGAAAAACTAAAGTCTTGAACACTGGCCAGCTGTTGCTTAAGCTCCTGCGGGTTCAATGTGATCTCGCCGAGTGTTGAGTTCCTCATCTCCTATTGCAAAGAATCTACAAGTCTTTGAAAATATTCTGAAATGGGTTTAGTGTCACTGCTGGACAGACTGGTTATGTTCACAACAGTTTTCTGTACAAGGCAATGCTAAGTGTCAGCTAAATGTTTCCTTGAAGGTTCTCAGGGACAAGTCCTTACAGCTCAGGGGATTAGGTGGGTGAATGCCTTTGTTTTCTAGGAGGGAGGGGTTCCTAGTATTTGGCTCATGAGTCAGCCCACCCATATCCCCTTATCTGCTAGTCACTCAACCCCTGGACAAACGAGAACCCATGGCATGAGGCTTAAAGAAGAAACTTTGGCTAATGAAGAAAGGAATTAATTAGCTCAGCAGACACGGAAAGCTGCACACACAGCTTAGCTATGCAGTCCCAGGAGAAAGTGAATTATGCTCCTTGGTGGAGCAGGTGGCCACACAGAGCCTAAGCATAGAGTACCCGAGTACCCCGGGAAGCTGCAGCTGGGCCTTCTCTTCTCTAGCCTGCAATGCAGAGCTGTCCCAACTTCCCGGGGCGTGCTCTTCTTAAAGTGTGTGTGTGTGTGTGTGTGTGTGTGGAGGGGGGGGCAGTTAGCAATACTGTCTCCTCTATAAATTAAATTATAAATTAAACACTGAAGTCTTTCCCTCATCTCAGAAAAAGTATTCACAACATGCTATCTGTGATCAAGGTAAAGTCATTAAAAGGACAACTGGGGAAGTAGAACAAAGACGGAAGAGTGTAAGGCAGAGCGGATCCAGTACGCGGACATCCGTAAGCACATACACATCTTCCACTGTGTTCTCCCACCACCCCTTCTCAAGTGGGAATGACATTCCTCTTCATCACACCCCAGCTCTGCTCTGGCTCCAGTCACCTCCTCAGGACGGCTCTTCCTGGGGCCGTCTAGGACATCATGATGGTCAACCCTCCATATTCTGGAGGTCCACTGGGCTGTCCTCCCAGGAGTCTTCCTCCCCTTGGCCTTGCTCCGGTAGGGTTGGCCTGTCTTCTCCCTGTCCCCGCTTTGTCCCTTCAGCTTCCTTGCCCCTTCCCTCTGCCTGTGCTTGCCTTGGGCACGGCGCTCCCATGGGCCCCATCTGTGCTAGCGCCTGGTCTGACTCTCCCATCTAGTCTACGCTTCATGCATTCTGTCTTCATCTTGGGCCTCTCTTGAGGTCCAGATCTGGGTACAGTGTGACCTGTTTAGGTCCAGATCAAGACATGGAATGACCTGCCAAACTTTAATTAATAAGGAGATGTGCAGATGTACAACAGGAGACAAAAGCAGGCGGGGGAGTCCAATGAGCTCCCTTTCACCCCCATGAACCCCTCTTCACAGCCTGTCTTGGTTCATAGAGGTGTCAGCTATATGGCATAGGGTTGCCCTCTTTCCACACTGCTTCATGTCCAACATCAGCCATGTTTTGGGAGTGGCCTCATGCCCCAGCTCACCTGTCGCCTCTTCCCATCCCACTATTTCCACCGCCCCTGAGGGAGCCAGAGCCCTTATCACATGCCACTTAGTCAGTGAAACATTCCCTGCCTGGCCTTTACCTCAGGCTCCTGCCCTCATTCTCTGTGTGTGCTGATGGAGGATTTCCCTACTAGTCAAATGGATGCATAACAGTTATAAAAAAAAGTAGAATAAATCTCAGACCATCTTACCAGCAGTATTCACTTGAGCAAATCACCTAGTCTCTTGGTACCTAGTTTTTATGTTTGTAAGTGGTGTGTGTGTCCGTGTGTGTGTGTGTGTGTGTGTGTGTGTGTGTGTGTGTGTGTGTGTGCACCTGAGTGTGTGTGTACACATGAGTGTGTGTTTCTACTTCTGAGAGTTATGCTTAGAACTCAGCCTGACCTGTGTCATGTGTATCGAGAACAATATGGGTCTAGCCGTATGTGTTGATGGTTTCTTCTAGCAGAACCCTTAGCTCTGATAGGTTGACCTTCTGAACTCTAGTTGTCACCTGCTGTATACTCCCATGGTCTTTTGCTACCAGCAGCTCTCAGTACATGTGCTTCACTTGGGTGAGCTGCTCTCTCTGGCTTAGACCACCTCACTCCACTGTCTCTTCAGTGTCCTGAATTCTGACTGCCCCACAAGCAAACCCAAAGCCCTCCATTTGTGGCGCAGAAAGGAAGGCAGATAACCGCACAGCCTCCACCTCTTTCTGTGTCTACAGCAGATGGCTTCCAAGGCAAGAGTCGAAGGAAGTGTTGGGAAGAGAGTGGGCCGGTCACAACAGGCCAAGAACAAAACTGAGCTCTAGGGGCCAATGAAATAACTCAGCAGGTAACAGTGCTTGCCAGGCTAACTGGTCACTTGAGTTTGATTCCCAGAACCCACGTAAAGGTGGAAGGAGAGAGCAGACTGACTCCACAAAGTTGTCCTGACCTCCACATGTGAGCTGTGGCACAAGCTCCTCTCCCATCATGCACTCTCTCACACACAACAATAAATTTTTAAAATTAAGTTAAAAAAAAAAAAAGCTTTAAAGTCAGCCAAGTTTCTGACAAAGGTTTTCGGAGCCCAGACTTTCTGATCATGGCAGAAACGGCCACTTGAAAGCCATAGTGTCAGGCTTATTCATGACTCCCTTTTGAAGCCACAAGTGTCCCAAAGGACCAGAGGATCACTTCCCTAAGGCCCAAGGCAGGTGGGATGGGCACTCTCTGTCACATTTGGGTGTCCATCAGGCTCAGCTTGTACACACCGTATACTTCAGACTCTGGTCTTCATTCCCTGGGCAGAATGGCAGCTGCTTCTGTGAAACTATTACAAAGACTCCACCAAAAACCTCAGAGTCCCAGCCAGGGTTTAGCTGACATTTAAAATAGCTTCTTCCATAGGAGGCTGACACAGCTTAACTATAAAATGGGAAATTTACCAGTACCAGGCTCCACAACCACACCTCACTCTGCCTCAGAGGATAACTTAAATGCATGGAGAGAGGCGAAGGCCTGCGCAGCTTGGCCTGGGCGATGGTGAGACCCAGCGGACCACCATCTAAGCACCTTGGTGCATTACTGTTTTCTTTTTTAGTTTGTTGTCCTTTAGGGCTGTCTTAGCTAGTGGATTCGGCTGAGATGGAAACTTGAACAATAGCTCCGTTTATAGCGCTGCTCTGAATAGAAAGCTAAATTTCTATGCTTTGAAATACACAATAGTTTAATCCACAACCCTGTCACTCACAGTCTGCCTGTCCTGTGGGGAGCAGCCCGTCTGTCTTTCAAGGCAGGCTCTGGCTTGGCCCTTATCTGTCATTTCTCTCACTCCCTGACATGTGGAGAAGCTACTGGAAAAAGAGATGGATAGTTCCTCTGAAGTCTGCAGTCAGTCCTCGTTCTCATCCAGCTGGTGGCCATGTATCTGGGCATGACTTAACTTGTCTGAAATGACCAGCTCTGTTTAATGAGAAGCACGGGGTGCTGTAAACCAAGGAAGCAGAAACCAAGCAAAGGAAAATGCAGCTAAATACCAGGGGAAATTGCCCCATCCTGAGCCTGGAACCAGGATGGGGAGAGTGTGGTTGGTGTGGTCAGTGTCTTAACGTAGCACGGGGTACGGTGCGGGGACAAGAGGAGGAGCCCACTGTAACCCTTTCCCCTCAGCTCCTGTGGGCTGCTTAGCAAGCAGGCCCACCTGCTTCTCAATGCAGGAACGAAGGAAGGAGGTGGGTCCGTGGT